>NW_005841840.1:1855867-1856489 GCF_000455745.1 Alligator sinensis | reverse complement strand
ACAGGTGGCAGCGCAAACTGCACCCTGTGCATCAGTCACTGGGTTGATCGTGGTTACAGGACGAGCTGTTACTTCGGGAGTCAGTACTGTTATTGTTTCAGGCAGGAGGGGCGGATGCACTCCTCCGCTCGATTCTCCCTTCCGTCGGCAAGAAGGCGTGGTCGCCGGAAGCGACGCTGTGTTGGTGGGTGGGGTCGCCGGCCAAACTCTCGCATGTTCCTCCGAAGCTCCACCCTTCTCTTCCGGTTCTTCCATGCGGTCTCCTTCTTGCTCGGCGCCATCTTGGAGTGGCATTTCAAGATTTTCTTTTGCAGCCTCCTCTTTGACCACTTGAACGGCCATACACAGCTGGGCTCTCAAACTTGCATTTTGCTGCATTAGATCAATTACAGTACAAAATGTTGCAATTAACATTCTCCCCTTGTCACACCTTGGGGCCACCCTCTCATCTGCGGCGCGTTCCTCCATCTCCAGATCTTCGCGGAGCTCGGATGGAAGCTTGCGACCCCCCAATCTAGACGCCACCATAAAGGGGGCAAACCGGTCGATCGGCACCGGTTCTTCACTCTCCCGAGCACATCTTAGGCAATGGGCACACTCCTGGGTGAGGGTCGGGTTTACT
>NW_005841840.1:1853890-1855782 GCF_000455745.1 Alligator sinensis | reverse complement strand
GGGTGAAGATACACTTCCCTCTCTCTTGGGGCTCTGTCTTCGGAAGCTCCCTCTTCTCCCCTCAGCGAAAGATGTCTGCTGATAAACCTTTCACCCGTTCCGCCCGCCTGGTGGTAAGCGATATGCACCTCCAGTTCCATGATGTTTTCTACTTGGCGTTTTCCACTGCACCAAGGGCAGTTTTTAACTAATTCTAGTTCCATCGTGGCTTCCCCGGATCCCATCCTCGTCACCATGTGCGGGCCGGGAGCGGTCCGAAGCTTTCGGGGGCTAGCAGTGGGCTGTGGCCGGGAGCCCGCAATGGTAGGGCGGGGACTTTTTGCACACGGGCCCGCAGCGGTAGGGTGGGGACTTTTGCACAACGGACTAGAATTAGGCACGGACTCATAGCGGTTAATTAAAGATTGTTTTACTTACACCGTAGGTGGTTGCGGTGCAGGCAGGAAAAACTTTCTTGAGTTGCAGTTACAGACAAACACAAGCGGAGTTTGCTAGGCTCCACCGAAGACACATGAGCGGGGTTTGTTAGGCTCTGCAAAACAAACACGACAGAGCTCTGGATACCCTTGACGAGCGCACAAAAACCGTAGATACTTCTTAAGAAGAATTTAACGAACGAGACGGGAAGAGGTTGGTGGTTGATCAGGCCGCCGAACTCCTCTGAGACACACACAAAGTTTCTATTACTCTGCCACATGCTCAGAGTCCTCACGAGATGGTTGTGGAGTCCTCTACAACTTGGGCGGAAACTGCTCAAACCTTTTATACGGCTAGCGAGCCAATTGCTAGCCGCCACGCAGGAATAATTTAGAAACAGCCAATAATAGGGTACGGATTTGCATACGGGTGGCGGGAACTCCTTTGCACCGGGGTTTTCTCTCTGCAGCTGAGAATTGCACCGTGCAAAGAAAGCTCCATGTGGCGGGAAATAATTCTGCAGTGCCGAAGTGCACACACAATCATTGGGTCATGACAGTTATCAGCTCAGCTTATGATGATCAAGGGGCCATCTATTCCACGAATAGAGATTTAAATCTACAGCATTGTTCAGGACTTAATGAGTGAATATGCAATGCATTTTGTCCTTTCCCCATATTTGTCTTGCTAATTATTTAAAAATAAATACCTTTTTCTTCCTACCCAATTCTCTTTGAGCTTCACTGCCCACAGATGATTGAAAAATTATGTAAGAGGTCTATAATTGACTAGGGCTGGTTGGGCTTTTCTTTTTTCTGAGAGAGTTTTGCATCAGGAAAAGGTTACTTGGGCCCAAAATGAAATCTTTGGATCAAGAAGGGAATACCCTTGAGTAATAGATGCATAGATTCATAGATTCACGGATGTAAGGGTCAGAAGGGACCTCAATAGATCATCGAGTCCGACCCCCTGCATAGGCAGGAAAGAGGGCTGGGTTTAGATGACCCCAGACAGATGCCTATCTAACCTCCTCTTGAAGACCCCCAGGGTAGGGGTGAGCACCACCTCCCTTGGGAGCCCATTCCAGACTTTGGCCGCTCTAACTGTGGAAAAGTTCTTCCTAATGTCTAGTCTAAATCTGCTCTCTGCTAGCTTGTGGCCATTATTTCTAGTAACCCCCAGTGGTGCCTTGGTGAGTAAAGCCTCATCAATTCCTTTCTGTCCCCCCACGATGAACTTATAGGCAGCCACAAGGTCGCCTCTCAACCTTCTCTTGCGGAGGCTGAAGAGGTCCAGGTGCCCTAGTCTCTCCTCATAGGGCTTGGCCTGCAAGCCCTTAACCATACGAGTGGCCCTTCTCTGGACCCTCTCCAGGTTATCCACATCCCTCTTGAAGTGCGGAGCCCAAAAGTGCACGCAGTACTCCAACTGCGGTCTGACCAGCGCCCGATAGAGGGGAAGTATCACCTCCTTGG
>NW_005841840.1:1829646-1853528 GCF_000455745.1 Alligator sinensis | reverse complement strand
ACTGTGTAGTCATCCAAGTCACAGCCTCTTAACTTGTTCACCAGTATGGGGTGGGATACCGTATCAAAGGCCTTCCTGAAGTCTAACTAAACAACGTCAACCTCTACTCCTGCGTCCAGGTGTTTTGTAACCTGGTCATAAAAAGAGACTAGATTAGTCAGGCATGATCTACCTGCTACAAACCCGTGCTGGTTTCCCCTCAGCATAATTTTTCCTGCCGGGCTCTCGCAAATGTGAGCCTTTATAATTTTTTCAAAGACTTTGCTGAGGATGGAGGTGAGACTGACTGGCCTATAGTTGCCATTGTCCTCCTTCCTCCCCTTCTTGAAAATGGGGACCACATTGGCCCTTTTCCAGTCCTCCAGGACCTGACCCTTGTGCCACGAGTGTTCAAATATTCCCGCCAGTGGCTGTGTAATGACATCAGCCAGTGCCTTCAGTACCCTCGGATGGAACTCATCCGGGCCTGCTGACTTAAACACATCCAATTCCTCCAAGTGCCTCTGCACCATCTCAGGGTCTATGCTTGGTAGTGTGGTGCCCTGCTGCTGCCTCTCTACAATCCCAGTGAGAGACTTGTCTTGCCCCTCACTTAGAAACACTGAGGCAAATAACTCATTGAGGAGTTCAGCCTTGATCCCCCTGTCTGTCACCAATTGCTTATGCCCATTTAGTAGAGGTCTTATTCCACACAATTCATTCCAATGTAGCCATTCCAATGTAGCCAAAAACTTGGTAATCAGGGCCTAGTGGTCTAAAATATAAGAGGTTGATGTTCAAGGCATTAGTATGAATAATTTAAAGCAAGCCCTTGGTGCTGGCTATGCACATCCAGTAAGTGGTCTAACCAGCAGGCTGTTCTTTGGTGGCTGAGTGTCTTTCTTTCTCCACTCCAATTCCCTTGCATTGAAAGGTCTTGTTATCATCCTGAAGTGGGACAGGAAAATTGAAATCTCAAGATTTTTTGCAGGATGGGAAAACTATTTCCTGTTCAGATTTATAACTGATATAACTAGAGAGAGTGTTTGTCACAGCAGTTTATTTATAAAATACCTTTTATTGCTATCCAAATATAGAGCTAGTTGTTTACTTTTCATTAACTGCTATTACCTTCACACATGGGAAATTCAATGGCCATATTTAATTCATGGAGAATTTACCTTTGTGTCAAATTATCAAGGTTCTAGTCATTTTAATGGTAGCATGCTACTTTATGGCACAAGATTCGTACTATAATCTTTTTTTGATTAGTCAAGAAAATTCAAACTTTTCTACCTATTAGTAATGCACTTGTTTCCTTTGCAATGAAAAATGAAGGATTCCTCATTGAAAAGACAACTGTGCAATAGCTTGTGTTATGTATTTTCAAATATACCAAATAAATAATATTGTTGCATTACTGATGGCATTTTTCTTCAGTAGGTACCTTTTACCTACATATGTGAGTGAATCCCATGTTCCTGCTAAACTCCCAATCCAGCAAAAGGTATTAGTACTTATATAACCTTAAGCATGTAACTTTAATATCAACTAAAACAGATTAAGAACAGTTTTCACTACTTGTTGGACTGGATCTTATCTCCATTTCTTGCATTACTTATCTCAGCAAAATTTTCACTGAAGTCTATTAAAAACTAAACATATGTTTTTGGCCTCAGATTTTTGTCTGGAAGTTGTATTAAACTTAAAATCCCATACATGAATACTGAATAAATACCCCAAAAGGAATTTTATTTCTGTTTTATTCATTTTGGGAATTAGCACCTCCAGCCTCAATTGGAGTACTGCATCAGTTCTAGGCACCACACTTTAGGAAGGTTGTGGCCTGCCTTGAGAGGGTTCAGAGGAGGGCCACCCACTTGGTTGGAGGGCAACAGGGCAGGCCCTATGAGGAGAGGCTTAGGGACCTGAACCTGTTCAGCCTCAGCAAATGGAGGCTGAAGGGGGATTTGGTGGCTTTGGGGTGGCTTTGGGGAGATCAGCAGCAAATATGAAGGGTCCTATTCCCCCCAGCAGCACTTGGGGTGATGAGGAACAATGGGCAGAAGCTGCTGGAGAATAGGTTCAGGTTAGAGATTAGGAGGCACTATTTCACTGTTAGGGTGGCTAGGATCTGGAACCAACCTCCTAGGGAAGTGGTCCTCGCTCCTACCTTGGGTAAATTCAAAAAGAGGTTGGATGAACACCTGTCTGGGTTCATGTGATCCTAGCGTGTGCTCTGGCCAGTGGCGGGGGGGTCAGACTAGATGATCTATTTAGGTCCCTTCTGACCCCGAACTACTATGAAACTATGAAACCTCATACAATGCAAGTCAGAATCATAGAATCATAGCTAGAAGAACCAGAAGAGACCTGTAAGATCATCAAGTCCGGAGCTCAATGAGGTATTTGTTCAGCCTCCTCTTAAAGACTGCTAGAAATGGAGACTGCACCACCTCTGCTGGAACTGTGTCCCCAATTCTAGTTACCCATATGGAAAATAAGTTTTTCCTGATGTCTAGCCAAAACTTTTCCTCAACTAGCTTATGTCCATTGGTACGCATATTCCCGGTGGTGGGGAGGGAGCTTTTCTGAAAAGTTGTTCTCTTAGATCCTGGTGTTCTCCCTTGACAAATTTGTAGGTGGCTATCAAGTCACATCTCAGCCTTCTTTTGCTGAGGCTGCTTATCATTCTTTCTGAACAACAAAAAAGTTTTTAGCATGTGCTGATGGTAGAGAAGGGAGAGGGCTTGTCCTGCTACTTCACCCTGGAGAAGAATACCACAGATGACTTGACTACCATATTGAAGGAAGGGAGAGCACAAATAGAAAGCCAGGAGGAGGTGATGGATGAGGCCCACCAGTTTTATTCTGGATTGTACCAGAGGAGGGAAGTGGAGGAAGTACAATTGCAGAGCTTTATGCAGAAGGTAGAGATGAAGGTGAGAGAGGAGGACACGGTAAAGATAGAGGAAGTGGTGGTTGTAATGGAAATGGGGAAATGTATAAAGACTTTTAAAAAGGATAAAACCCTGGTGCAGTATGTCCTAACAAATGCATTTTAGCAAAAGTTTTGGGATTTGGTGAGGCCTGATATGATTGAAGTTCTTAAGGAGATGCTTATTATACAAAAAGAGGACAGGGAGTTCCTGCAAAACTCGAGACCCATGACACTTTTAAATATTATTACAAACAGAAGTGCTGGTTTTATGAATACAAAAATATACATGAACATCAGACTTGTATAGTGCTGGGATAGGATATTGCAGATGCATTAAGAATGATAAGGGATGCTGCAATGTGTTGTAAGGACAGAAGTTGACTTTAGCCCTCATGAACTTAGACTTAAAAAGGCATATGATAGACTGGCACACAAGTTTTTATTTAAGGTTTTAGATGTTATGGGTTTTCCTAGAGGGGATCAAAATTTTAGAGCAAGATGCTACTAGTCAGATTTTAGTAAATGCCTACCTGAGTAAGTCTTTTAATATTCTGTCTCAGTTATGGTAGTGTGTCCCCTGTTCCCATCACTTTTTTTTTTTATTTTTGCACTGGAGCCACTGGTCCAGAGACTGAGGCAGGGCATAGTCATGGGGTGTGGGGGTACTATACTGGATAGAGGACGGCAAGAAGTGAAAGCAGAACTGTATATTGTTACCAGATTTGCCCATTACTTTGGGGTGTGCTCATTTATTAGGGGTACGTTTCTAGGGTCTTGGTAATTCTGTCAATGTGCTGCTTGTGTTACTTGTGTTTCTATACAGAGCTGTATATCTCCCTTCAGCAAGTCCTCACCCCCCAACGGGGCTATCTTGCAGGGCTCAGTTTCAATGGGGCTGGGTTCCTCCCGTCACCAAATCAGTCATACACACAAACACACACAGATTAACATGACATGCCTGACCTGGCTGGGTTGATCAGCATGGGCAGGCTGACACCCTCATATGCCAAGAATCAGTTCATCAGAGCAACAATACACTGCAGTCAGACACAAGCACACAGGTAAACAGAATCCCTCTGAATCCGGCTGGGTGTCCAGCTAACACCCTCATGTGCCAGCATTCAGTTCATAAGGGCATGTCTGAGTCATACTGGGTCAATAAGATGATCCCCTTATGTGATTCAAACTCAGCATGTCCCAATCTTTGGCCTCTTGATGAGCAGGCCCCACAGTATTTTTGGGCTTCACAGGGATCTTTAGCTTAGGTAAAAGAAGCATTGCTGCAGAGCACATGAGGAAGGAGAAGTAGAGAAGGAAAAATATACCCAGTTACTACCAGTTTGACTATAAAAATTATTTATTGCTAAGTATATGAAATATATAATGGTACTAGTAGTAATAGCCATGCAAAAGAAAAACAAACACAAACAATTACAGTATTACCCTGGTTTCACTAAGTATTTGGGGAAACTTAGCTCAAGCTTAACTAATACAGTTCAGGTTCAGAAATTTATGCCTAGAGAGAAAAGAGAGAGAGAGCGCTGGGATCTCACCAGTCCAAGGTACTCGGGTTGCAAAGCTGACAGGTAAAATTCATAGCACAATCCTGGAAGGGAGACGACGTGTTCTTCCAGCGTCCCAAGAACAACAGGGAATGGTGTCAGCACACACACTGCTGCTTTTTTTACAGATTTTTATACCCTCAGTTCAGCTTCTTCAAAGCATTCTCAATAGTGTAAATCATTGTCTTTTCTATTGACAAGGGGTTATCTGGTTTGGAACATCTCAAGAAACTGATTGATAATCAGGAAACACATAATGTCAGGGAGTAACCAGATACTTGGGAGCCAGCTTGAAATTCCTATGGATAGCCGATATACTGATGGGATATTTCGTGGTTTCTTCAGAAACAATAGATAGCTTACAGCATCAGGATTTTGGATTTTTACTTGTTGTGAACAAGCCTCAGCTTAGCATGACTTTTCCAGATCTTACTATAGTCTTTTAACAGACTTAAAGCAATTATTGGAGTGTCAGGGCTCCAACAGATGCTGTGATGAACCCCTTTACCATTGTTCAAGTGTTGCCCATACCCCCTCTGACTCGGTCTCTTGCCTCAGCATTCCCTAACCCGGCAACTGAGTTTTAGTCAATCAAGTTGAAATAGGCCTCCCATTGTGGGACCGGGGAATGTACGGCCTGAGATGCCTATTAAATTTAGAGGTGTGTGTGTGTCTGGGTGGGGGGGGAGGCGGGGAAAGTCCTTTGTAAATCCAGCTTAGAACTGGTCTGATAAATGCTGAGCTGGGTGTGTGTAAACATGGGTTGATTAGCATTTGTAGCACAGATTCCCTATCAAGCAGTGCTTCCCTGCTTCTCTGGTCCCAGAATTCACTGCAGTCTCTACTTCAGGCTTTCTGTTCTCCATCTCCCATGTAAATGAATGGTCATCTGGTTCCATCTCAGATGCAAATGAGACCTAGGGCAGTTATTTCACTCTTGTCACCCTTATCTGGAGGGTCTTAGGTGTGTCTCTCACTGCATCTTAATCATTTGGTTTAGGTAGAGAAGGGAGGGGGGTAAGTCCTTTGTGAGTCAGACAGGCTGTGTCCTGTGCCAGGGTTGCTCAAGAACACAGAACTGAGACGTAACAATATGGATGATACAAATGGTAAGGGGTATACACCATGGGTAGTAGGGTATACACAAAATTACAGGGAAGAATCCAGAACCAAACAAAATGTAAACAAAAGCATGATGATGGTGGTGGGTAAAATGTCAAAGCTGGGGGTACAGAAGGCAGCCAAGAAAATTAAAGTGTTGGGAGTTTTAGTTGACAGAAGGATGGTAGGAGACCAGAAATTTGGGGAAAAAACTAGAAGAGAGTCTGATATGTGCTTTGGCTGTGGCCAGGGAAATTTTATCATATGGGGGGCATGTGACAGATATTAAAGCCTATTATTACCTATTATTTTATGTGGAGGCATAGCATCCCCCCATCATGGAAACAGACCATGCAAATTCAAAGGGACATTTGTGTGGTTTTTTTCCAGACCAAGCTGTTGCCGTGTGGGGTCAGGCCAACTTTCAGGATCTCAATATTGCATTGTTAGACAGGAGGGTGTGACACAATTGCACATATACAAACACACAAATCATTTAGGTACACACACACACACATGCGTGTGCGCACGCGCGCTACCAGCCTAGGCGCATACACATCCAAACCAGCCTAGGCACATGCATACCTATCACCAATTCAAGCACATACACACTAAAAATTAGACAAAAATCAGCTGTCAATACCCACACACTCAGTACACATACACAGATCACTAATTTGTATGTCATGCACATAATGATATTTACATACACACACCCACACTTACCAGTTCACACACATACAGTCCACCTACACATAGTTAAGTTCCCAACTTGGATGGTATGGTATGTGTGTGTGTGCTTGGGGTACCTGGGGGAAGGTTCAGGTGAGAGAGAGAGTTAAAGTGTAGGGAGTGAAAATTACTAGAACCAGGATTAGAACTGGTGGACTAGAAAGAAGCTGACTGAGGAACTGAGGCTTGGGTTTACTTAAGATCAAGTGGCCCCAGGGTTATTCAAGGTCACTGGTGTGTGGGAGGGGGGGAAAAAAAAAAGTCTGGTGGCAAGGAGGAGACAGCCAGGAAAGAAACATAGGCAGAAACCTGGTTGCTCAAGGGAAAAGTCAGTGGGGATAAGACAGTGGTAAAGAAACAGGGGGTTTGGAGGCAGAGGGGAGCTCAGGACAGTTGTTGGAGGTGGCAGTGAGTCAGAAGCAGGGGAGGGAGAAATGAGACGGAAGTTAGAGGGGCGAGGAGCAGAGATTGGAGCAGGGCTGAACCATAGTAAAGCAAAACCCAACTCAGGGGTCCAGATAACAGGTTTATTAAACAGACAATATGCTACACAGCCCCATAAAGTTATTGGTTCTCACACACACACACACACACACACATACACACACACACACACGCACGCACTCACAATGGCAGCAGGAGAAAGACACTCAGTGGAAGGGCTGGAGTTCAGGTAGGGAAGAGAAACAGAGTCCAAGTCCTTTGTTGAAGAGAGAGTTGGAGGTGATAGCTACCTGTCCAGGCTGGAAAGGGGTTGTCCAGTAGGTGTTGTCCGGAGAGGAGTCACCGGCAGGGCCTCTGGGTGGATAGGTGGTGTGGCATGGTGCTGGTCCAGATGGAGAGGGTGCCCCAAGGAGTCAGTCTTCATTACCCCTTTTTATGGGGCAGACTACCTCTGATCTCCTATGAGGAGGGCATGTCCAGGCAAGGTCAGCCTTGTTCCAGAGGGCTCCAGATGTTCATACTGAGCATGTGCAGCCTTGCACACAATGGTGGGTTGCCTCACCTTTTGTTTCTTGAATGCTGAGGGTGGTTTCAAGGGCTGGGTCATTGATCCAGGTATTGGTGTTGATGGTTCAGTCCTTCAGAGGAAGCTATTTTTAGACCTACTGCCATTATCTCTCAAGCACCCTCATTCATCCCCATTCATTCAGGAACCAAGTTACATAGGTGGGGTAGGTGTGAGTCATGGGTTACACAACTGGGCATGGGGATAAGACGGAGGCTTGACATGACTTATGCTAACTTACGTATATAGGCCTAAAACAGTAATCACACAATTTAAAAGCAGTAAAAAAAAAAAAAAATCAACACGAAACATAATAATTATCACTTATAAAACAGTGGATATCTATATCAAAATAGCAGGGCACTTATTTGCAAGGAGGGGAGAGAAAAATAAAACTTACTACCTAAAATAAAATGTTACAGCTTATCCTACATCTTAGCTTACTTATACCTATCTATAGGGAATAGAGAGGCAGAGAAAGTCAGATGATTGGGGAAAGGGAGGGAATGCATTTTAAAATAAATTTAAAAAAAAGAAAAACTGGGGGTTTTGCTACAAAGCGATAGTGGTTGGCATGATTGGAACTTTTTATACAGAGGCTGATGGGTGGATGGGGACTCCTGGATTTAGGCCTAATCATGTATGCAAACTATGTAGGCACTTCTGGATGAGAGTGCATGTGCGTTTGCCTGGGGGACAAATAGCAGTGGACCATAGTTGTGCTATTGCTACTTGTCCCTGGGGAACACCGGTATATATGTGCTCTGGCATGCAACAAGTTGCCCTGGATGGGGTAGGGAAGATTGGGGCCAGCACCTAAGTTGGTCCTGGCAGCCTTACCTGGGGCCCTGGCAGCCTACTACAGTTCCAGTGGCAGTGATCCAGGCACGCAGAGCCTGGCTGGCAGCTGGAGCATAACACCAGCCAGCCAGGCTCTGGTTTTAGGTGGTGCACACTGCTGTCATGTGCGCTGCCTGGGTTTTTTAAATTTTTTTTTGGTGTGGGAAAAAATCCCACCACACTGTAAATTAGTAGTGCATCAAATGCATGCATGTGCAGTGAGTGCAGTTTGTGGTGCCACAGACGGGTACACACTCATCCCAATGTGCCCTATGAGTGCATGCTGCTGAGTTGCAATGGAAGGGGACATGAATGCTGGATATTTTATTCAATATTTCACAGGGTGCATTTTAAAGAAATGTTTTGTTTTTTTTTTTTTTGGGGGGGGGGGGGGATGTTTGTTTTTCTTAATGTTCAGTTTCCAAGCCATGGTTATTTTTAACAAGTTACTGTCTTCAGGGGCTGGAACAAACAGTTTTTAGAAACCTTAGGAAAGTAATGGAAACTATAAGGGTGAAGAACTGTCTCCCCCTTGTGGGCAGTCATCCCTAGCAGATGTCAAGAAAGTTGTGGGAAGGGGTTGCAGACAAGAAGCTGGCAGGTGAAACTGCGGACTTGGCATGGGTGACCACTCAAGACATCCTGTTAGTGTGACTGATGCAATATGCATGGCACTTGGGTAGGACTCCTCAGTGCCCATGAGAAATGTGTGTGGGGGTGGGGGGGAAGAATCCATAACCCCAGTTTTTTAGCATTTTTTAAAACCCTTTTGGTGTACAGTGGACAAGTGGTTGGCTAAAATACAGTATATTAAAACTTTCACAGAATATATAGTTTTATATGGGTTGGTTCCCAAAGTGCTAGATAGCACCTTTTTATGGACACTTTTAATCTGTTTTAAAATTAATCTGTAGAAAGCACAGAACCTTCTGGTTTTTAATAACCTGTTTTTTGTGGTCAAAGATGTTTGAAACTTGAACTGAGGAAACTATCCTCAATGATGATGACTTATTAAAGATAAAATAAAGTGATTATTGAAATGTAAAGAATAGCCAAACCACAGCTGGTTTACATTTCCAATGTGTTGGTTTTTGCCTCCTTCAAGAGAGGTAGAAGACTATATTGGCTTTGTTTGCATCTCATAATAAAAAGGAATGATATTTAGGGGAGCAGTGGTTGCAATCCTGATGCTTGATATTAGTCAAAAAACCTTAGGTAACATTGATCTGACAGTTTCATTTCTTCTCACTGCATATGATAAATATCTCTAAATTGTTTGTAATGGAATCAGAAAGCCCTGACCTCTAAGTCACAAAAATAGCATAAATAATACATTTGAGTTTAGTGAACCTTATATTATCATGAGAGATTGTCTCCATACATGTATTGTTTTATTCTTTCCTCTCTATTATGTTGTCAGTTTATGTGAACAAGACACTTCCGTTCTTCAGAGCTCCTAAGCATTACTTATACTACTAGTGCTACAGATGTCCGGCTTTCTTAAGCATTTCAATTATTTATCTCAATTCCCCTGGGTACTGAATATCCATCAGTTATCTTTTGTGGATCTGAATAATCACAAATCTCAGAATTCACTGTCTGTAAAAGAATAGTAATAGTAAATCTCTGGTAACTTAAAAAGTTGTTAGATTCAACAACCTATTTTCAGCAATCTGTAACTTGTTTCATTCTGTTTTCTTAATGCAAGGCACTGTAAGAATTCAGTGTGAAGGAGGTACTTTCAGACATTCATGGGACAATTTTCTTTTGATTTGCCATTTCATTTACAACTCATTTTTTAATATTATTTTTGAAAGATTAACCTTTTCATATTAATATTTGAGAATATGCCAGCACATACTATATTGGAACTTTCAACAGAAATAAAACATTCTTAAATATAATAAAATATAATTTCTTATTACAATTAAATTATATCACTGTGTGGCAGGGCAGCTTTGGTGCCTGCCACTTCAGGGGCAGAAAGCAGCCAGCTGCCTGATGATGGCAGCCATTTTGGACCCAGGGATATAAGCTGGGCTGCAGTTTGCTACAGGAGGAAGGAGGTAACATCAGGCTGAGAGGATTCTCCAGCCATAGTCAGGAGGTAAGGGCAGGGGCTATGGGGTGCAGGTGACCCCTTTTCCTGAGTATGACATAAAATTGCACCCTGGTGGGGAAGGGTGGTCTGGTGGGGCTCCTAGCAGTATGGGAGCCCCCAGGAAATGCCAGGCCAGTTACCTCCCTAGTGAAAGGTGAGTTGGGGTGCCTTATAACTCTGGCCCCACATTCCTGGTGGTGTTCTAATGAGCAGGGAGAGCCCAGGCTCATTAAGGAATCCTGAGGCAGAGCTCAGGCCAGAGGAGGGACCTGGGACTATGCCCAGGCAGCAGAGTAAAGCCTGGGGGCATGAGAGAGACCCTGAATGAGATGGGCAACGATTACAGAGAGACCCTGGGAGAGAGAGGGGTGATGAATGATGAGACCCAGTGAGAGGGGCAACAATTAAAGTGGCTCCATGAGTGTGGGTGAGTGAGGAGGCCTAGTGGGAGCATAGTGGCCTGGCAAGGGGCCAGGAGCAAAGTAGGCCAGCAGTTGCATAATTGCTCAGTCAACGCTCAGGTGAGGGTAGCGGGAGATGCAACAGACTGCGCTGGGGCTCACCAAGGCATGGAGAGCTAAGCCCGAAGCCATGTGATGCCAGGCAGTATGACTGTGGCCCTGAGAGAGAAGGCAGTATAAAAGAGGCTGAGTGAGAGCCAGTGGAGTTAATGGGACCCCGGTGAGAGAGGGGTGGTGTGTGAGTGGCCCTGCAGGGCTGTAGAGTAGAGGTACAACTGTGTGCCCAGTTTGCTCCGGGCACAGGCCAGACAGGTACCTCATACAGAGTTACCCTTGTTAGTGGGGTGATGGGTAGCCTTCCGCCTTAGTAACAACTCTCATATCTTTCCATCAAGGCATGGCAGGTGAGTGAAACAGGCAGTTATCCAGGAGTAGGGCGCCCGGTAGATACCTGATGAGGAGGCCACCCTGTTACACACTGAAATATTACAAAATGAGAATGAGAAAGTCTTTAATATTATTACTTAGATCAAAAAAAAGTTGCATTTAATTTTGAGCACTTGAGAAGTCTCACTGATTACTCTACTTCAGTAAAACTATTCACATGCTTAAATTTAAAAAAGTGGTTTTCCTTCCCCTGTCCCATTCCTTTCTTTCTTCCAGTCTATTCATAGCATCTAAGGCCATGTACAGACATTCAAAAACACTTGGGGAGGAATCTAAGTTACACAATTTTCTGTAAGCAGCCTAGTTTAGATCAGGAGGTGCAGGGAGGCTAGAGAGAGCAAGCTCCTACTGATATTGGGGGCACTGGCCCACACAATGGCAGGAAGTCCAAGTCAGTGAAGTCCTGGCTGACTACCTCCTTGCCCATGGAGACCAGGAGTGGTCCCTAGATGAGTAGGACCAAAGGCTTTGAGTCCCCAAGTACCTGTGCCCTAGCAATGGGGAATAGATCTCTTCTCTGCGATGTCTCCTGTGGCACTGTGTCCAATCCACAACCCTGGCTGCCTGGACACTACATCCCACCCCACATCACCCACTCCCCTGAAGGGCACACATCAGGATGCAGGGGAATGTGGTGTGTGGAAGAGACGTACAGAAGCTTACAAAGTTGTCAAACTTTTCTTATTTTTAATAAACAAAACCTGCTCAACATTGTCTGTGTTACGATTTGGTCCCTCTTCTCATTGAGACAAACCAGCAAATCTTTGGAGGGGTGCAGGGTGGAGTGGGGCTGGGGAGATTAGTGAAAGGGGAAAAATATGGAGAGGAGGTTAGAAGGGAGAGTAGGGAGAGGCTTGGGATCAGGAGGAATACTTCAGGGACTGAACTCAACTCAGAAAGTTGGAAGAGGGGCACGAGGAAGAGGGCTTTAGACCTGTAATAATAATTCCCAGACTCGGGATTGAAGACCAGGGACTCATCCATGTAGGGGCTGGACAGGTTGGTGATCCTTGGGGAAAGATGCTGTTGCAGGATGGGGAGTCATCACTGCAGCAGGGGCCATGAACTCCTGGCAATCCTACACAGGACCCCAAGCCTCTTGCCCCCTGTCCCTGGGTCCCAGTCTCCCTCAGCAGGTACCCCTTTGGCTATGCCTGGGACATACCTCATGTGACAAAACTAAGTCCAGGGACTGCCCATCCCCGCCATGGCTGGGGCACTCTGCTGCAGTGGGACTCATGCCGGAAGAGGAGACACAGGGAACAGAAAAGTTCCCCTTTGACTCCGTGCCTGGTTGGTGGATGAGTTGAAGCAGGTGGGATGTAATGCCAACTGCTATCCAAGTGACATCCTGGCCTAGAGGGATAGTGGGCTGTACTCTCCCCCCGGTTCTGAATGCTCCTGTACCTTGCTGGGACTCTCCTGGAACTGGCTTGGAGGGATGTATACATGGGGTAACCTCCAGGGTTAGAGCATATGGAATCAGCTCAGGGATGAAGGCAATGTCACAAATAACCTGGTCTTGGGCCGCAGGCACCCTGGTCCTGTTCTTTTCATTTACCACCACCCCTCAAAGTAAGCCCTGCCAAGATACTTTCTGCTTCCCTGGAACATAGGTCACCAACTCCCTTGCAACACTTCTTCTGTCCCGAGCCTATATCCCACTTTTCTAGCTCCTATCAGGGTGTGGTAGGGACTGTTCACCACAACCCAGCATCCAGAGGTCCCTTCTATGGGATCCCCCATTCCTGTTGTCCCAGAGAAAAGCCCCTGAAGCGGGGTATGGCACGCTGTTCGAGGCTGGGTGGCAGCCTCTCCTACCATCCCCAGGCCAGGGTCTATGAGCTCTTTGTGGGAGGCAGTGCTGGCACCAGTAAGGGGTGGCAATGTGGTCTAGTACCCTGACCATAAACTTCCTCTTGTGGTTCTGGGACTCTGCCAGCTCCAAAAAGGTGCAGGTTCCTTCTCAAGACAACAGGTAGTGATCTTGAGCTCCGGGTCCTGCACCTTGGCAGCCCAGGCATAGGTATCCCCCAGACTGAAGATGTCCAACCTCTACATCTGGAGTCTCTCCTCATGCTAGTCTTCCAACTCCTAGCACCAGAAGTCAGCTGTGCATGCCTGGCACTCAGAGGAAGTGACCAAGAGGTGCAATATCTCCTCCTTGCTTTTTTGATGCCTCCTTCAGATATCCTTCATGAGCACCACAGCTGTGCAGACCCCTGTCCTTGAGCTGACATAATGTCCCTCACACACTGTCCTCCCTTGCACCGGTGATATTTATGGAGTTTGCTGGTGGAGACACAGAGCTTTTGTGTGAAGTTGCAACTTTTGCTGACAAAATAAAATAAAAGGGCAGGCATCTTGGATGCTCCCAGCACTTGCCTGGGCACTCACACAGAGATGGCAATGCGGTTTTGGTAAGTCTTCTTTCCAGGGTCAGGGTGGGAGAGGGCACTGTTCAGGACAGGGTTGGGGCCATGATTAAAGGTGGTGGGGGTTGCTTGAGGGGTTGATACAGTGACTGTCTGAGCCATGAGACTCAGAGGCACCCATTGGTTTCCTCAGAGGTCAGATCAGAAAGGAGGTGGGTGAGAGTGCTGGAATGACACTTGCAACCTCTCCAGATGCATGACTTTGGAGTCAGCCTGGCAGTGGGGCCAGACCAGGTAAGAAAAAAATCCCTCTTGGGACTTCTGCCATCACATCAGTGCCTTTTTGGGACTGGCAAGAGGGAGGGAGGGAGACGGCTTTTTTGCCAAGAGGCAATTTTTTCTCTTTCCTGCTGCATTGCAATTCCAGTCATTCCAATAGATAGCTGCATGTCATCTCTTGTCCCTGACCTTTGTGTCCTCTCTACCACCTGGCCCTGTTGCAATGCCAACTAGGGTGAGGTGCAGAGTACTGGGACTTTTTTTTCACTTTGCTTGTGGAGCTTAATAAATAGTTTTAATGCCTTTCCAGGAGTGCAAGGGGGAGGGGTGGAGACCTGTTTCATTGCAAATGCTTTGGGCAGCTGGGAGGAGCTAGGAGGAACCCAACCATGGGGGGTTCTTCTGGGCTCAGTATCAGGTGTCTACATACATCATGGGGTGCTTCATAATGGGTGTGGGAGCATGGCCTGGAGATGCAGGGTCCCAGGTCCCAGGACACATACAGAGGACACAAAAGCCCCTGTTCCCCCTGCACTGCTGCCTGGCTGCAATTAATTGATGTCCAGAGGCAGGAATTGGGGTTGGGGAAAGAGGTTGTGCTGGCTTGGGTCTGAGAGAGCCAGGGTCAGATCTGTGGGGGCAGTTCCCAACCACAGGAGTGCTCCTGGGCTCAGTGTCAAGTGTTTGTGGGGTGCACTATGATGGGGTGCAGGGGTCTGGCCTGAGGAAACAGGTGCCCAGGTCCAGGGTTGTGCAGGGGACACAGAGGCCTCCATTTACTCACATCCCTCAGCTGCCTGGCTGTGGCTGACAGATGGCCAGAGGTAAGAGGTGGGGCTGGGGAGAGGGGCTGTGCTGGCTTGGGTATGGGAGAGCTGGGTGGTGGGGGCTATTGGGTGCTTGGCTGTTGCAGCCAGGCATTGTCTGAGTGCCAGCATGCCTCCCTGTGACAGGGAGACTGAAAGGTGCCTGGGATGAAAATGGACAGTGATCTAATTTGAATTGATAGGGGAACTGGTGCTGAAATTCAATGCACCGGTATAACGTAAATCAATTAAGTTTGAGTGTATATCAATCCAGGTCTATCTTAGACTGGGTTCTGCCATTTTAACTAGTCTACAAGCACCAAACTTCTGTTCTGTAATGGGTTTAGATCCATTTCCTATTACTTAGACCAGTAAAAATGTAATGTCTGTACCTGGCCTAAGGTACCATACTGCTCTACCTTCTGCCTTACTTCACACTAACATGACTAACCACTCCATCCTTATAAGTGGGTACCTACATCCCTAAGGCTTGTACATTAGCTGTATGTAACTGCATACAACTGGATTTATTTTGAAATATTCTGCAATATATCATTTCAAAATAAAATATGAACTTTATGATATATGTTAGAATGATTTTTTGGTTTAGACCCACTGAGTAAATCTTCAAGTATAATAAACCTCTGGTCAGTGAACATATGTAAAGGGCAGGAACAAAGGTGTTTGTAATGCTTTTCCCCTCTGGTACCAATATAATATAGGACAGTATCAAAGCTGCTACAATTATTCATGATGATAATAGCCTATGATGGACTAGCGTATTAGCCAAAGACCACTGAAGCAGTGGTCCTGCCTCTCCTATACCTTACCACATCTAGTACATTTCCTTCTGAGTCCCACACCTAGAAAGAGTCATGAGGTAGGTGGTATGGACTCAGCTATACTCCCTTTACAACAATTGATGCTTTTGGACATAGGGTACCTTAAATCCCTTCTCTGGAACTCAGACACTTCAATTTTTACTATAATAAGGCTATCTCATTCCACTCACAGTCTGAAGGTTTGTACATACAGAGGGTTTCTTTGACAACTCCCTTTTATACAACAACTTAGGGTTAAAGCAATATCTAGGAAGTTCAGTAACCTCTTCAGTCAGAGTGGGATCAAGCATACATCTCTCACCCTGGCTTGGCTATTATAGGCTATTTTGAATCCCCAGCCCTCCGCTGAAGTTCTTCCTTTGGGAGTTGAAGAATTCAAGGTGTATTAAACCAAACAAGGAAGGGAGAGAGTATAACTCTTAGGTTAGAGAGAGAGCCTGGACATCTTGTGGAAACACTTTAAAACCTTTGCATTTGGGCAAGTAGTCAGCAGACAAAACTAGATTGACATGCTGTTTATGAGGGTTCTGTTTTATCTTGTTGTTCTAGTTCCCTTTTACGGTGTTGTGGTCTTCTTGTCACTCTTCTGGTTTTAATGTATTCAATTTCCTTATTGTAAACCATCCCAAGATTTTCTTTTGAAGGGTGGCATATAAATCATATGAAGAAATGTGTAACTTCCCTTGCATGGAGGAGTCCTGGATTCCAGTCCATGCTCAATACAATAAATTCTATCCAAGGACATTTGAATGTAACAAATATAAAGGCTGTCTTTATACATACTCTGTGTGAAGAAATCCCCTCCCTCTCTCTCTGCCTCTCACTTGGGTTAGCCTAGGGGACCCCTCTCTCTCCTTGCTTTCTTATTGGTTCATGCTGGTCGATCAGGTGACCTGACCAGGTTTTATAATAATCAGCTGGTAAATAAAGGAGATATGGGAAAATGACTCTCTAAATATGGACATTTTCATTCTAATATGACAAAAATATACATACATTGGATTATTTTTATGGTATAGGGCCTCTTAAGTTGGACATATCTTAGGGCCTCAGCATGTCATAATTTGGCACTGGGGAGGAGGGGAGCCCTCTTTTCCTTCTACTGGGCATTTTGAAAGCTACAAAGAAACACCCCAGGCAGCTGCCTGATGATGTTCTGTAAGTAGAAACTTGGAAACCTATGAGGAGTTGGGAATTATGTATAGTTATGTATAGGCCAATTGTGTCTTGAAAGGGTCACTGTATCCAAATATCTGTAAAGACTCAAATTGCTTTTATTTGCTTGAAATGTATTCTGACTTCCTCGTTCTACCCCCTCCACCCTGATCAATAAAGGTGTTGGGTTACTACCTGCATTGTTGAGCACTGAGAAGGAAAGAGAGAGAAAGTGCCCTTTGCCTCCTGCTTGGCCAGTGATGGTTGTCTTTTTAGTTTCCCTCAGTTCTACCTGATGCTATCTTGGGATGCTTCGGGCTGAAAGAAGCAGCCAGAAATATGTCTATGGACAAAGAACCCCAAAGTTTTGCAAGGTTTGTGTGCCCTGCTGCACACAGCCCTGCCAGAGATCAGTGCCCAGATGGGGGCAGCATTACCCCTAGCTTGCGGGGGTTCTCCAGGAAGTGGGACAACCAGCTGTAGGGTCCCCAAAGGAGACTTCCAAAGTGAGGTTTTGGGCCTCGCACAGTGAAGCTCTGTGTAGTAGTGCCCACTGAGAGCCATGCTAATTAAAGCACCCACAGTGTCACATGTATTCAGCATCCCCACACTTCAAAATGGTGGTAGGGATGCTTTAACTAAAGCTCATTTGGCTTGTTTATAGGTGCCTCAAAAATCCTTGTAACAGGGACAAAAATGCAGGATTCCTCCATCCCTTGATCACTGTAGATTATTGTGTAAAAGCCATGTGTGAGGGTGTGGACAATGACACTGAAATGGCCATTAGCTGTCTTTTCCAAGGAAGTGGTGGCTGCTGATGCTTTTTGTGCATAATCCAGTCCTTTGAGAACATAGACCAACCCATTATGGAACATTAGCACAAGAATGCTGAGTTTTGGAACCTTAGTGGAGCTTAGGCATGATTTATGTGTTGAATAATAACATTGAGACACTTCCAGGCATACACAGAAGCAAAACGTTATGCATATGGGTGCTTGTAATGTTGAAAAATATGGGAAATGATATGAGACCTTCACCTTCAGTAGAGGTTTATACTGGAAGGTTCCATGCTGTTATGCAGATTTTTAGAAATCTATCAAAAGAAGATTAAGAAGTTTGGCTTGGCTATGTTAATTAGGTGTTCATATAAACCGGTGTATCTATGAATACTTGTATTTCATCAGGATTACAGCTGGATGTAGAGTTGGAATGTTCAGTTATACTTTTTGAATTTTGTCAGCTACTGACACACCTATGATACTGACATTTTTAATTACCAAGTTAATAATGCATGATGATAATTAGTTGAGATGACTGAAAATTTCTCTCTAAATTTGGATGGTCATGATACAGTCTTTAAACTTAGATAGCATTTAAATAGTCATGTCTGACTTGATTAATTGCTATGTTTCATGTAGAAGTTAACAGAACACAATGTTTTATCAACTGCAAAAAGAAAAAAAGCTTACCAAAAGTATACAATGAACAATGCCCATTTATTGTTCATTAAGCAAGACTAAAATTTATTACAAGATAGTTTCACTCACCCTTCTTTCCTTGCCTTGGAAGTTGATTTTGGTAATAACATGGGTCCCCAATAAGTCAAATTCAACAGTGAAATTGAGTAGTAATATCCAATTACAGGCTTGATAGCAAATAATTTCTATTAAAACTGGAATAAAAAGTATAAGAAGCACCATATCAGCTTTAATAAATCTCATGATATTACAATTAAGCTTGGGAAGCTACGAGCCAGCTTGGAATACCGAGTATCTCTATTAAAGCAGAAAATTATATGAGAAAAAACCTTTTCACAGGAGATGCATTGTTTTTAATTTGCATTGGCAAAATATAATATTGTCCACACATTGAAGGTATATGAAATCTTGGGATCAGATTCAATTGGACCTCTAAGGCATTTAACTGGAACTTCAGACATAACTAAGTCACTAAGCATGTGCCATTTCACTTCACTTAGTGATCACACCATCATTAAAACACCTAGTTTAATACTACACTTTCATTTTGGATGTAAAGGGTTTGGCTACAGAACACGCTCAGATGTAAGCCAGAAGTCACATAGGCGATTTCACCTAAACTGCATTTCGAGTTTGGTTTGGGAAGTGCATAAACCCTTTCTATGTCCAAGATTCCTGAGAAGGAGGAAAATTGCAGAACAACTATTTGATACTAATCATGGATCATGATGAAAATGGAAGCAGAGGATGGTACAGGAGTCAAAAGAGGGTGGTAGAGGAGGAGTCAAAAGGCTGTGCTCCAAATGTGCAGTTAGATTGGTCTAACCCTGCCCGATCTAACTTAGTACACCTTTCAAGTGAACTAAAGTTAAACTGGGCTGGCCAGATTTTGACCATTCTAACATTTGGGGAACATCTATGCCTCAACATCAGTTAGATCAACCCTAAGTAGGGATCTGAGAGTAAGGTTTACACCTGGGTGAACTGTGTTAGATTGGGTGGCCATTTTTTACCTGATCTAACCTCCCAAACTTCTTTGCACACCCTAAAAGTCTTTGTAGATCTGGCCATAGATACTATTGGAATTAAACATTGTTTGGGTTAGAAAATATAAATCAGAGTCCTGACAGCTTTGTGTATATATACATTGCATAACATAACAAAACATTACAGGCCTTCACATAGATAGACATTTTGCAACAGCTCTGATATCTTTACATTTCCAACACAGAACTTGTCTGCTTCTTACCAACTTAATGGATTCTCTCCAAAGGTATCCAAGGAGCATGAATACAATGCTTAGTGTGTAAGAATAGGTGAAAATTGTACTTTTCTTTTTTCTCATTCCAACCATCATCCTGATAACGGATTCCTGGTTTACTATTTTCAACTTTTGTTCCAATCTGTTATAAAAATGAGAGTAGAATTTTAATGCCAGTACAATCTGTGAAATGGTAATTGGTTGTACTTTTGAGTTGTTTAAATATTATGTATTATGATTATATGGCCAAAAGTTTCCCATAGGATGCCAAAACTATAACAGAAAATAAGAATCCCAATCAACCAGTAAAATAATGAAAAGTACATGACGTTATAGTGGACAGTTAGTATAGGAGAACATAACATGTTAGTTGTACTTTTTGTGAAGAGGAGGAAAAACAAATAAATGATAAATCAGAAGCTAATTCATTTGGTTAAAAAACCCAATACATCAATAGTTCGGTGATGGCCATGTTTTAAGGATCAAAGGAAAAACAGTTAAAAATTAAAATATTTCAATACTTTGTGTAATGCTTTTTTTACATTAACAGTTAAAGCACAAATGGATTTGGTTCACTAATCCAAAAAAACTCAACATTCATATTATTGCTCAAACTCTTTGGGATGAAACCCAACCCACTTCTATATTTTTATTTTGTTTAGTTGTTAATTGGGCATATTCACTGAATTATCAGTAGTGATTAATGAGCAAAAGGCATTTATTACTGAATGGGTGTGTCTACACATTCATCAATGCACCCTAGTTACTGTGCATTAAGTTTAGTACTTGGTTAACAAAATCAGTAATTCAATGCAGTTACTCATACTACTGAGCAGTAGCACCGGCACATGGTTTCTTTGTTTTTTGATGCTTACTGTGCAGTAGCCTAATAATGCTGTAAAGTAGTGTATTAGCATGGTCTTTGACCAGCACACTACTGTGCAGTGTTATTAGCTACTGGACAGTAAGCATCATGTGTAGTTATACCCAGTGACCATATATTTAGACCAGTGTAAACCTAGAGTTTGTCTTAATTAAAACCACTGTATTTTTATGCCACTGTGATTGATATCAGAATTAGACTGGTGAAATCTTAGTCTCACTGAGGTAATTGGAAGATCCCTATTGATTGATATTGGACTAGTATTTCACCTCATGTCGTCCCACTAGAGATTAATTTACAATTCTGATGATTCTGCAAATATTCTTTACCTTGCATTAGCCTGCAGTGTTGTTCTTCTTGGTTGAAGTTGTTTTTTTAGCCCTCTTCTGTGGCATACCTCCAAAGAGGACAAGGGGATGTGATTACCTTTTATAAATTCATTTATGCAGTGAGCAATGGGGAGGAAGAAGAGCTTTTTAGGCTAAAAGACAATCCTGGAACAAGATCAAATGGTCATGGATACATTACACTAGAAATTAGAGCATTTTAAACTATGACAACGGTGAAGTTTTGGAATTGTGTTCTGAGCAAATTAGGGTGGGTAAACAACCTGAATCACTTTAAGATGAAACCTGGTAAGTTTATGGAAGAGAGAGTATGGTAGAAAGGGTGTTCTAGGTTCATATCGGTGTTCATGAAATGCGGGCTCATGTATTTGCAACCATCATGCTAGGGTATATAAGTAGTTTTTTGACAATATAGTAGGTGCCTGACAGTCCCATTATTGAGGGCCATTGCGGTTCACCTATAAGGGCCTGGGAAAAATCCACTCTTTCTGCTCCTGAATAGTTCTTTGGAATCTAGCCTTTCTTTCATGTTTCCCTGAGGCTGGAAGCTTTGATTGGGGCATTCTGGTGCTATTGCTAGCACCTAGAAACCTCATTTGCTTTTCTGTCCAGATTCAAACTAAATAGAATGTTTCCTTCAGACTGACAAGGACTGTGGGAGGTGTTGCCTTCCTCTTCCTCTGAACATATATTAACATATTAACTTACTTCCTATTGAAGTGGTATGGCACTGTCAAAGTGCTCTATTTCCCTTTCTTTTTAACCATGGCATGTGGCACAGTGTTTGTGGTATTTAGGGTTTTTGCCTTGTAGTTGTGGTGGCTGAAAGTTTGGCATGAATTATTTTTAGCATCTTTGGGTAGATGGCTATTTGTGCATGCAGGGGAATGGACTTGCTGGCCTAAGATTCCTGCAACCCTTTAATCATGCCTCAGTTTAGGCATTCCAAATGTTTTTACTTATCTGCACATTTTTCACTTTACTCTTCAGGCTTTTATAAGACACGCAGTTTCATAAGAAGTATACTTATTAATTTTACAGTTCTAAAACACACCACTAAAGCAGCATATTATAACTGCATACTATTAAGGTACCGTGAAGTTCTGTGTGCAGTATTCCAGTTCTTTATATTGTATGCACTTTAAAAGAATTATTTCAGAAGTTTTTATTGATACTATTTATTAATAAGATGTTATTGGATTTAATAATGTAACTGTCAGAAAGAGAATGATCAGAACAAATGTTCTGTCCTTCAGAATATGACATCCTCTGTCAAATCTTGGATAAAAGGAGAAATAAATACATTCAGAAGCAACCCCAGGAGATGAGCTGAACCCTTTGTATCTCCCCATACTAATTTTGGGTGAAGATAAAAAAAAAAATGAATTTTGCTGTGCCATTCACTGCTTTTCTGAAAGTAATTTGACAGCCATACAGCCAACTTTATAGAACAACAGATGGTGGTAGAATACTCCAAGGTGGGTTTTTTTTTTTTTCTCCCCTAAGTAAATTCTTTGATTCCAGTGAATAACTGGTGCAGAAGGGAAATATGTGCCATACACTATTTATTAGAAGAAATCAAAGTCCTTTCAGAAAAAAATAAAAACTATATAATATTTTTATTATTCTGGGCTTAAAACAGAAATGTGAGCATTAAAGTGGCTGTATGGCAGCTTATAGAATCTGTCTATATACAGTTTATGAATTCTCACTGATGCTGGATGCCTCTTTAAGACTTAAACTCTGCTTTGAATGAAGGTTTACTTGCATTCTTTACTGTCTGTTACCTCCATATTGACTTAAAACCTATGAGATATAACAGGATAAATTTATTCTAAAATATTAATTTATATTTTAAGCTTTATAGTATTTTAATTATAAATTAGTACGGTATTAATTTATATGACATCATGTGTAAGACTAACAAAACAGAGGATTGTTTAAATTGTGATCATCTGGAAGAAAGACATACTGCCAACCAGGGTAAACCAGTTTTCATATATGAAATCAACAGGGAGGAAAGTAGACAACAGATCATCTGCTGGGTATATGAGATCACTTAATGATACTTAGTAGGGGGTCACCTGATACAAAAGGGATGGAGTTTAAAAACGTAGGTGACTTGCATCAGTTTCTTAGGATTAAATTTCAACAGAATAGTAGAACAGCTATGAATTACACTGAAATCCATGAATGGAGAAGCTACATACTGTCAGAAGAATTCTAGACACTGTGGTGGACCCTGAACTATGACCAGAGAAAGTCCCATAGGGTTAAGAAATTACATAAAGTTTTGTTCTTTTTCATCTGATCTGTATGTTTTTGTGCTATCTAAAGTAAAGAGTAATAGTGTTTAGAAACTTTTTGTAAAGCTGATACATCTCCTTATTCAGTATTTTCACGAAGGGAAAACAGAACTTGTACATCAGAAGTGTGCCAGAGAGGTCAAGAGTAGAGATAGCACTTAAGCCTAAGCTGATCAAGTGAAGCTAAAGATCTTGTGGGACTTGTGAGATGGAACCTAAATTAGGTGGCTCAGTGTAAATTAGGATTTAGATGCTGTCACAACCCAAAGTTGTGGTTTTTTGTTTTTGTGTGCTTCGGCACTGCTAAATTATGTTCCCGCCAAATTGCAGCTTCTTTGCACAGTGGAGTTTTCTGCTGCAATAGGAGAACCCACGTGCAAAAGAGTATTTCCCGCCGTTTATAGACTTCTTTGCCTGGTGCATTTCTTTTGCATCATAGTGATGCACGGTGCAAAGAAGTTCCCGCCATTTGTATTTAGATTCGTGCCACATTATTGGCCGATCTTAAATTATGCACACGTGGCAGCTAGCAATTGGCTTGCTAGCCGTATAAAGAGCTTGGGTGGTTTCCGCCGAAGTCGGAGAGAAAGCAATTGGAGTCTGAGAGGGAGAGCGTGAAGATCTCTAAGCGCTGCGGATCCTTACGAACCCAACGCATTTCTTAAGAAGGCAACAGAGGTCTAAAGAGCCTCTGGCCTCTCCCTGTCGCTGAGCGCAATCCTAGACGTATCCCTATCCTATATACTCAATTTTCAAACCCACGGAGCCTTGACAACTTCGGGGCCTGAGAACCGAATAGAGCCCACGGAGCTTCAACAACTCCGTGGGAAAGAATTGCCGAACCCGCAGAGCCTTAACAACTCCGGGGCCCAAGGACCGAATTTGTCGTAGTCCTCCAACAAGGATTCAAGCGGAGCTGAACCTGGAAAGGTTCCAGCCTACACCGCGACCATCTTGGGTGTAAGTAAATAATCTTT
>NW_005841840.1:1798953-1827435 GCF_000455745.1 Alligator sinensis | reverse complement strand
TTTTAAATTATGCACACATGGCGGCTAGCGATTGGCTTGCTAGCCGTATAAAGAGCTTGGGTGGTTTCTGCCCGAGTCGGAGAGAAAGCAATTGGAGTCCGAGAGGGAGAGTGTGAAGATCTCTAAGTGCTGCGGATCCTTACGAACCCAACGCATTTCTTAAGAAGGCAACAGAGGTCTAAAGAGCCTCTGGCCTCTCCCCATCGCCGAGCGCAATCCTAGACGTATCCCTATTCTATATACTCAATTTTCAAGCCCACGGAGCCGTAACAACTCCGGGGCCTGAGAACCGAATAGAGCCCACGGAGCTTGGACAACTCCGTGGGAAAGAATTGCCGAACCCGCAGAGCCTTAACAACTCCGGGGCCCAAGGACCGAATTTGTCGTAGTCCTCCAATGAGGATTCAAGCGGAGCTGAACCTGGAAACTGTCCAGCCTACACTGCGACCATCTTGGGTGTAAGTAAATAATCTTTGAATCAACCACTACACCTCTGTGACTAATTCTAGCCCGTGCATTCCTTACCGCCCCGCGGTCCCTTCTGACCCCACGTGCCCGGGCTGCTGGCCACAGCCCGCGTGCGCAAAAGACGGGTCCGCATATCACTCCCGGCTCACACATGGCAACATGGATGGGACCGGGAGGCGGCCCGCACAGATGCCATTGTTCAACTCAATAGTTAAAAGGATATATGTAGAAGTCTAGGATATATCATCACAGAAGACAGTGAACTGTGATTAGTAATGTGATTTCAGGGAGATTACTTTTGTTGGTATATCCTCAGCCATGAGTTATTAAGTTCAGAATCCATGGAATGATAGAAATTAGCCGAGGGGGTAAAGTAGCTCTAAACAAACACAAAATAGGATTTGGCATTGTAAGTACTTCTTACATGAAAAAAAAACAGTTCTGTATGTACTCAGAAAACTTAGTCACCATATTTTCTCACTTACACATTTCTCCAAATATAATATACAGCTTATTTTGGAAAGGCAAAATGAGAAAAATAAACAACCCCCACAATTTTTTTTTTCCAGTGCTATGGCTATATAGAGCAGGGACAGAGACTAGTCTTCAGCTAACTCACTCTCCTGTATATGTACAACTAAAGTTGCTGCTGAAGACTGGTCTCCAAGGGTGAATCCATGATTTTGAAAGGAAGTAAAGAGGCTGTGAAGTAGTCCAGAAGCACCTAGGAAACAGCAACATTGCCTTAAGAAAGGTTAGCTTGATTAACGTAACATCAAGACCATTAAAAAGAAGAAATGATCCTTAATACCTTTAAGGTGAAGAACAATGAGTCATTAAGTCAGTAGATTCCCTCAACTACCTGAACAGTAATACCACTGCGTCTGCACTATGGGGTAGGAATCAAATCAGGATGCTTCTTACCTTGGGCAGAAAATCAGCTTCTCCACTTAATACATTCACCCCAATTTTGGAAGGCTGATTTTGAGAAAAACGTTGTGCATTGCATGTGAGGAAAAAAATTGTATTCAGGAAATCACATGTAGGAATATTTTTCTCATGGTAGTTTAATCATGAGATGTTTGACTCTTGTCTATTATTGATAGCTTGTGAGTCATTTTGATGTTTTATTTCTGCTCACAAAACAGATGCTTGAAACTTTCAAGAATGAAGACAATCACTCTTCTTTTAGAACGCATTTATGAGAATCTTAGATTTAAAATCTCATAGTGACAAATGTAACTTCACTAGTTTTATGGTGTACAAAGCATTCATGTCCAGAGCTATGCTGAAGGATGTGATTCACTTTAAAGTAGAGGGAACAATACGATCAATAATTTTCTACTGGAAACAGTTGCTGTTTCAGACACTTCCTTATATATTTATTCTGCAAACACTTTTCCTTAGTTGTATCCCATAACTATGCTGAATTATCTAATGTGTCACCTCTCTCATGTATTTATTAGTAGATGTTGGACTTGGCAGTATGGAAAGCAGTAAGCCAGAAGTGAGAAGGACCAATTCATCATGTAAACCATGCCTCTCTGTTCATCGAAAGAATACACTGCAATCTCAAGAATAGTAAAAATATTTTCTGTCCTTTTTCCTAAGGATTTTTATATCCTTTGTTGTAGAAACATACTTATCCTAACTTTCTCTTATACTTCGAATATTTTTATTTTAAATGGAATTTTCTCTATATATGGCATTTTCTGCACTATACTGTTATCTGTTTTCTCCAGCTTGGGGACCCCATTGTGTTAGGCACAGTGCATGCACATAGAAACTTGCATCTTTCACAAAGAATTTGTTATTGTAACTCTTTGGGCCAAAAAATAATATTTTTGCAATAAGCATTGACCCATGGATCAATATAATAGGTGCTACTGTAATACAAACAATGAATAAGCAAGGCAGACACACAGTGGGAAAAGAAAATTCAATAATCATTTTACAGATGGTGACCTGAAGATGATGTCACAGAAGTTGCTAGCATAGATACAGTCAAACACACATATTTTTTAAATTGCAATACAGGTCACCCATAAGGCTATCCTTCCTCTCTACTCTAGCTATGAAACCTACCTCTAGACATACACAGGAAGAAATTTGTCACCGGTTAGTTTAATATTCCCATTCACACCAAAAGCTTCATATAATTTAGACAGGAAATTAAGTAAAACTTCCATTCTACAATTAGCTTACCTGACATTTTTATCATGACTCTATGTCAATCATACATTGAATATATTTTCCAGCTGTTTCTTATTCTAGTCCCCATACACTTGAGGAAAGGGAAATCATACTGGCAGACTTACCAGCTGTTCTTGCTGTTGTCCTGACAAGTTATAAAGCTCAGAAGGGGATATTGTTCCTTCATGAATTATGAAACACTAATACAGTTTATGGTATTGGGCTGAGATTTTATAAAAACTGCCAGGGGTCTGCTCTGTTTTCATCTTGGAGCTTTAGTGATCTTTCTAAGAACTTGTGAGTTTGAAAAGAGTCAGATTTATTACTGGCTTGGAAACTGCTGGCATTCTAGGCCTCAGTAAGCAAAGCCAAAGAGCTTTATCATTTGGATAATCTTCACAAACGTAAATCTCCCATGACTCATAAACTTATATTGTAAGACGATATTTTACCATTCATACTAAAAACTGCTTCTCCTGCAGTAGTGCCGAAAATGGGGATTGATTTCACATGAATGTATGTCACTAAATACAGATGAACGTGTGTGTATATTGCTAAGCCATATAATAAAATACATGGTATTGATTGTGTACTTTTGCTATAGATTATGCAGGGGAGTGCTTGCTTAAGGACCTCCAGTCTTGTCTCGTTTTTTTAAGTACCATTTGAAGCAGACTAGGTATAGCTGGTTCCTTGGACTTAAAGGCAATGTATACACGTGCCCCAAGAGTGGGAGCCGGGGGTGAATGGGGAGGAAGGGTGCTTTAATTAGAGCACCCAGAGCATCATGGGTATCAGCATCCCCACAGTGAAAAGCTCATAGAACAAACTTTAGTTAAAGCACCCCGCCACCATTTTTCAGTGTGGGGATGCTGCTACATGTGATGCTGGAGTCTACTGGAGTGTAGTAAATTACCATGCTCCAGCAGACTTGATTAATTGAATCTTCTTCAACATGCTGCAATTACAGTGCATCAGAGCAGCATCCCTGCACAGGAATAGGTGCCCCAAGATCTGGCCTTTTGGCTCCTGGTTATCCATGGGCATTCAGAGAGCTACTGTCTCGCTCAGGTCCTAGAGTTATTCAAGAGGACGAAGTGCACCCACAGTCAGATGCAGCAAAGCAGACAGCTCTTAAAACAAATTTTGGTTTCCAACAATATAGCAGAAAGAGATCCTGTGCCCCAAGGCCTAGGCTAACTTCCCAGCAGTCTCCCTCAGGTTCTTTCTCCCTGCTGTTCTTGCACTTCCCTTAATCTAAGGGCATCTTCGTTTTCCAGATGATTACTCTGTCTTCTCTGAATTATCTTCCTGGAATCAGAAAAAAACAGATGTTTTTTTCTGGTACTGTGCTGGAGTCTACATGACGTGTCGAATAGGCAATTAGATCTTTGTTGCTTGATGGTCTATTACTCAATAATAAAACACTTAGGTAGATACCCACGGCATTGGTTCCAAACATACTTAACCCATTATTTCCCATGTGTAAGCTGGTCAGGGAAACTGAGGCATGAAACATTATTATAACATAAACCAATTTTAGCCCCAAAATATTACAACAAAGCCACACTCTTACAACATCTGAGGGATTTATGGGTAAATTGGAAGAAAAAGCAATTTATATAGTTACTATTTCCAATATTCAACACCCCCCCCCCACCCCAGTATGTTTTAAATCAGGGGTGGGCAATTATTTTGGGCAGAGAGCTACTTACCGAGTTTTGGTATCTGCCCACGGAGAGGTGCCCCGCCACCTGCTTACCCACACTCTGGCAGATGCCCCAACCCCTGGTCATCATCTTGGGACCAGAAGTCCCACCCCCTAGCCCCTGACCTTTGCCACCAGAAGTACTTCCCCTTGCCACCAGGAGTACTCCTTTCAGCAAGGGGTTTTGCCATCTCAAAACCAGAAAAATACCAAATTATATTCTAAAAATCAAACATATACTTCATTAATTTGATTTCAAAAATATTTTTAATGCCCATGTGTTTGTATAGTGACCATAGCGGTGATTGCACAATAGCTTAAAATGAAGTCTGACTCTTGTATATTGGGGGGGGGGTGAAGAGCATGGGGGTGTGTGTATAGGTTTGTGGGGGGCTGTGGGTATGTGGGGTGTGGGGGGGGATGGGTGTGTTCCTGTGGGGGGGATAAGTGTGGGGGGTGTGGGTGTGGGATGAGGGAGGATGTGGGTGTGTGTGTGGATATGTGGAGTGTTGGTGGGTATGGGGTTTGTGGGGGTGCCTTTGTGTGGGGGGAGGGTGGCTGGGGTGTGGAGGGTGTGTGGTGGTCTGCGTGTATTGCGGGGTGTGCTTGTGGGACTTACCCTATGAACACACACACACACACACACACACACACTCCTCCCATTCCTGGCCATGTGTGCCCATAGTCTGGAAATGCATCGGGCCATGTCATGTTGGATCAGGCATGCAGGGAAGCAGTGAAAGCTGGGGCAGGCAGAGGCTTCTGGTTGGGGAGGTGGAGGTAGGAGGAGCTGGGGGCAGGGCCTAGCTGACCTTGTTGCTTGTTCATGCCAGCTCCCCCTGGGTCCTACTGCCCCGGCTCCTGTCATCTTTGACAAGCAGCCAGGAGAAGATAAATATTAATTTTCTATACTTTTTAGGGGCCCCACAGGCTGGAAGAATGGCCTGGTGGGCCATTTCTGTCCCACAGACTGTATTTTGCACACCCCTGTTTTAAATAAATGGGTTTTAATAGTTTTCATATGGACAGAGAAGGTATAATAAAAGCAAGAACATTAACACAACCAATAATGGGAAGGTATTGATAGTATGTAACCTGACTTTGCAAGCATAATATACCAGACATATGCCACAAGTGTCTGGAAAATGTCTAGCATGCTTTGGTCACTGCAAGAATGATGAACAAAGTGAAATGTTCTGAGATATGTGAAACAGCTTTGCCAACATTTCTGAGGTGACAGGGCACAGGCCTACTTCATAGTGCAACCCAGAAAGGGCTAATAAAGGAGCTATTTATGTATCCCCAGCTGTGATCAAGCAGCCATTTGGAAAATGCTTCCATAAAGAATCACAGCCCAGGCAGAATGTGGGCAGCAAGAGAGCAGGTTGAAGGGTTGCCCTAGACAGGCTGAAGGACGGATGAAAAAAAGTATGTTAGAAGAAAGACCTGCTAAGCCAGAAATGTCAGAATCAGCCTATGGAAGTGGTATAGGATTGGTGGGAAAATTCTTTGCTCTTTAGCACAGGATCCCAGTGCTGGAATCAGGTGAAAAGCTTAAGCTGGTCTCCCCTACTTCCCCTACTTCCTCTCCCCTTGGAAAGTAGCAGCTACATCTTGGAGGCAGAGGGCTAAGGACTAGTAAACCCCAAGTGGGGGCCAGTGGAGGATGCCTCAGGCTGAATGTACAATTCTATTGACTCTGAGTTGTGACTTTGTACTTCCTTTCACCCCAAGAGATGTGTGTTCCTAGCTAACAGACAGAAAAGTTATGAGGAGTTGAAAGGATTATCAGACCAGACCACCTGGGGCATGCTGACGGAGCCTTCTGTCATAGATTGATTACATTGCTTGTATAATATCTAGATCTTTCCTTCAGTACAATGTTTACAAACACCAAAAAGGGTGACCTCTTGGCCCACTAAAATCAGTGGGATTTTTCCTACTGTTATCAAAGCGGGGGAGCGGGGGGGGCAGAATTTCCCCTGCAAAGCCTCTTTTCCTTTCAAGTCCTAAGCCCCAATTCAGCAGGTGTTTTATCTTAGTAAAGTCACTGGAAGTCAATCACTGGATTAAGTTTCATTACCCTTATGTTTTAAATTAAGTAGGAGTTTTACTGAATTCAATCCGATCATCAAGTGTTTCAAAGCATTTAAGACCCATTTTAATAGTGACTTAGGAACTGTGTTTAAATGACCTCCCCCTTGTCTTTTGTGACTTATTAGACATGCAGCAGTTATTCAGCTTCAGTGTGAGCCCAGACAAAACTGTGCTTACAGCTGCCTGCCAGCTTTGGGTTTTGAACCTACTCTTCCGCCTAAGTTTGCTCTTACAATTATGCCTCACACTTTGTAAATGACAATGTGCCTAGTTTCTTTTGCTTGTATCACTACCTCCCAACTTTCTTTCATACAGTTATTAAGGAAAACTAAAGTAGGGGAAATAAGAACAAAATGGACCAGCTTTCCACTCGGTAGGTGCGTCTACACATGCCATTATGGAGCATTGTTACTGCACCATCATTTAGTGCTTCCTTTTGCAAGTACTAAAAGAAGTCACAGTAACTGCTGCACATGATTACTTTTAGGCACTATGTCGCTGTAGCGATGCGCTATAATGAGGGAGTGCATCACTATGGTGATGTAGCTGCGGCATCATGGTTTTTGCCCACAGATGTTACATCACCATAGCACATTGCTACAGCGACATAGTATCACATGTAGATGTGCCCTGTGTAACCCAAAAAGAGTCAACAAATAAATTATACCTAATGACTATATAAGAAAAAAAAGAATGGCATTATTTCATAGTCGCATAAAAAAGTAAATTATTCATACAGTGCTAAAAAACTGAGTGCATAATGAAAAGATGATTCATCAAATAAAACACTCAACCACCAACAGAATTAATAGCATAAATGGTTGCTAAAATGTACACAACCAGTTCTAATTCTTACTCCTGTTCCTTGTCCCCTCTAACACACCTGAACACCTATATTGGCATCTTGATATCCTCCCCTAGGAACCATTCTAGATGTTGCAGAACCATATATATATATACACATACATACATATACTCTTGTCTCTCTTTAGAGTTCTTTAACATATATAATATATAAAACTATACAAACAAAGCAAAAACATATATATATAGTTTTATATATATACATATATATATATAAAACTATATATATATGGTTTTGCTTTGTTTGTATAGTTTTATATATTAGCATAAGGGAGACAACTTGAGTATATGTGTATATATGAGTATATATACATGGTTATATATGTGTGTATGTGTGTGTATGTTAAATAAATATATGTATATGTTAAAGAAGGCAGGAAATTGCTTTCATTTGATTGGAGAACTCTAAAGAGAGACAAGAGTATATGTATGTATGTATGTGTATTTGTATATATATATATGTATGTGTGTGTGTATCTATGTATATATCTATATGCACACATACATGCATGCACATACATATACTCTTGTCTCCCTTTAGGTTTCTCCTTTCAGTCAGCTGAAAGCTATTTCCTGAATTCTCTCATTTTGATCATCATGATTAATCATTGTAAGCATGCAGCTGTTTAGCAAAAAAAGATTTGCTTTTTAGTAACAACAGGGCTACACAATTGTATGTGTAGAAAAGGGAATAGTCTAGTGATGGAAGTGCACTAGCTTTGGAGTTTAAGTTTGGAACATGTTTTAGAAAATTCAGATCTTTAATCAAAGTGAATCTCCTGAGTCTTCAAAACGAGTTGCAGAAATCTTGTAATACATATATACAAGAGGCCAGGGTACACACATACACACACACATATATCTTTAGTTTTTCTAGTTTCTCTCTTCTCTCGTTCCAAGAATATTTCCAAAGTCATCTTAACAGAAGCTAGTTTCTTCAAGTTTCACTAGGAAAATTCCAATTATACTGTATTGTGCTTGTATCCTATTTTAGGACATTTTAATGATGGTCTTTGAACTTTCTAAAATGACTAATTTTTAAAAGCATAAGGCACCCAATAGTCTGTGAATGATCCTAATTTTTGTCAGCCTCTGGAAAAAATTACCTAAGAATGAAAAATAAGTTACTATCTTCCCATAGTTCTTTTTCATGTAACATCAAAACATGTGGAGGTATTTTTTGTTTGTTTCTTTATTATGATGAGAAAAATGTATATGTTCTCTTGGGAGTGGGAGGAAAGAGAAAAAATATATATATAAAGCCTGGAAAATTAGAATATAACTTCTCTTTATATTATACTACCAGGTTCCTCATGTGCATTATTCATAATCAAAACACAAACATAATCTCTCTACGTGGCATAGTTATGATCTCCTTACCCTTTTTAACACTGCATCAGTCTCTGCTCCTGCATTGGAACTGGTCTCAGTAATTCTTAATCAGTGTGCCACAGTACCTTGGGATGCTTTGAGAGTCTATCAAGGGTGCCGTGTGGTGCCATGCAATATTAGCACTAGTAGCTGTGCAAACATGATTCACAAGATGATTTCAGGTTGGATATTAGGAAAAACTTTCTAATTAGGAGGGTGGTGAAGCACGAGAATGGGTTACCTAGAGAGGTGGAATCTCCATCCTTGGAAGTATTTAAGGCCCAGCTCGACAAAGTCAAGTCAAGCCAGTTTTGAGTCTGCTGTGACCATTGGGGAACCTTAGATACTGTAACAACCCTCCTAGGTTAATTGAATTTCGTTGCATCATTGGTGATTCTTCAGACAGAGTGATATGGCAGTGCCCATCTCCTCTCCAGGTATGGGTGGCCACTGGCTTGCAGGGAGCTCATCCATCCTTTGACAGGTCTCATTTTTAGTCCTGTTGGGTGTCCACGCACTCTTCTCTCCCAGGATAGCTTAGGTGGGGGCACCAGTTTAGTTGCTGACAACCTGACCATGGAACAGGTTGTACTGGTTTACATGGTACCAGATAGCAGACCAAGAGAGGCCTGGCCTGACAAGCAGCTCAACAAAGCCCTGGCTGGAATGATCTAGTTGGGAATGGTCCTGCTTTGAGTTGAACTAGATGACCTCCTGAAGTCCCTTCCAACACTAATTTTCTATGATTCTATGATTCATGGCGTGAAAAAACATTCTGACTTGTTCTGATCTTTCTGTTTTACTTCCAGAAGAAAAATTGCTCCAGTATTTTTCCATAGTCAAAAACTGATTGAAAACGAAAAGTCAGCATTTTATGGCAGGTGCTTTGAGTCCAAAAAAACTGAGAACTACTAGTATAATAATTCTCACCAATCACTTCAGTATATCTGAAGTTTACTGAAAGAAAATAATTGGACTTTTAAAAAATGAAATTATATAAGATAATGTGAAACAGTACCAGACAGATACTGTCATCTTCCACACTATATATGTTCACTGTATTTATTTCTTTTTAAAGAATTTCTATTTTTTCCCATTTATTCACTTATTAATTCTCAGTTATTCAGGTGGAAAAAAACAAAATTTGATTCAGGACAATTGACGGATCCACTGACTGATTAAGTTGCAAAAAGCTAATACTAGCTAACTTCCCTACTAATGCTAAAAGTAATCTGTAGATCCAGGGTCAAACTTGGAAGTCAATAGCAATACTGCTATTGACTTCAGTAGGGCTAGTTTTTTTTCCTTCTAAGTTGAAACAAAAACCAAAAAAAAAGAAATGATAGAACTGGAAATTTAAAACAGCTTTGAAGAAAGAGTGTAAAGGAGAAACCAGGTTGGCTACTTACATACTACATACCATATGTTTTTTGCATATCATAGGTCCTTTTTCTCCCAAAACAGATAACTGGACTCTACATTACATGCTAGAAATATGAAACTCCACAAGCAGCACACTCAGGAGCAGGTTTATCTGCCTAGCTGCTGCTACTTAGATACCAAAGGTGATCTTTGTTTTCTTTTTCTTCATGCTACCTTTTCAAAAACAAGGTGCCTGCTATATTCAGAAGCAAGCTATATGTAAGAAAATATGATTATACAAATCCATAAAAATATTTTCAGGCATCTGTAAACTGATTGAGATAATAGAACAAAGTCATGCAGCTATATCAAAATGAGCTAGTTCTGTATAAATAAATGCATATTTGTGTATTTAAATAATATATGTACACATATGTATTTACACCAACCAATAAATAAGCAATGGCAGATGCCTAAAAGAAGCTGTACAGAAACAGGGTATTCAAGCAAAATAAACAGAGCTTGTGGTATGCTCAACCCCAAATTAGACTCAGTCATAACAGTGTAACAAACCATGTGGAGAAAGTCTTTGGTAAAGACATTTTCACTGACCCCAAGTCTCCTTTCTACATTTGTCACAGGTCTGGTTGAATGCATTTGAGTTTGAACCTTAAACATAAGTTCAGTGAAGGAAGAGCAGTCAGAAATGTAGTAGGATGATAGCTTTTTTGACAGGGACAGGTTGACCTAATGTGTTGGTAAAATAAACTAAAAGTTGCACGCACTATCTAAAGGTCTTGATTACTGCATAGATGAATTCACTGATTTTATAAGCCAGAATGGTCTCTACCAGAAAATTAACTGCCCATGTGAAGAATTTTAGTATGTATGACTTATCCGTTTCAGTGGACTTAGAATCAGGCTTGTACTACATGAAGGATTAAAAACGGGAAAGGGGGTTAGCCTATAAAATAGGGTTCTCAAAATATGGCTCTATCCATTCACAGGATTTTATATTCTCTATATTATATTCTCCATTTTAATTTAACAAGGTCTCTCTCTAAAAATAAATACATTAAATAAAACCAACCTAACCCTTCCCTTTAGATTAACAAAGGGACTAAGAAAGAAAATTCACAATTTAGTATGTTTTACAACTCAAAGTGAAACAAGTTTTGCATCATTTCAATCTGTAATGTGCATCTTTTCATTTGTAATTGTCACATGACTTCCTAACTTCTTATTAAGGTACATAATATTAAATATATTGCAGCTGTGAGCATTCCTGGAGGCAGCAGGGGCCTATCCCCTCGATTTGGATGCAGAGCAGTGGAAGGGATGGGGGTGAGGGTGGGCTGTCTGCTCTAGGCTTAGTCTCTCCACTCTGCTGCCTTCCCCCTGGGGCTTCCAGAGACCAGCAGGTGGGACCTGGTGTAACAGCACAGAGCAGGGCTGGGCAGGGAAGCTACTTGTTGCTACAAACCCTGCGCTTCTTTGGTGGGGTTCCCCCTGCCTGCACAGCAGCAGCAGGGGTGGTGACACAGGGTTGTGCCCCTTGCTGCTGTTGGCGGGGCAGAGGGTGCCTCACCAGAGGAGTACAGGGCTCCCAGTGGTAGCAATGAACTTCCCCACCCAGCCCCGCTCTGTCCTGTTGAGCTGGGTCCCACCTGCTGGGCTGTGGAGGCCCTGGGGGGGAGGGCAGCAAGGTGGGGAGCCCCAAACCCATGGACTGCATCCATCCTGTGCACAAATCTGGGGGCCATGTGTCCCTCATTCCCTCCCTGGGCATGTGCTAGGGACTCAGACCATCCTCTCAAGCCTGCAGTGGGCAGCCTGCACTGCCCCCTGCCCACATGGGCTCCACTCCAGGCATTCTTCCTGCAAGGGAGGGGGAGCCAGGATTATGACTCACTCCACTGCAGCAGCTGTTGCCTCCTGTATGTGGAAGCCAGGGCTTGGGCGCTGTTGTAGGAGGCAATGGGCTATGGACCCTGGTCCCAGGCCCCATACTCCTGGAAGCTGGGGGCCCCCTCAGGCAGGGCGGGGGGTGGTTGGGGAGTGTGTGTGGGGAGTGAGTGGCACCTACAGGGCTGGGGGATGTGGCTTGGGAGTGAGGGACTCGGACCTGTGTCCTGGTGAGCTAAGGGGGCAGGGGGAGCTCTAATTTTCCATGATAAAAAACTCAAAATAAAATACCAAATTTTATAGGAACGTTGATTTTATTTTACTACAGTGATTGAGGCACTGGCTTCCAAATTGTAAATGTATCAATAAAGCATTGTGTTCCCTTGATAGATAGATAGATAGATAGATAGATAGATAGATAGATAGATATTGGCATTTCATTTTAATCATGGATTTTGTGCGGGGTGGGGGGCGGGGCTTATCAGAGAATTTGCAATTTTTAGACAGAGAAAACCAGGAACCTTAGTTATCAGAAACCACTGGGGAAAGAGGCATCTAACTGCTTGGTCTGGATCACTTCCACACATGCAGATATTCAAATTTGGGTAACTAAAGAACTCTGCAACCCAAAGTGCTGGTACTAAATGAATTTTTGGTGCTTTTTTTGGTCATTTGAATTCTGGACCACTTTCTCATCTTAGGTGAAATGTAAAAAATTTGTGTAAACTTCTAGTAATCTCCCTGGATTTTGACTATTGTTTTGTTTTATCTGATTGACTAAGCAAGAAGAAGTTACTTATAGTATGATAATCCTAACTGCATTTGGGATTTGATCATTGCACATTGGTATTTTAACTATTGGAAGCCTTACAAATTGGACAAACTATTATTCTTGAGAGAAGAATGGTGCAGATATGTAGTCAAGTTAATATTATCCTAATGTTATTTCCTGTTTCCCCTTTCAAAATTAACCCTTTTCAGATGGCCTATGGTTACAGCTGTGATAACCTCAGGGATACGCTGTTGGTATTGAAGTACAATACCAAGTCTACATAGGTGTATGTAACAGAGAACCTTTGCTCTGTTACTAGAAAGTGGAGTGGCCCCTTTAAGGACAGTCTTCAGGGCACAGCCTGCCAGCAGAGCAGGGGTGAAAGAGTAGCTCTGCAGGCCGGTCAGCTGACTGTGGGCTGTCACATGACCAAGAGAGCACTCAGGACAAAGCTTTATAAGCCCTGTGTTGAACTTAGGGTTGTCAAATCTGTTTCAATTTATTCCAGGAGGTTTCTGGAACGTGAATGTGCCTGCAACACACAATGTTAATTTGCCCACGTGCTTGTGTATATTGGTTACAGATTAGGTTGCGCAGGCTTTACATCAGGAAGGGAAATGCACAATACTATTACATTTTAAAAACCCACTGGACTAGTATGTAAGTAAAATTCAACATTTAATATTTATCCTAATGAATGCCCTATTATTTATCTCCCAGGTGACTCTCAGTAGTCTCCTAGAGATTTATATCTAATTGCTGGAGACTCCAGGGCAATCCTGGAGGGTTGCCAACCCTAGTTGAGCTAGCAAGAGCCAGCCGGCCCAGGCTGAGGCAGAGTGTGGGCTTCTGAATTTCCAAGAGATGGAAATGTTGAGCCCCAGCTCAAGTCTGGGATCGTGCCCGGTATGCAAAAGCCAATAAAGATACCAGGGGTGAAAGTATAAAGAAGATTTATTGCTAGCAATACAAGGTGCAAGCGGAATAATTTCACGTAACAAGCACACCAATTCTTAATTCTAAGCATCTTTTATACAGGAGTATCGGACCTTCATAAGCATTCTTGTTTGCTAATTGGTTATAAGGGAGTGACGCAAGGAGTTCTTTACTGAGCATGTCTCTATACCTGTGTTTTAGCTATGTATCTCATTTACATACATGTATGTTTCATTAGCATACTTTCTCCCCACCTAGGGGTGTGATTTTTAATATTTAAATTAGCTCTTTGCCCTAGTCCTCTGATTCTGCTTTTGTTTTCAAGCCTCCTTTATCTAAGACTGTCTCCTCCTTATCATTGCAGATGGGCATTAGTTACATAACAGAAACTTTTGCTTGGGCTTTGTATAGTGGTTTCTAGGTCAAACCTGACAGAAAGAAAACAGCTCTGCAGGCTGGGGTAAAGGACAGCATGACCCTGAGAGAAGCCATAGAGTTAGCAGGCATGCTGCCTCTATTATTTTTCTGTTGTAATTTAAAAAGGGGGTTGGGAGGTGGCTTAAAAGGGAAGGTTTGGAGGCCTCATTAGTGCCCAGGGGCACATAAGTGCATTGAGCCCTGCCAGGGTCAGGCTCAAGGCTCGAGTATTGCACAGAGAAACATGGCCAAGAACCCCCAGTGCTAGAGGGATGAAGAGAGACAGGGGCCAGAGGCCCAGCAGCAGGAAAGGAGGAAGTTGAGCTAGCACCTCAATGCTAGGTCCAACACAGTGGGCCTAGGCTAGAAGCAAAAAACTGCAGAAAACTGCCCCATCCTGAATGGTGCTGAGTTGTGGGTCAATCTCAGGGGGTTCACGTGCTCCCTCATGCCCCCTCTGCCAGTTGCCTGTGGGTGGTATGGAGCTGTGCAATTAGCCCTTAAATTAGGATCTCCTCATTTCCAGGTGCTCTGGAGTGAAGACCTGATCTGGGAAGCCCTGGGGCAGCCTCAACTTTGAGAACCAAAAGAAACATCAAGCATGGCAGGAGATTGAAGGGGAGCCTGTTCCCAGAAAGGGATTGAAATAAAAGGGAGTCTGGGGAGCTTCCAGGGCTTCTCCCCCACCCTGGGGATGGTGCTTTGTTACAATATGTTTGCATCTACAGATAACCAGCAATAGTGCAAAATCCGTGGCTAAAATGACTAGTTTTATTGCTTTACGTCCATGTCTTTCTATGCCTACTCCATTTATTTAAACAAATAAAATAAATCTTCTATTATTTTTAAAGGCTTTTCTATTTTGGAAATGATCTTTTGGCACAATTGTTAGGGATATTCAGATATATGCTATAGCAACAATCTTACAATGGTATGAAAGACTTTCATATCTGTTAGTTCTATCCATGGCTTAAAAGTCTCATTTTATCTTGAAAATTTCTAGAGGAGAGTTATGCACAATACATTATGCAGAGTTGGAGAAACCTCTCATGATTTCCAGCATCAAAGGTTACCTATCCTTTTGAGATTTTAGCTCTTTTAAATTTTATATTTTATAGATTTTTTAAATCTAAATTACTGAGCGTAGATACATACCTAGAACAAAGTTAATATAAAACATTATCTTCCATACAGCATTTATTTTCTTTGCATTGAATACCTGTTATGCACTACAACAAAGAATTGGAGATGTGGTTCTTTGAGAGTGCCTGGCTACCCTATTGTGAGGACAAGACAAATGGCTAATACTTGCCTGTGGAACTAACTACTCTACTACATTTACTAAATACTAACTGATTAAGTGTCTGGAACAGCAGTCTGTTAAACAATTCAAAAAATGAATACGATGGAAAACAGGACTCCTGATCACAAATACACAATGCAAACCAACTATTAACAATATAAGACAGAACACAGAGTATGTCTAGGTGAAGAAGAAATGGAAAATCTGTTTTTATTTAATTGGAGGGAAGGCTATGAGGGCTGATTATTATCTGCTTTAGATGGGCTACAAGTATGAGCCAAAAATGTGCATTTGGCAGCATTACTGCTCTTCAGGATCTAAAGTGTATTTAACAATTATAAAATGGATATTTTTGAAAGGTGACATACCAAATGTGGCTGTTGTAACACTACAGAGCATCTAATGTAAATTGTGTATGTAAAACAGGATGGAATACAGCCATGTATCTTTATTTATTGTGTATTATAAGAGCAATTCTTCCTCCCTTTATATGACCTGTTTATTCTGGTCTATACTAGGTCCATGATATAAACATCTCCTTGATGTTTGTCTGTGTGATTCAGTGCTGTTGAGATGAATAGTAATTTTAACATTGGATTAGATGGCATTTGAATTTTATGAAAAAACCAAAGGATCATCAGAAATGCATCATTCTCTCCATTGACTTAAATGGATTACACCAGTGTTAGCAAGTGAGAAACCAGATTAAGTACTACTTCTGCTGGATTCAGAGCAATGAACTGGGTTTACCTTCAAGTGACTGAATTGACTACTTAATAGTTGGCTATAAAGAGGTGATGTTGTCATGAAAAAATTTAAAAGGTGTTGTGGTGTCATAATGCTGGAATAGATGTCTTTTCTTTTTTTAATATCCAATGTCCTCCTCCTTGATTTAAACAAAAAAAACCCTGTTTTCAATCTAACTCAGCTTCAGCTAAAAACAAAGTAATGAGAGAACAAGAAATTCAAAACACTAGTATGACTGCTTCCCTTAATTCACCCCTAAATTGGACTCTCAGTGGTAATATGATCCCTCATTAAAAGAAATATGTTTTAAAAGATGTAACTTCCCCCCTCATTTAACAAGAGGACTATTTCCTGAAGGCAACAGAAGGAACTGTACCCAGGACTATTTTTTGACAGAGATGGCTGACAGAAAATATCAAAAAGACTGCATGCTAACGAGTTCTTTTCTCTCAAAATGAGCTCATTACTGTTCATTTCTTCCAGCTTTTGATCTGTTCAAGTATGTGTCTTCTTTAAAAATTTCAAAAGACGTTTCATGAATCTGTAACAAAAGCAAAGTTAAAATAAAAAATAGACTCTATCTAATGAGAATCGCAATCATGCTTCAGTCATGAGGGAGAGAATTAGACTATTAAAGAGAAAAAGGCAAGGATGGGCCACCATAACTCAGAAATGAATAAGGAAAACAAATAAAGAGGAAAAATGAATGTAAGAACATGAAAACTAAAAAAAGTGGCAAAAGAATATAGATAGACTTATTTTTCCATCTGTTAAACCAAAGCAATGAAAGTGTCACAAATCACATAATGAGGCTAGTGTCTGATAAAATCCTTTGTTTTGGATGGGTGAGTGCTCTATTTGTAGAAGTCCATATTTTATACATGTAGAAGTCCATCTTTACCTGAATAACTTTTACGTTGCTTTCCTTCCTAGCTTCCACAGGGTGTATTTTCTGTAAAGAGGTCATAAATTAAAGTTCTTATCATTTAGGGATGTACGCATGAGCATAACTTAAAATACACTTAGGGCAAGGAATTTCAAGTGTCTAATTTAATAGGATTCAGTGGGACCACTCATATTCACACTCACCTAGAATTAACTACCTTAGTGAATCGAAACTTAAATTCTAAATTATTCTATGTAGCTATTCACATACATCTCTCTCTCTCTCCTCACTGTTTTTTTCCTTCTGAATTTCATTCACCTGTTCCCACAATTTCTGTTTTCTGCATTGTCTCCCTTAGTAATGCACTTCAAAGATGTGCAAGTATTCATACTGGATTCTTGCCTCCACTTTCTTAAATTTATTTTTGGATTGTATTTTTTTCTGAAAACTATAAAATATTCTTATAATTTTTCTTCATTTAATCTCAGGCAGTTCCTTGCCAAGTCAACTGAAATAATGCATCAATTGTATCTCTAGAACTGAAAGCCCATTTGTAACGGAGAAATAGGCTCTGAACCTGTGCAAAGAGTTAAAACATATATTCAACCTAAGAAAGCATTAGACCTTTTTTAATTGCAAAATAGATACTCCCATGTTTTAGCATATAACATTTGAAATAATGGAAATAAGTTCAAGGACCTTTGTAGGTATGTAGAGGAAGTATACTCTTCTGTAATAATAGCTATTACAGTATTGCTACTCAGGGCTCAGGTAGTAGCACTCTTTTTCCATTATGTTGTATTTGCATTTTTATTACATGTTTTATATACTGTGTCTTGAATGCACTTTAAAGGTGAATTTTCTGCATACAACAGGTACAAGTTGTGATTGGCATGTCTTTGGTATTGGGACAAACTGATTAATGCCAATAAAAGCAATATGCAGTAGGTCCATAAGAAATTCATATTTATTGTGACTAAACATAACATACTAAATCTTTTCTATACAAAGAACAGCTACTGTACTTTGAGGTCAGATGTTTTATGCAGAGAGTATGGATTTCTTTTCCTTCTCTGCTGTCTTCTGATAATCAGATATAATATTCTGATGCCATCTCTGATTGAAACTGTTGTCTTTATGAAAAATTAGCCTTTGATTTAGGGTAATGAAGGATGACTTTATGGGATGTCTTTCAGTATCCTGATGAAAAATTAGCATCAAATTTTCATTCAGAGAATTAAAATGAGTAAGCAACTGCTCAGCTTCCATTTTCTTCACAAAGATGTTCAAATATGCATTTGCTTATTTGGTTGCAGTAATAATAGCATTCTGTGTTGCAGTAAAAATACTGGGTTTTATTAATTTAAAAAATGATTCATTGAAGAATGTTATTTCTAGTGTTTAAATTACTTTCATTGTCACTATAAGACAGTGAGGCTGGTGGCCCCTTCAGCTGACGGAGCTCTCTGCTGCAGGGGACACTCCACTACACATGCAAATTAAAGCTTGATAGCAACCAGCTGTAAAATTAGTACACATTTTTTAGTTCTAGCTTTATAAGTAGTTAGAGGTTTTTATTGTGCGATAGCACATGAGCTGGTTTCCAGGTAACTGCACAATACCTCTAATGTATATAGAGGCACAAACCTGTAGAGTTTTCCAATGGAGCACAGAAAACCTTTATCTCACCTTCAGTTCCATCCAAGGAATGGCAAAACAGAATGATTATTTATTGCACTGCCTATGTTTTCACAGCAGTTGCCTTCCCCAGTTGCTCTGTTGAGCACTATCATGGAACAATATAGAACGTGACATAATGGTAGGAGTACTTTGAGGTTATATTTATAGATGTGACTCTTGGACTTCACCATGTTGGAAATGGTACTACCATATGTGTTTAAATACAGGTTTTTGTTTTAAGTACCTTGCACTGGAAGCTGGTTGTTGGACAACTTCTAGATGTCTGGGAAACTGAACACTTTCTTAAATCCGACTTTAGCAATTACAAAAACTTGGATAACTAGGCTGCTACAGTGAAGACCTTTTTAACAAGGTAAAAGTAAACCTCAATTTTGAAATTCGGCTTTTGAAAAATGTGATGAATGGAAAGTGTTTTGAATTACAGAGCACCAGAGATAGCTTTTTTTTTTTTTAAGTCTAACAATTAGTGATCCAAAACCACTTTATTTTAAAACTGATTTTAACAAGTGACACTTGGAGCTGTTTGCAAATTGGGAATTGTAGCATCTTTCAAACCCTCTAAAAGAAAGAGTGATAAATGTAGATGTGGTAAAAATACAAAACAATGGGAAGATTTATTGGGCTAGTTTGACTTTCTATCCCTTTAAAGTTAGATTAGAAAAAAACTGACATAACAAGTAATTTTTCACTGGGTGAAATTGGAAGGTTAATACTAAATGGTTACTGTAAAGAACTGTGCATATTATTTTTAAACTATAAATAATCACGTTTAACTTCTTACTATGTAGCCAATTAGTAAAACAAACATACTAATTGTTACAGTGGGTGTGTCTACATGTGCATTTATGCCGACTTAAATTTACTGTGCATTAAGCAGGAACAGGATGGTGTCTACATGTGCAGGTGTTAAAGTACATTAATGCTGTGTGTTAACTGACCTGGGACTAAAGTTAGTCCCAGGTCAGTCCACATACACAGTATTACTGTGCAGTAAAGCATCTGCATGTGCATTACTGTGCAGTGACTAATCGGGCATAAATTTGATACTTGCACATGAAAGTATCAAATTTATGCTCAAGTCGGCATAAGTCAGCATATTTACTGTGCAGTATGGGTGTGCACGTGTAGATGCATGCCTATACTGTGCAGTAATTTCAGTTACTGTGCAGTAAATAACCATGTGTAGATGCACCCAGTAAGTATGCATATTGCATTATATAAAGTTAAATGCAGTGATTTCATAGATTTCATAGACATTAGGGGCTGGAAGGGACCTCGCAAGGTCATTGAGTCCAGCCCCCCAGCCATAGGCAGGAAGTCAGCTGGGATTAAGTGACCCCAGCAAGAAAAAACATCCACATGTTTTTTGAAAGAGTCCAGAGTAGGTGCATGCACCACCTCTGGGGGGAGTCTATTCCAGATCCTGGACACTTGTACCGTAAAAAACTTCTTTCTTATGACTAGTCTAAATTGGCCTTCCTGGAGTTTATGGCCATTAGACCTTGTTATCCCTTGGGAAGCTCTAGTGGAAAGCTGTTCTCCCAGGTCCTGATGTACCCCTCTTATATAATTGTAGGCTGCTACCAAGTCTCCCCTGAGCCTTCTCTTTTCCAGACAGAAGAGTCCTAAGTCCCTCAGCCTCTCCTCGTTTTATTTTATTGTGATGATAGAGACACTAGTAGGCTTCCAAATTGCTTTGAATTATGAATATGTCAATAAAACATTGCCCAACTGATCTTTCTCTCTCTTTATAGTGGTCTTTTGTTTAAATTGTGGAAGAACATGGATTTGGGTTTTTTTAAAGAGCGAAGAGTGAATTTGGGCTTTTTTTATCAGAGATGTTGCTGTTTTTAAATAGGGACCACCAGAATTCCTACTAGTAAGGCAAGTAGCAGGACCCAGGCAGAGGTGCCTGCTTAGGCCTAGCACCCAGGACTCAGCTGGAAGTGGCTGACCTCCTGGCCTCAAGTGGCCAGGAGGTCATGCTTTGACAGTTCAAAGCAGGCCACCACATATGATAACTGCCCAGATGGTAGGGTGGTCAAAGGTCAACTTTGGTAGGGCGCACAAAGGTCAACTGTGCAGCTACAGCCCACTGGCAACTGGCTTAATGCACAATATTAGCTTAATGCACAATACATTTAGTTGCACTTAAATGCATGTGTCGACACACCCTCAGACTTATGCTTCACTTTTTAAATATGTGAAATACTTCAAACTAGGTACTAACACTAATAGTTTGTGAACAACAGTTTATATAGATTAACACAGAAAATGGAAGACTGAGACCAAAGTAAGCAGTAGTAGAAGTTGCCTGCTTTAAGATACTGAGGACTGCCCACCCCGGTTTCAGCATTCAAGTTATAGCCGAAATCCCTACCTTCACAAATTCAGGATGAAAACCTTGGCTTTTCTGTATTATCTTGATAACCCAGATTTTTTTAAAATAAAGAATGAACAGGCTAGGAAGAACAAATCGTAATCATCTTACGGTCCAATGGCTAGGTAACTGGCTATGGGGTCAAACCCAAAGAATATTAGTTGACGGGAGCAAATCAGCATGGTGCAGGCAGACCAGTGGAGTCCCTTAGGGCTTGGTACTTGGGCTGGTATTCTTTAACATCTTCATTAACGATCTGGATTCGGGGGTCAGATGTGAACTGGCAAAGTTCGCGGATGATACCAAATTATGGGGGAGAGGGGTCACACCGCAGGTTAGGCTGGGGATACAGGCTGACTTGGACACGCTCTCAAGGTGGGCTGACCAAAACCTGATGACCTTCAATGTAGAGAAGTATAAGGTGCTTTACCTCAGTAGATAGAACCTTCCACATACTTACAGGCTTGGCAGTGCTACACTCGCTAGTACCACAACTGAAAGAGACTTGGAGGTCTTGTTTGACCACAAGATGAATATGAGCCACCAATGCAATTCTGGGGCTGGCAAAGCAAATCAAATGCTGGCGTGCATCCACCAATGCATCTTAAGCAAAACCAGGGATGTTATCCTTCTGCTTTACTCGGCCCCGGTGAAGCCGCAGCTGGAGTACTGCATCTAGTTTTGGGCCCCCCACTTCAGGAGGGATGTGGAAAAGCTTGAGAGAGTCCAGAGGAGATCCACTTGTATGATCCAAGTCCTGGAGGGCAGGCCTCCAACTACAACACTATGCACCTAATTATAACTATCATTAGAATTATTATCCAACTCAAAACCATTTCCTTTCACTCTTTTTTCAGATTTTGGTCATTTCTTGAATATTTTTTTTTTCTTTCTTTCTTTCCTAGAGGTCTCTGAGGCTGTTTTACTAATAAACATTATCAAATGTTGATCCTACAATTATATCTTAATATAGTCAGTCTCTAAATCCATTTGATCACCTCCAGTGGTGCATGCTACAGCTGAGATCCTGTCACTAGGATCCCTCCTTTCTTTGTACTCAAGAATACTATCCTGTCTACTTTCAATGTCTGGGCAGGGCTGGAGTGTTGGTGTTGAATGCTGGATGAAGTAAATGCAAACATTTCTGTTGACTTTAATAATCCCTGAGTCCAGTTTAGAGATTGAAGAACACCATTGAACTGAGACAAGATGCCATTCACCCTAAAATATACCAGTACTGAAAGAACCATTGCTGAACAACAGCATCTTTATCTAGTATCTACTCTGCATTTTCCAAGCAACCTAATTAAGTAGTAAAGCTAGGTGCTAGTATTCTTTTATCTGTGAATACATACTATTATTCAAATTATAATATTTGTATTTGTACTAAGAAACATCTCTTTCTAACTAGGTATATAAACATACTTATGTACATTTATATACTTGTTAACTGAGTAAAAAAGAACATGCAATTAGCCAAACAAACAAGTTACATGGAAATTGGAAAGTTCAAACACTGGCTTTTGGAGCTATTTGACAGGCCTAGATTATATTTTTGTTTCAAACAAGTCACATCAGATGGCTTCAACAACCATCTTTTGAAGAGAATTTGTCTCCTTGCCCCATGCTTTCATTGTTCGCTAGCACCTGACTTTGATCTTTAAAGTAACACAGTACTATATTATTAAAAGAGCAAATAAAAACTCTTCCTTGATATGCATTTCAGTATGCTTCTGTTTTGATAAATGACTATTGTAACTACTTTTTAAGCAAAGAAAAGGTGGTAGTAAAAGTTTTTGGAAGTATGGGAAACTAAAAAAGCATATCATATTTTAAAGAAGTTTAGTTAAAGGAATATGTGGGTGGATCTACACATAAGCCAGACTGCACAAGTGTTACTGTGCGGTCGCTTAGTACTTGCTTAAGCGATGTTACTGCACACACAGGTCTTTTCCCACACTACTGAGAAGTAGCTTGTTGTTACTGTGCAGTAGTGTTGGCACATGTTGCCGTAGCAATGAGCTACAGCATAGCCCATTGCTATGGCAATGTAGCACCTCATGTAGATGCACCCTGTTTGTCTGTAATTACTTTTCTATTTTCTCAAATGATCAAAATGGCAGAGATATAAATATACATTCTCTTACATGTCAGTTTCTATTATTTCCCCACTAAATACAATAGAATCCTATAACTTGTGAATTTATGTAGGATTCTTCTGTGGCTTGCTAAATAAAGAGTATATTGGCATTAATATGTAAATAGTAAACTACATTGGAAAAATGTATGTAGCCTACCAACTGTTGTTTGAAGAATATTTTCTTTCGAGCCTAAATCATGGCCAGGTGTTCTCGGCAAATCCCCCAGGAAGCTGAAGGTATGGGTTTAAGCCCCTCTCCAGATTAATTTGAGGACTGAACCCAGATCTATTTCCTAGATGATAGCTTGAGTCACTAGACTATTATATAAATAGCGTCCCTTTAGTAGCAGTTCTTCCTACAATGTCTCAGGAGTAGGAACCATTACATTATACAAGAATCCTGATCCTGCTGGTGTGGTGTTAGATGTGCTCTGAGAGCACATATTGAACTACATTTGGGACTTAAACCCTCAAGTCTGCCTAAATCCTACTGTAGACATGTACATTCTGACAGATGTACCGGCCCCCTCTGTATCTCATAGCACTTTACATAAAACACCATGAGCTGGAGTGCCCACAACTCTGACCCAATAGATGTTTACCTGTTGGATTGTGGGGAAAGGGTGGAATCAAGCCTGTCTGCAGTTGACCAGCAAGTTGAAGAGCCACTCCTCTTCCCAGCCCTGCCCTCCTTTCCCCCAGCTCCAGGCAAAGCAGAAGGGGAAAGGAGCAGAGTCACACAAGCTGCTGGCATGCCCAGCCTGAGCTGGAGGTGCAAAGTGGATCAGAGTCCCCCTGCCTCATGGGCCCAAGCCTGCTCAGCCTAGTTCCCTCCAATACCCTAGTTGGATGGGCTGGGATTGGGGGGCACAAAGCAGGGGGGCTCTGATATTCCCACTCTTCCCTTCCAGTTTAGGCCAGGCAAAGCCCAGTCAGCTCCCTGCCTCTCCTCCCCCTTCCTTCTCTGCTGACAGCCCCTGGGGCAGAGCTGGGCTGCATCAGCCAAGCCCCTAATGAGCAAAAATTTAACCCTAGGGAACATGAGTTCCCGAAGGCATTCTAAAACAGCTCAACTTCAACTGATACCTCATTTGAGGATGGTTAATTTTTTGTACTATTGGCTACTTTAAAAGCACCCTGCAGCTGTGCATGTCATGGCACAACTATAGAGCACTTTCAGAGGCCTGATTGCATGAAAAATTTAACTTCAATCTGTGCCCTTAGATCCAGCTCTAGATACATAAGGGAGGCTATTAGGTGATCTATCACCTAGTGGAATTCCCTAACCATTATTTATGTATGTATTCCTAAATAATGCTTATATTATATATAATTCCTTTATATGTTTATTTACATGCTTATACCTAAATAATGCATACATGTACCTTAAAATCATCTGGGATATAGGAAACCTCAGTCTAAAATATTTTTTTTTTCTGCCTAAGGGAATTTGATTTCACATGTCTTATCTCCTAGGAGAATGCCCTAAGCACACAGGGGGCACATCTACACATGCATTAATATGCATTAAATTTAGTACCTCCAATGTGAGGTACTAAATTAATGCTCATTAGGCTGCACTAATGCACAGTAGAGCATTTGCACACTTTTTAAGGGATGCTTAAAGTGCAGTAGACTATTTTACTGCACATTAGCATAATGCCATGCTTTTTAGCATCACAATGTGCAGTAAAATAGCCTACTGCATATTAAAGTGCACATGTAAATGCACCCCCATGTAAAGTATTTTAGAGTGGAGCTCTTTTCCTAAAGCTGTTAAACTTAACTTAAATAGACCTTGGAGTAGGGACTGGAATCCAAACTTCCCTTCCAGAAGAGTGCCATAACCATTGGGATAGAAAGAAGGCATTCGCATACTTACAGTTGTGTTCCATTTTGCCTAGGATACTTCTTAGAAGACACTCAGAGCACATCACCCTAAAATGCCCAATTAGTCTGATTAGTACAATTTTTCTAGGCTTGGAGACCTGGGTTCAAGTTCCCTTTGGCTGAAGAGGGAATTGAATTAAGCCTCCAGTGATTCACATGAGTGCCGTAACTTCAGGATTATTGAGCCAAACAAATAGTGCCACCACTCTGGCTGTTTTATGTGAGGTGAAATTTGGTTACCTGTTGGGCCTTATTTAGTAGAGAGAGGTGTTTCCTTAGCAAGTTTATCTTCTGAATCTTGTCAGGTTTAGGGGAAAGACATACCAAGTAGGTAGGCAGAAGGTTTAACAACTTAAGCAAATTTGCAAAAAAACCTTAGTGGTTAGAAAACTTTACTAGCAGAACTTGCTCTAAATTATTTGGTACCTATAGGGATTGACAGCAGGTGGCATTTTTGTGAATTGTAGTGGCACCTAAATTTTGGATTTAGCAATCTGAAGAGGTTTCCTGAATACCTTTAAAAACTAATTTAATAATGAGACTCCACACCTAAGTCACTTAAGCAACTGAAAATTTTATCCTGAGAGAAAAAAACAATGTATTAAAAATAGTGCATGGTGTTTGTGCCTCTTCTCTCCCTTTTAAGAAAATATGTGGTTATAATAAGAAAAAAAGAAAAATTGATTGATTTGTGTACTATTATGCACTGCATTGTTACATTTATTTTAAACAAAATAAAATCACAATAATGAGAAATAGTTTGATAGTTTGTCTCTACAAATTCATGACACAGCACTTAAATATTTAATTCAGTCTGGTTCACTAAAATATGCATCTTCACCAAAAAACACATGTGAAAATTAATTTGAAATATGCACTTGGGCAGTAAAGTATATGAAACCTCAGTAGCTAATGGGCAACTTGGCTGCTGAAGCATGCTCTGCTAGCAAAGTATGCGGTTCAATGGACATGTAACTGACAATCCTACTTCTGAAATACGTAGCTTGTTAAATAAATTGTTGTAAATTTTAAGTTAAGGTGTATGCAAAAGCTTAATCTAGAGAGTACAGGCAGCTGAATCTTTAAAAGGAGCAAGAAATCAAGAAAACATGGATCTTCGTTTAGAAAATATGCAAAACAACATAGGAAATTATGCATCCTGATTATTAAAATATGTAAATTGATCAGCAACATGCATAACAATTTGACTAGAAAAAAGTGTACATAAGTCAATGAAGAATCAGCAAGCTGTGTAACTTGATATATGCATTAAGCAATTTGGTCACAAAAGTAAATGAACTATTAACCATCAAATGCATTATTTAGTTGAATCATTAATGGAAGCCCAAGTGATGCAGGGCTTGATCTTGAAAGGTTCTGGATAGTGACTTAACATTGTTTCTAGATAGCCTCAGAAACTCTTATGATTACGACATGGGTGAAAGCCTGACTACATCGAAGTCAATGGCAATACCGTCATTGATTTCATTCCTTCTTCTTGCTGGTGTGTTGGAAAATTAATTTACTTATTCATAGAATTTTCAGGTTAAGGAAGTTAACCTTTGCTCACTTTCAGCCTTTTATTTTATTTTATTTTTTTCTGATGTTGTATGCATACATAATGCATATATGATGAAGGAGGAGGATATACTAGAAACTGTTGAAAGCATATAAATAATATTCTGCAAGAAAATGTTGTATAGAAGTTACAAGAATTGAGCTATCTTCTTGGTAGTAAATGGGTATTTGAAGGGCAAATGTCTTCTGCTATAATTTTAGCTGGTGCCTATTCCTGACATGAAAAGCTAGTATTAAATGTGTTGGGATATCAGATTACAACCTACAGTTTGGATTCATTTTGTTATTAGCTGATGAAAACCAATGGAATGTTTTAGGTCTGCTTATATTACATTGGCAAGGACTTTTTTGGGTGATAGCTTTGATTGGACCAACTATGTAGTTAGGGTAAAGTTAAAAAAATTTCAAATGCAAAACCTTTTTCCTGAAGTCTCTGGCCATGGGGATTCAGGCACAAACCAATTACATAGTTTGGTCCAATAAAAGATATCACCCTAAGAATTCCTTGCTTCTCACATAATTTGTGGACCATCATGACTACAACATCACTCTTACTATACTGGAGTAGACTGGAAATTCCTCCCACTGAAAATTAAACAGAGTGCTGGCTTTCTTTACAGAAGCATCATATACTGCTTCAAAAGTTCTGTTAGCTATATTGCAATCAGTCTTGAATTATGATTTGGGGGATAAGACAATTTTATCAGTATTTGGGTTCCTCAGATTGTATTGATCCCAGCCTCCTATTAGGCCTGAGTGTTATATAGACCACCCAGTTTCTCTATTAGTCAGATGTAGCTTCTAGCAAATATACTTTTAAAGGGTTTTGTCTTTAGGGGTTAAGGAGGTTAAGGGAGAAAAGAAACCAGGAGAATGACTAGGAGGCTACTATCATGCAGACATCCTACAGCAGTAAAATGTCAGTCTGGCCATTTAAGGAAAGCAGACAGTTCTGGAACAGGAACCCTGCTGTGGGTGATTAGTTGGCAGCTAAGAGCCCAGGGGGGAAAAAAGCAAGGAGTTTAACCTGGGGGAAGGAGAAATTTTTGGGCAAGGAGCAGACTGAGGGTGTAAGCATTCATAGCACCCAGATCAAGTTTGGACAACTTAGTTTAAGCTGCCTAAACCTGAGCTGGGATTGCTGCATGCAACCTTGCTGAGAGAAAGTGCTGGCAGCAGGTAAATCAGGGGAGGAGGTGTTAATGGGTCTGCAGGGGCATTGATAGGTCCACGGTGTGGACCTCGATTCCTGGATGGTCCTTGGGAAACGGCCGCAGTTGCGTGTCGAGTGGGGCACCGGGTGGTGACACCAACCCAGACACGCTCGGGGATGCCAAGTGCCGGAGGGAGATAAACACCACAGACAACAAGGTGTGAAATAAAGTTTGGTATTTACTTACAGAACTGTCGACACAACTTGAAGGGTGATATAACTTGGAGGCGATGAACTATATACAGCAACAAGGGACAAGCGGTGGGTGGCGGGTGAAGACCGCAGTATACAAGTACGATGTCTGGTTGGGACAAAGTACAGGGCGTTCCAGATTTGGCAAGGCAGTAAACTATAATGCTCAGAGCAACTGGAGCAGCTTCTGCTATAGACCTAGGGGTCTGGCCAGGCCCCAAGACGGGTGATCAATCCGTCCTGAGAGTCAGAGCCTGGGGACCTCACGCCGAGGAGTGCGGTCCCCTATATAACTTTTTTCGGCCAATCAGGAAGCTCCCCTGATGGTACATTCTGGAACCCATGGACATGCTGGCCAG
>NW_005841840.1:1797542-1798103 GCF_000455745.1 Alligator sinensis | reverse complement strand
GTCTTGCGAGAGTGAACTCCACGTTGCACCCCGCTTTTGTCTAATCAATATGGGGCTGGTTGGTTTTGCGCTATTAATGGATAATGGAGGACATAGCAGTACGTTGGCGATGAAACAACTTACACTCGATAGCGTAGCCGGGAGGTTAGTATAGAGGTGGCCATCGGAGCATGCCCACAACATTCCCAGGGGAGCCGGGGTTTTAAGCTCTCCACAGTTTCTGTTTTTCCATCTGCTTTTGGCTAACTCCCCGAGTAAGGCAATGTCGCTTGGCGGTAATTCGTACCCGTGGCACCACTGACTTATCATAACAACTTTACGTACTGGATAGAAATAAGATTCCCATTCGTTTGGGTTAGACACATTAACAGCGTTGTTGATATTCCACGTGGTTAAGACCACACGGTGGTGTAATGCGGTACGAACCACAGGAGTTTGGTTGGTTCGTTGAAATGGGCCAGGGGGAAGCTTTATGAACCATGTAGGTTCAGTTTTCTCTGGGTCCCAAGTGAGGGAATCGTCATCCCCTATCCCATGGATCCCGTGTGGGTGAATGCCCCA
>NW_005841840.1:1795998-1797489 GCF_000455745.1 Alligator sinensis | reverse complement strand
CTTAACATATTTGGCGCATTTGCTTGCTTTCATGCTAGTTACCGTTAAATTGCTTTCCCAGGTATATTGATGTTCTACAATAGATTGACCTCTTACCCTCATGTCAATGCTCACATTACAGGGATCATCATGGTTTCTGGCTTGGAACCATGCCCTGAGGTCGAGAGCATGTACATGTGGGATGATTATTGAGTCATCAACTGACAAAGGTACTCGCAAACATGCAGTGAGTCCGCTTTTATCTGGGTCCCTGATGATTTTGGCCCAGAGTGTTAGTAGACTAAGAATGGAGTTTTCTTGGTACTCGGTCATGGTGTCGTTGAAACCTTTCTCTGCTTGGGTTGTCACCAGGATGGCAATTACACTCGCCATGATGATGTATGAGATCTTCATTTTCATTCTTTTTGTTGTTTTCTTATTGACGTGACGTTGTGTAGCCTGGCAGCTCCGAAACGCTCGTTTCTCGCCTCAGTAAGACAAAGGTTGTAAGAGCTGGTTAGCAGGCTTGGGGTGTCTGCAAAATAAAACTTAACACCTATTAATATAACTTATTTACAACATTATATCTAATTATTAATTAGTCGGTCCTTCAGCTTCTCCTGCTCAGCCAATTATGGTGAGCCAGGATGACGCGTGGCGGTATGACTGCTTCTAAGGAAACGAAATAGGTGTTGGGATAGTTCCCTGTTTTAATAATTGTTCCTGGAACCAGAGCTGGGCGTGTCGACATGGCTATAGGTACGGTTAACCATACCCTCTCAGGTGCTTTGTAACAAGGTCTCCAGGCTGGTGGTGTTATTGCTGGTCTCTTTTCCCATAAGTCTTTTGTCTTATTCATTGATATTAATGCTTCATCATTAAATCGTGTCCAATTTTTGTAAGTTCCATTGTTTTTGAGGCGTAGGTGCTCTTTATATAGGCCTATGTGTCTTTCAATTACGCCGTTCGATTGAGGGTGGTATTGTATATGATGGTGCCAATTGATATTATGTTTAGTGGCAAACTGGTCAATAATTTTTGAGGTGAAGGGCGGCCCTCCGTCTGAATGGATCTCACTAGGCACTTGCCAATGGGCAAATGCGTGTAATAAACTTTCTTGAACCTTTATAGCTGTTGTTTTTCTTATCGGAATAACAAGGAGTTGCCTGGTTCCTAGATCCACTATAGCCAACCCTTTATTTGGCATTTTGGCTTCCGGGAGTGGGCCTAACAGGTCGACCTGCCAGGTCTTCCCGGGTGCAAAGTGTTCGGCATTAAAGGCATCGTGCTGGTGTCTGTGATGCTTCGGCTTCTCCCTGGCACAAGCAGGACATGCCTGTACTATTTCCTGCCATTGCTTTAGGCTAGGCCCTTCTTTTGTGTCTAACCGCCACCGAGCTCGGGCTTTATCAGCACTAGGGTGTCCCCAAAACTCGTGGAGCCAGGTTAGAAATACTTGATTATCTGTCGCATCGTGATTATTTGGGGTCTTCATTTGATTGAACTGTATTA
>NW_005841840.1:1794209-1794673 GCF_000455745.1 Alligator sinensis | reverse complement strand
AGCCGGGCTTCCGATGGGTTCCCTGGCTTTGGGATGCCCCACCCCGGTGAAAGATAAATAGAGGATTTTGCCTCACTTATATAGCCTCGATGTTGTAGGTTCTGTAGCAGCTTTTTGACTGATTCTTGTAGACCTTCCTTTGTCATGATTGGTCTATAACGCCACAGCACTGGGTTCTTTGTGGTCAGTCCGTGTTTTCTCACATGTGGGACACATAATGGCAAGGCTGAAATGATATACTGTTGTAATTGAAGTAATTTGATTCCTGGTACCCCTAGGATGTTTACACTCCCTAGGGTTCCGGATAAAATGTTGTTGTTGATTTTAAATTTAATTACAGGGGTACTTTTGATGGAGTTGAGCCCCTGTACAAATACTATTCTTGATGTTTTCTTGTGTGGGACATTAGGTTTTAAAACATTTACTTGTGCCCCCGTGTCTAACAGGAAACACACGGGCATTTC
>NW_005841840.1:1779946-1793319 GCF_000455745.1 Alligator sinensis | reverse complement strand
ATTTTCGTTTCTTTTATCAATTCTTGCATTTCTCCCCTTGTTCGTGTTCGGTATACCGCAACAGTACGGGTCAGCTCACCTTCTACTGTGGTTTTCACTGTGGTTACGGGGTTCGCGTGGAGAGTTGGGGTGCTCACGGCTTTGATCTCTTCTGTGAGGCTAGGGTACGTTAGTGGTACGCTGTACAGCGGTGGAGTTAGGGGGCGCTAGAGGGTTCTTGTTCTCCTCCCCCGCTAGGGTTATATTACTCGCCCCTCCCATCTTGTGGCCTGCGTCTTCTTTACTCACTGTGCCTGCTAGGATTTTTGGCGCCCTTTTCTCAACAGTTGCTCTCCTTCCCTCAGCATCGGCACCATCTTGGGATCTCAGTTTGGCCAGCGCTGCATTCTTTTCAGTGGCTTCCTGGGCCATGGTCTCAATATCGCCGCCTTGATTTACTGCATGCCTTAAAAGCTCGGTTATTGTGCGAAACATGACATTAATTACTTCTCCTTTGCTCCATCTCTTCCCCCCACATTTCCACCTGGAGGCTTCCCGTCCACCTATCTCCAATCGTTCCCTGAAATCTGACAGGATTTGGCTCTGTCTGCTCCCCTCCCGGAGAGCCGGGCAAAGGAATCGATCGGGCGGTGTGTCACGGCCACTGCTCTCTTTTATATACTTAATGCACCGACTATACTCTCTTCGTGAGTCTTTATTTTTACCATCGGTGACTTGCTTTGAGGATATAAAAGGCATCACTTCTTGGGCCTTATCGTATGGTCGGTATAGTACCGCAGGGCTCGATAGCAGACAGCCGAATGCGGCCAGAGTGAGGCCTTCGACAGCCCACTCCTTCCCCCCTTGGTTCCTTTCAGCGGTGCGGACGGAAAAGTATCCACTCAGCTTCCCCGCTTCGGCCCGGTGATAGAGGGCATGGGCCTGTAGATCGGCCATTTTTTCTACCGGAGGCCGTTGGCGGTCTCTCCAAGGGCAATTTAAGGTGACATAATCAAGTTCTCCCCCCTTATTTCCCTGGGGCCCTGATTTCTGGGTGCTATTCTCCTCTCTCCGCTTTGGCGATCCCATCCTCATTGCCATGTGGGCCTCGATTCCCGGATGGTCCTTGGGAAACGACTGCAGTTGTGTGTTGACTGGGGCCCCGGGTGGTGACACCAACCCAGACACGCTCGGGGATGCCAAGTGCCGGAGGGAGATAAACACCACAGACAACAAGGTGTGAAATAAAGTTTGGTATTTACTTACAGAACTGTTGACGCAACTTGAAGGGTGATATAACTTGGAGGCGATGAACTATATATAGCAACAAGGGACAAGCGGTGGGTGGTGGGTGAAGACCGCAGTATACAAGTACGATGTCTGGTTGGGACAAAGTACAGGGCGTTCCGGATTTGGCAAGGCAGTAAACTATAATGCTCGGAGCGACCGGAGCAGCTTCTGCTATAGACCTAGGGGTCTGGCCAGGCCCCAAGACGGGTGATCAATTCATCCTGAGAGTCAGAGCCTGGGGACCTCGCGCCGAGGCGTGCGGTTCCCTATATAACTTTTTCGGCCAATCAGGAAGCTCCCCTGATGGTACATTCTGGAACCCATGGCCATGCTGGCCAGCCAGCCATGCCCATTAGGTGGTCTTTGATTGGCTAGACCACAGGTGATCACGCTCTGATCACGCATCGCTTGCATGTTGGGTCAAATTGCTGATACACTCCGCCACCGCATCACTATTTACAATGGTTGTGTCACTTAACACTTCGATACAATAATCTGGCGGGGTCACTTTGCTTGTTGACACACGGGGGGTGGTGGGACTTGTCCAGTCCTTGAGAGGGCTATTTGGCAGAGGAAAGGGAATAAGCTGGTGGGGATTTTGAGGGGAAAAAGAGGTCTGTGAAGAGTGACTGGGCTTTCCTACCCATGGGGGTAGGCTGGAAATACGTGCAAAAATGTGTTTGGTTTGGTTAACCCATTTTAGGTTGAATTATCCCAGGCTGATCTAAAGTTAATTGTCATCTGACAAGAACTAATGTTAAATTAGGCATGACACGTTTAGGGCACCCTAAGCCCTGTGAACAGACAGACATTTAAATGCCCCTAAGCTTGGTGATGGCTATCTAAATTTAATGCTTGTGTGCACCCTGAAAACCAGAAGACCTTACCTCTAGGAAGGACCAGAGCTGAAGGGCACTTTTCTGATGCCTGGAGAAAGGTTAAAGGTTTGCTATATGCATTAAAGTACTATTTCGATGGTCTTATAGATGTCTAAGCGGGCAAAGACCACATTGCACAGCAGCAGGCACACAAATCTGCTTACCCCACAGGGCTCCATGTGCAGAAAATCTAGATTAGATGATGATAATCTTTTTTTCTGACCTTTAGCCTGTAGAAACTCTTTTGCTTTTGCACAGTTCATTTCCCACCCCTCTTTTCATCCCCTTCAACAGTGGTGGAGAGTGAGATAGAATCCATGTAGATCAGTGATTCTCAACACGGCTTCTGTGGCACCCTAGGGCACAATAAACTCCTTGGAAGAGCACCTGCCTCCTGTGAGAGGAGGTAACAACTGGCTCCTCCACAAATTGGGCACCCTGAGCCTACCCCATGGCCCCTCCTACCAGCTCCAAGGAGCACAGGAAGAGAACAGAGAAACAAGTTGAGCTGAAAAGCTCAAACCCTGTACCAACTGCCTGCATACTCCAAGTGTCATGGTCTGCCACAGGGAGGTAGGTGGATGTGGTGTTGTGATTTTTGAGTCAAGCTCATTTCCCCTACTTCTTCCATGCCCCTGGAACTGCTAACAGGGCCCACAAGGAATGGTGGCTCCAGTGCTTGGAGGAGAAGCAGCAGTGAAAGTGGCTGCACTCATTCCCTCAAGTAGAGACAGGTCCAGAGAGGAGGCAATAAAAAGAGTAGGGTATAGCAGGGTTCTACCATATCCATCTTCATCTAGCTTCATTCTCTGCACCATTAACCACTGTTATCCCCTTTCACTTCCCTGTAATCCAAGTTCCATACTTCCATATTATAGAAGGTATAAGGGAGCATTCCTCCTTTGCACTCAATCCAGAATCCCCATGTACCGCCTCTTTACAGCTTGCCTTCTTAGGACACACATCTTGCAACCTGTTCCATTTGCAGCTACATTCAAAAAAGCAGGGGTAAGGAGAGCAGAGAAAGGAGTATAGTAGGGCTGTGCGAAGCTTTGGTCCCTGATTCAATTCAGCAGAGATTCAGCCCGATTCAGTGGCCAAATCTCCAAATCTGAATTGAATCAGAATCAATCCGAATTGAATCAGAACCCTCTGAATTGATTCGAAGAGATTTGGAAAGATTCAGTGATTCGAACATAGACACAGCTTTAAATGGTTTTTCTACATACCTCTAGGTAGCAGGTGACTCGTGAATGCTGCGATAGTGGGGCTCATGGAGTGTCCCACAGGAATGTTGGGGGGGCTCCCAGCACACTCCCTGGTGGGCCCGGAAGTGGATCAGAAGTACTTCCGGTCCACTTCCAGATTTGCTGCCAAGCATGTGTGGGGCCCCCCTGCACTCCTGTGGGATGCCTCCATCCGCTGCAGCATTGCAGCATTCATGAGCTGCACTGGTACCTTGAGGTATGTAGAAAAAACATTTAAAACTGTGTCTATGTCCGAATCGCTGATTCTCTGAATCAGCATTGAATCTTTAGATGTGGATTCAGCCGAATCAAATCAGGGACAGTGATCCAAATCGACAAATTGAATCACCATCCCCGATTCAGGTGGAATCCGAATCAAATAATGCCGACTTTGCACACTCCTACGGCATAGGTCTTGCCTGTGCCTTTACACAGGGTAGCATCATGTATCCCTAAATGATCAGCTTGGTGCATTTAGGAATATAAAACCTCATTTTCTTCATTCAGATATAAAGCAGAGCAAACATAATGTAGTATATCCCTTGTGTTGCATAGTTTATAATTGAGTTTGCTTCCTTCTTTAGTTTTGAATGTATAGCTTATAAATTAGTGGGGCAGTGGAGTGAAGCAGAGTGTAAAAGATTGCAATAAAACTGAACACTTTGTATCTTCTTCTCTAGTAGTTATGATCATTACAGAAAATAGTTATTAAATCTCAAAAGATCACTTTAATTGAATTGCTTGTATAATGATAATTTACTGTTTCTTGAGTTCCATAGTTAAAAAGAATGTACTGCAGTTACTTTTTGTTCAAAAGGTAGTTGTAATGTTGAATTTTCACATGGACAAATCTCTGCTGTTTTTAGAACAGAGCTATGTAAAGTTCTGCATACTTTACTTGCAGGTTCATTTAGAACCCATTATCCACCTAATGGTGAATGCTATTTTAGTACTTTTAATGGAGCTGCCAGCTTCTTGATACTATCTTGAGATGTGCTAAATCATTTAGAACAACAGCATACAAGGGATTTGCATACTATCTTGACATATTTAAAAGGCAGTCTTACTGTGAAAATGTAATGTTACAAAATGGTCTGGTCCTCCTTTGAAGGATAGTCACCTGACCTGTTGTAAGCAGTCTGGCTTCTAGGCCCCCTGCTTCATGGGCAAAGACCTCTAGACTGAATACTTCCTTCAGTTGGGGGTTTGTAATCCAGCTAGTCAAGCTCCTGAAACCATTGCTTCAGAGTACCATTACCTCAGTTGCTTACAAGCTTCTCATAGGCTTCTATCAGATTGTCAGCACTTTGGCTTCTAGTTTCTAATACATTTGAGGGCAACATGACAAGAAAACAAGGAATACAGGCCTAGTAAAGCAATTTCTTAATCATAGTCAATTTAATTTTTTTTTAAACGCTTAAAGATAATAACAAAATGTCCACGTATCACATCTTCCTCAGTATAATTCCACCCCTTTTGTCTGTCTCCACTTATTTTCTTCTATCCCCTTCTTCTCTCTGGTTCTGTTACATTTTGGCTGCTTTCTACATATAGGACCATTAATTGTAATTTTTCTCCCTTTACTCATGTGCCTAGGCTCAAAAATGTTATCTGTCAAGCTTCTGTGTAGAGAATCCATTGTCTTGGGGGTCTGGGTCAGTGGTGAGAGGCAATGAGAGTGATGGCCAAGGAGTGCTTTCTGAATGGCTTCTCAGTCATAGCTATTCATTTAGGTGTCAAATGCACTTCTTGGGCCAGCCATCTGTCTGGAATGCAGAATAATAGATTGAATTTACCAGAGTCAAATCGTTACACTTTTGGTTTTGTTTCCCTTTCCTCCAAAACAAAATACAAAATGAAAAATGGGGCGCAAAAATTAAGTTATAATTTTATCTTCCTCTATCACAGTTGTCTCCTTATCAAAGATGGATGTGTCAGAGACAGAGTATGTCAGAACATACAGAACAGGATTGGAAACTAGGAATCTGAGAAAGCACTGAAGAATTGCCTGAAGTCAGGAAGAACTAATCTACACTGAAGTCAGGGAACTGACAAGATGATAAAGCAAGACAAGAAGCAAAGTCGGAGCAAGAGTGGAGCAAGCCTGGGCAAGTACCAGATCAGTTACTTGAGACAAGGTTTAGCTCTAATGGGGCTGTTCAGGGTCTGAAGAGTCTGCATTGAGCAGACCCTTGCCAGCAATCTTCCATTGTTTTATAACCAACTCTGAAGAACAGGGTGTAGACATGTATGTGCAGGGTTTCATGTGGAATGTGAGCTATCCTAGTGCCTTTGTGCTCAGGGTGAGGTTATGTAGATATGCGAACTTCCTGCAAATTCCTTGATATTCCAGTAAATGAGAATGCCTATCGCTCGACTTGGAAGTGGTCCAACTCCTAATAGTTTCAGTCTATTGCATGTTCTAACAGCATGCAACTGTTTCCCAATTTTGTGATCTAGATATAGTAGCCCTGTCATTCCCACTTCTTCACCTTTTATAATTAGTGTGGCAGTCGTAATATGGTTATTAGTCTCTCATCAGAAACACACTTCTCTCAGATCTAGACACAAATATTTATATATTCCATGGAAAACTTCTATGCAGAAATCAATCTGAAGGGTGTTTAAAAGTACCTGGAGGCCTCTGAGTCCAAAAAGGTATAACAAGGAACACATTGAATCTCAGGAGGATAGTAAATTTAGATTTTAAACCTGCCATCAGTGTCCAAGGGCACCTGCTAACAGTGCTTAATAACAGTACATTAGCATACACTGCTTACATTGTCTATTATCTCTGTTGGCTTAGAAATGGTATTTAAAGGGGTTTGGGGGGTGGGAATTGGTTTCTAGGTATAGATACATGCATTAGAATGGACAGCAGGGGTTAACTGATTTCTAAGAAGCTTGGGTCTCACACACATTCACAGTTTCTACAGCCTTGGAAGCATGCAGGCTGTCTAACACAACAAGGCCAGAAGAACACATAGTCTGGAAAACAGCCTGAGAACTGAGGAAGTATGTACCACATTGCCCATAACACAAGAAAAAAGTGGCACCAGCTAACAAGGCCCCAGAGCAGTGAGGGGCCTGAGTCCCAGTTTTGGGAGAACAGGTCAAATTAGGAAAAGGCCCAGAAAGACCAAATTAATAGGTGTGCATGTGATGGGCTTGGAATGTGTTGCTGACACAGTACGTGGACAGTAGGACGACAGAGAGACAACCAATCAGACGTAGCTATGGATGAAAAGTCATCAGGAGTCTTCAGAAGGGAAGGAGTATACAAAAGCAGAGACTTGAGAGCAACAAAGGGTCCCTCCCTTTTGACCTCTTACAGATTGTCTGTCTTAAACCAGAAATGCATTCTGCTTGCACATTAATAGCATACCATGTGCCTGCTCCTTCACCTGATGCATTTCTTGTGGTGAAGTATATGAACATTGGAATGCTATTTAAGTGTCTGAAGTCACTAAGTTTGGATAGATTTAATTTTTTCTTCTATTCCCTAATTAAAACGGCAGTAAATGAAAAAGAAATAAAAGCAGATTAACAACAGCACATATGACATAAGTAATCAGAAGCTTAGTTAATGAACCATTGTAAATATGATCCATAGACACATTATTGGCATATAAACCGGGCACAACAAGGATTTTAATGAGATTTGATAGGCTAGTTAAATCAGATTCTTGACAGGGTTATCCAAATGCATTCAAGCTGAAAAAAAAATCTGGCATCAAAAAAGTTATCACAACATTTATAGTAGCACATAGCTGAATTTAGTAAAACATGAAAATACTAGAGCACATGGCTATCAAAACACTTTTCTATAACGAGAATAACCTCCTCAGTAAAATATTTTAAGGATAACATCTTTTCTAATTAATATGAGATCCACAATGCACACATTACTAGTGAAAAATGTGTTGTAAATGGAAGAGAAAAATAAACAAGCAAGAATTATCTATAGGTATCCGCTATAGGAAGGAGAACAATTTTTGCCACAGGTCCTGTAACAAATAATAGCACCCACAAGAGAGAAACAATATGGTAGGGGATAGTACCTTTTTCTATGTAGGAGGGACAGAGAATCTAGTAAACAAAACAGCATGTAGCTCAGGCATTCAAGTCAATTTAGGAAAAATAACAGTATTGTAGGATTTGAGTCTAGTGCATTTCTTCATTTATATTAGCCCTTTATTTTCAGCTGTCAACACAAACCAGTAATTACTTTCTCTGGCAGAATTGACAAGTTCTACAACTGTGTTTCTCTTATTTTCCATTCTTATTCCCACTATTAGCCTTACTTCCCCTGAGTCTAATTTTAATATTCTTTATCTGTCTTTTCTTTTTGTTGATACTTATAATCATAACTTGCTTCCCCTCTTGGAGTCTGTAAATAGTACCTGTCATTCACATTTTGCCATGCAGAATAATCCAAAAATTAGGAGCACACAAACCCAGTATTGCTGAGTTACAAATAAGTAGTTCTTCAAGCCAAGCCAGAGTGGAATGTCAAATTCGAATTGTGTGTGTGTGTGTGTGTGTGTGTGTGTCTGTGTGTGTTCCTAGCAACAAAGCTGCTGTTTTCCACTATTGGCATTTTTTGTGGCCCTGTGTGCTGTAATTCCATGAGACCCAAGGGAAAATAATAAAATAGTTGCAGAACCCATAGATGATAACAGAACATACTTCTATAGGAAAAAGCCAACAACCCCCACAAAACCTCCCCTTTCAAAGCTTCTCTCAAACAGCATGACTATTTCTGTCATGCAAAGAGCATGCCTGAATTTGATTCACTTTTGGTCATTTTATTCACTTAATTAGAACAAAAGAAGCTGCATGTATCCTAGAGGTGTCTAATTTGGACCTTCCTAGGAGTTGGCAGTGAGAAAAGCGTCATAAGCTCAGCGGTATTGTCCTGCCTTGTTAGTTTTGCAATGTTTGTATTGTATAGGCAAGTCATTGGGAGGGTGCAGTGTGAGCTCTTCTCCCTGCTGTGCTGGATATGCTGGCAAGAGCAGATAACTCCCTTCCCTTCTGGTTGCTTTCATGTAGCTAGTATCTGAAGGGATACTAGTGAGACCTGTATTCCCAGCCATGTTGCAGCTGTACCCAGCATGAGGCATATGAAGGGCAAGGAAGACTCCTTCAGCCTTCATTTTGCATCTGTATAAGGTTGGCCAGAGTCTGTCCCAACATACTGTTTTATTTGCCTCCAATTAAGGAGCTGAGGACCTGCCAAAACACAATGGGAAACAGAGCAGAATGTTGACATTCAAATGGATTATTTTACATTGGTTAAAATTGATTCAGAAACCTAATTTTTTTTCTTCATCTTAGTTTTATTTACATAAATATGATCTGGGTCAATAAATATCAGCAGTCAGTACCAAGGAGCTAAGACTAAGATCACAATACATGATGCTGCTCCTTGTTTGTTGAAATATTAGATAGTGAAATTTTGCCTGTGCATGGAGTGCCATATGGAAGACCTTGTAGAGTCACAGAAAAGTTCGGGACCTAAGGAAGCCATCCAATGCAACTCCCTGTTCAAGGCAAATTCATGCCTATTTAAACTCTCCTATATAAGTCCTTTTCTTAACTGTTCCTATAATTACACAACAACCCTGTTGCACAGCTATAAGGCATGTTGCCCCAAAACACCAAGAGCACCATAACCTGCCACAGGCAGGGTGATGAAGGCACTGTCAACATCACAACACTGCAAATATTGTTAAAATGAACTGGAAAGAGCTAAGGAAGAGAACCACACCCTCTACTATGCAGGAAAGCCTCTACCACCACACTCCACACTGATCAGACTTTCCTGATCCTGCATATGGCAATCACTTTGACCCTGCCTGTAGTGTAATCATTTCATCACATTTATAATTAGCCAGCTTCAGAGAGAAAGAGATGAATGCAGGGTTTATTTAATTAACTGCATTCATGCAATGCCTAGAATGATTGGGACCTATTTAGGGAAGGATCCAGAGGGGTGAGGTGGTACAGTCACATCCCTCTTTAATTCCAGGTTTACCCAAAGTTTAACACCAGCTGTTTGGCAGTGGCAGCAGCATTTTTATTCAGGCATCAGTAAGACTTTGTGGTTCATTATAATTTGCCTAACTCCTTCTTACTCTTGATTTCACAAGTGTTAATGGCTGTAACCTTCTTAGCTATGCTCCAAGGGGCAGCATGATTTTTGTAGTCCACAGAGGCCAACAGCAACAACAGTCAACCCCCCCCAAAAAAAACACCAAAAAAAACCAGAACAGCCCCGGAGGCAAAGGTCTGCTATGGGCCCTACAAGAGTGCAGATGAGGAACAACCTAGGCTCATTAAGCCAAGTAGAGGTAGCTAAGCAAAGAAGCAGCAGGTGGGGAAGATTGATTAGCAGGTAGAGTGGAGACCCCTGTCAGCTGTACAGCCAGGAAGGGATGGGACTCTGGGCCGATAAAACTGGGGTCTGGGAGTTAGGAAAGCAGTCTGATACTGCAGGTTGTAGGGAGAGGGTTCCCTGCACAAAGTGGCTGCAGAAGATGGCCTGGTCAACATCCAAACTGTCCTAGAGAGCTGTGAGAGGAAGGTTAAGGAGACTTACAGCCTGGAGGGAAGCATTGACTCAGAGTGGGGAGAGTGCTTGTTATACAGCTGCAGGTTTGTATTAGGGTGACCATCTTTTCAAAAGGGGAAGGACCACAGGGCTCTTGGGAGCCCCTAGCCTCTGTCCTACTCCTTCCCTCATCATGGAGGCCTCAATCTGTCCCCACTATGCCACCTCCTTCTCCCCACAGACATACCTTCAGGAAGCTGCTCTCTGCTGCCCAGCTTTTTCCTGGACCTGTGCATGTGTTGTCCTGGAGTCATGCAACCCAGAACTGGGCCTTCATGTTCCCATTCTGGGACTGTCCTGGCTGATTAGGGATGGGTGGACACCCTAGTTTCTTTTTGCTTTGATCAAGGTACTGAAGGACAAGGTTGTGACTACAGAGGAGGTATGAAGGCCGCAGAGGTCCCTGGTGGGGGCACCCAATTTATAGTCTTGCCTGGGTCAGGGACTCCCAAGGGGCTGGAGCTGGGAGCAGCCTCACTTGGGTCAGTGACCCCAGGGACTTGGAACTTGAGAAGGGGCAAGACCAGGTCCAGGGGCCCCGAAGCCAAGGTCTGGGGCAGTAGATTTAAGCTGAGGCAGTCCAGCCAGAGAAAGGGGCAAAGCTTAGAAGGGTGAAGCCCCAACAAAGGCTTGAAGCTTAAGAGGGTCAAGTGCTGTGGTGGGGCTGGGAAGCCCATCTAAAATGATAGCATATACTATCTGTGAAGCATAGGCATGTCTGTAGGTGTGCAAGAAAGCCACAAATAGCCCGTAAGGCAACTAGTCCCCCTGAGGCTCCAATTAGGCTAGGAGGACCATACCATAACATCCCAGGGGAAAGGTACAGTCTAAATAGTAGTAATTTTAATGAGAATAAAGGCAGAACTTGTCAGCTATAGTATAAATTGTAACTTCTCTCTTCCATGTGATTTTCCTTACATTAGCTTAATGCATAACATATTTGTAACACTTCCTGAACTCTGAGTAGGCAAAAATGCAAATATATGTTATGTGTCCCTGTTAAAGGTATATCAGAAGGTTTTCTCCTGTGCCCTGGAGCCTTCCTGTTAAGTCAGCTGTGCAGTCAGCCCTGCCAGTGCCACTTAGAACTGCTTCCATGAAATCGCTGCCATTGGCTTCAGATCTAACTCGGGAAAAGCATAGTATAACAGACTTTTTCCATACCCTCTTGAACCCCCCCATCACATCACAGGGTAAAAGCTACAAGCCCTGAAAGATCACCTTCATTTGTCTAGTTTCCCTAGGAATTTCTCATTTCTGATCTGGAGCTTGATTATGGAGTCTTAAAAAATAGTTTGAAAAAAAAATCAAATCATATTTGATAACCTGTTATGTATTTCACTATAACTGGAAGGCTGCACAATCGATAAAGAATAGGACTGAAACAGGCCACCAGAGGTCAGTTAGTTTCAGTCCTTGTTTAAGATTGAAATACCGCTTTCTAGACTGTGCCAGACAGAAGTTTGCTTAATTTGTACTCGGTGCTGGATTTAGACTTAAGCTACTTAAGCTACATCTTGAGGACCCTCATATTGTGAGGCCCTTAAATAAGAAAAGAAATCTGGACACTTTCATTCTAATATGACAAAAATATACAGATATATGGCTTCACAGTTATTATTCACATTGAGTTCATAAATTTGTGCAGACATAACATTAATCTTAAAACTTTGTGAAAATACATTTTTGTGGATTATTTTTTATCATATGGGGCCTCTTAAAATGGGCATAGTTTAGGGTCTTATGTCATAATCCAGCATTGCTTGCACTTAAAAAATTTCAATAGCCCAGATTTCACAAGCTGTCTCGGTAACTATTCAGTCCTTAGCCATCCTCATATTTTAAAAGCTCTTATCTAACCTGCATCTCCCTGTTGCAATTTAAGCCCATTACTACTTGTCTTGTCTTGTGTGCACACAGAGAACAATTTAATCACTTCCTTTATTACAACCTTTTTTTGTATTTGAACACCTCTTCTGCTCTAGAGATGAAATAAAATCAATTTTTCCAACATTTCTTCATGTTTTGTGCTTTCTATACTTATTATTCTTCACTCTCTGGGCTATCTCCAGTTGGTCCACATAATTATTGAAAAGCAATGCCCAAATCTCTTGTTGCAGATGAGGCCTTAGAGAAACAGACCTTTTAAATGATGTCATCAATGTTTTCTGATCCACCTAACAAAACATTTATTTTGACTATTTATTATTTTTCCTGAAACTTCTCTCACTTCTGTATGTATTTAGTACCTTTTATTCACTATTTATTTTCCCCAAAGTGAATATTTTCTCTTCTGTTTCTCTTATGGGACAGATCCAAACTGATCTTCAACACTACAGCTCCCTAAGTACTCTAGTCACCATGCTGTGGGCTTGGCTGGGTGGACTCTGGTAATTTCCATTCTCTGGACAATGTCCTGTTTTCTGGACCATGCTCCCATTTGCTTGCTCACTTTCTTTGGTCCCATGAATCCCACACTGTTGTCTGTCCAGCAGACTAGCTTCAACAGAAATATTTGAAGGGGGTGGCTACCCTTAGTCTAATCTATGGTTAAATAACCTGGGAATTTAGAACTGCATGTTTGAATCCCCTCAGGGTGAGATGGGCCTCGAACTCAGATCACTGATTTCCTAGTCAAGTGTTCTTATCACTAGGGAACAAGATTACCATTACTACCATCCTGTGTTAAAGGGTGAACACAAGATGTGCTCTAGAGTGAACTTCAATGCTGCCGTTATTCGTGTATTCTGGTTCTAGTCGGTGTCTGAAGATCATGACATCAGATACTAAAACTTTGAGGAGTGAGAGTGTAAAAACACATCTGGGGCTAACACTTCCTATTGAGTGCCACTTTACCCCATTACAAAGATAGGGAGAAAAATGGTATCTGTGCCTTTAAGGAGGAAGGCACAGACTAAGAGCCTTGCCCCCTGGCTATATAAGAGAAGCAGCAAGCAGACAGGTGGGAAAGAGGGGAAGTCTTAAGGAAGCTAGGGCTAGGCTAAGGAGGCTGCTCCTGGTACATGAGATGCAATGAGGGCAGTTAGGCTGAGGCATGGAATGACTGACAAGGGAACAGGGAAGCCCCACCACAATAACTCATCAGGATTGGAGTGACTACCTGCAAATGTTGGGCCATGGCCCAGAGAAAAGACAGGATTTGGGGAGGTCAGGGGGAGCCTTACAATGTGTGAAGAGAAGGGACCCTGAGGGATTGCCCTTTAACACTGAACAAGGGTCTACAACAAACAATTCCATCAAGCCATGGCAAGCGATGAAATAAGCACCTGGGAGGATGGTGGAAAAGGATTGAATCTGAGAGTCCTAACCTGTGAACTGGTACAGCTAGGGCACCTTCCTGCT
>NW_005841840.1:1759871-1779921 GCF_000455745.1 Alligator sinensis | reverse complement strand
TGCTGAGCAGTGTCTTGGGAAACATCTCAGGCAAGATCTGACCCTCCTGTCACTCTGTAAGAAATCTAGTTACTTACCTTGTTGATCTGAGTCATCCCTTCTAGGGTAGGGAACACTTTAGGCATTGTGACATCTAAGTGGAAGTGCTTTATGGCTTGTTTACACTAGAGAGACAACATATACTAATAAAGCTTTTTCCAAACATGTTCAGTCCACTCGCACACTACAAATCCAGAAATATGCCAGTGAAGATGAGGATGTGTCTTCGTAGATACTTTTTAGACCTTGAACTTTTGCATTTTTGAAAATGGCTTCAGAAGATAACCCTTGAGTGAACTTAATGCTTTAATTCTGAACTTCTAGCAGGCCAATTCTAGTCTAGTAGCTTCCTAGCTAAGACAGGGTGCAGTTGCGGTGTAGATAAGCCCTTTGAAGTCGATTAAAATTCACCCTAATTCTTTTCATGCTCTGGGCAATGAATAGAATCTACTTTGTTTTACTTTTTCTGATCTTTAACAGCAGTCAAACATTTTGACCTATAATATATAACCATTTCCTTTTAGCCCTCCCTATATTCATAATAAAGCAGGTATGTAAGATATTGAAGGGATTACATATTTCAAATCTAGAGATCAAAATGCCCAAGTTCCTGAAAAATAGGCTAATTATCTTGATTTTAGGAAAGCATAATGGTCATATAAGTACTGTTGTATAACTTAAACAATGCTGGGCTTCAGTTTCATTCAATTATGCAGCCTCTGAAGGTCATAATAATTGGTTTGATGGGGTATAATTAAATAATAGGTGCTACAAAAGCAAATCCTCATACTTACAATTACAGCTAAGAATGCAGAATATGCTATAGCCCAGTATAGTATAGTACTGACCACTGTGCAGGGGCTAAATAGAAAATCTAAAGGTATAATCTTTTCCCTACCCTTTTAAAGGTTTAAAGCAATAATTATAGTAATCTTCAACTTCAAATTTATCAAATATTTAACTAATGTTAAAGAGAACATGACAGCCAATTGTGGCATAATTTCTTTTTTGAAAACCTGACATAATCCAGACAAGCTATCAAAGATGAATTCTGCAGAAGTCATTGGTGACAGCTCCAAGGAGGTTTTTCTTTACTAGGATTTGAAGACATGTTGTATGAACTTATTAATAAGGACATGATAACTAACATGCTTTAAGGTGGTGGCATGAATAAGGCAGGCTTCTTTGGGAAATATAGTCAAGCTGAACTTTAAGTCTCTACTGCCTTCTGCATTAAAGGTTCAGACTTGGCAGAGTGTGTTATATACCACTTCCAAACAAGCAAATTCCTGTTCAATGGGACAATCTACAGATTAAACAATAAGGTAGGCCACTTACAGCAAATAAACACTTCTGGCTTTGTTTTGTGTTTGTTTATTCTCCTTATGCGAGCCTTATGCAATTTCACAAAAATAATAGTACTTTTCCTAGAGAAGCCCAAGACTGAAATAGCAGATCACAAGATGATCATGTATAGCTTGATATTGCAAGGTCCTGAACACTCTCACCCAGTCCAGCAATGTATATAGGCATAAACCAAATTAATAGGCTATGCACAAGCCAACTGAATAAAATTGATGTAATACTTTTTCCCTTAAAGTGGAGTGTTTACTGCAGTGGAGCCAGAGAATTTAAGATCTTGCTGGATTAAGATTCTAGTAAAGTTACTTAAATTGTCTATACTGTAGCTACATGGTAGTTTAGGGGCTTGGGCACAACTCATCCACGTTCTGTCCATGCTAGCTTGTTGTTACATTGGAAACTGGATATACTTCAGTGATGCTTGCCTGGGTATAAACCCAGATCCTGCTTTTCAGTTCTCTTGGAGACAAAAGGCTTGAGAGAAGGAGCAGAGGGATTTAAACCCAACACAGCCTCATTAGCATATATCTTGCTTGGAGCTTGCCTCTCGGTTAGGGTGGCATGGGCAGGATGTGCTCAAGCCCCCTGGTGCTCAGACTGCTGCTCTGGTAGCATAAATCAGCCCTAAGAACTTTCATATGTGTATTCTTAGAGCATAACCTCCTATTGCAGACAGGGTTGGTGACCATTTTTCTTTAGCTTGTGTAGCAATTACTGTGCTTCTATTGCCGTATTCTTATCTCCTTCCCTCCCCCAAAAGATATTACTTAATCTATGTCTATATCTATCTGCTGGTTTATTTGGAGGATGGGCTCCAAGGATTTGAGGGTTGTTTAGTGAGAGAGTTCAACTGCTGAACAGAAAAGCCATAATCACTCTCAAGGGAGGGGAGCTGCAGATAGAGATTTCAAGTGATCCACTTAACAAAATGGACCAAAGGTGAGTGTGGGGTGATCCTTAACAGGCTTTATTGATAAGACCAGGCTGGAGAGAGGATATCCAGTAAACAAGATTGTCCACAGGATAACAAAATTATCCACTACTAAATTCACACTGTGAAAGACAAGCACGATGGACAATAGGGGAAACTAATGGGAATGTTTGAAGTTTGAACTAGACCTTTGATTACAGACATGCTAATTTTCTTATATAACAGTCACGTAAAGAAGTTGGAAGGTTTAAAGATAGGATAAGAAACTGTAAAATGCCAAAACAGATTCTGAGTAAGAAAATAGGTTTACTGTGTTTCAAGTAAGAAGCTGAAGGTAAAATTAACCCTTTTCTAGGATATACTTTAATCTGATAATCTGGAGTAGAGTTTATATGGACATTTAATGAAATATATATGTTAGTTAAATTATATCATTAATAATGTGACATTTTATAACCAACTATCTTTGCAGGATGAAAACTTCTGTATTATAGTGTATTTTATGATTATTTTTATTTTTAGTATTTCCTAGTAAATTGTCAATACCTTTATTTTTCTTTATTGATTAAAAATCATCTCTCACCCTCAAAGAAGGAATTATAAAACATGTTAATTCTAATTAACTGTTTGTAATATCTGTAAGTTATTTCTGGCAAATATATTCTCCCAAAAAGGAGTACATGAAAAATATGATATACCTATGTAACATGGTACAAAATAAAGAAAAAACCCATATTATCCATAGAGCTGGTGAGAAGCTTTTTCAACAGATACCCTTTTTGTCAGAAAATACCGTTTTTTTCAAAACAAACCTTGTTTCCCTCCAGAAGTTAATCAGCTTTAATGAACTTCAGTGTCCAGGAATTTCTAGTGAAAACTAGAAAGAGAGTAAGAACCTAAATAATAGTAAAAAAGCCATGTTTGTCATGTGGAAAGTGCAAGTCCTGTTTTTGCCTGATCCCAGGTAAATGCCTGTAATTTTTTTTCTTGAAAATCAAAACTTCTTTGCTGTATCACAGTTTGGAACGGGAATTGGTCTGAAGTCTCAACAACTGTCCTGGGATGGGAGACTCATAACTGCAATAAAGGGGTTTCATATCACTCTGTTTGATAACCTGCTGTCTGCAAAAGCTTATGCACATTTGATTCAGTTAGTTTATAAAGTACATCTCTACCCTGAATTCTGCAATAAAGGGTACCTATATTAACCACAAAAATAGCATGTTATATTCAGAATAATTTGATAGAAACATTTCACAGTTTATCCCAGTAGACACACGCACATAAAATTGTATTAATGGATGCAGTCAGATCACTATAGTCTGGTAATAGTTGATTCCAAAACAATGGAAAAAGTCATTATTTAAACAGAAAGTACTATGTTTGGGTTCATTCTGTAAGATGACTTCTCTTTACAGTGATGGCAATATGTAGGTCATGAATTATACCGAAAAGACACAATGTTGCTACTTGTGTAAATATAAGAACTTCTACTATTTGCCTTTTTTCCCAAACCCAGAACGCTTAAAATTTATTGTTCCCATATATACAGGTCATAATTAATTGGGCAGGTGACTTCGGCATTTAGAACAAACTGGTCATGTCTACACGAAATGCTGACTACATAGTTGTTACTGTGCAATCATTTAGTACTTACAGACACTAAATTATTGTGCAGTAACCTGAGTTACAGCGCAGTAGCATCCCATAACAGCTTCTTGGTGATGCTGACTGTGCAGTAGCTCATTACTACTGCACAGTAGTGTTGCGTCACGCTTTGTGCCATGTGATGCTACTCTGCAATAGTAACAAGTTACTGAGTGGTAGTAATGAGCTACTACACAATCAGTGTTTTGTGTAGATGCGGCTGCTATTAATAATTTTAAGCAATGTAGGGTTTGATTCTCCTTTGTCCTCACTATTCACGTAATCATGATTTGGTTGTAATATGCAATGCTTTGAGCTCACTATGTGCAGGGAAGGAATGGTGCCTGTCCTCTCTGAGTGTAGAGAATACATCTATGACTTGCAAACCATGACAATAAGCTCCAGCAGAAGCTTGGAAAGAAATAGTTATCCTTTCAAATATCATTATCATCATCAGTAAAACTTGTTTTTGAACTTTAATGTTATTGATAATGGCTTATCACTCAAGTACATTTTTAAAAAAATCTTTGTTTGGCTTGTCCCACTCTAGCACATACACAAGTATTCAGTAACTTAGGGTATGTCTAGACACTCCTGAGACCTGATATACAATCACATAGCTTACTTTAAGCTGTATGATCATACATCATGTCCTGCTTGTGTACATATTTGCTACTGCTGGGAGCCATGTGGGGAACATGATCTAAATAAGTCTGGATGGGGGAGTGGGGCAGGCAGGATTAGAGCAGGCTAGCAGGTCTGTGGGGAGGGGAGGTTGGCAGGTCCATGTTGGGATTGGTGGGTCTGTGGGGAGGATTGATCATTTTGGTGTAGGGGACTGGCCGGGGGGGGGGGGGGGGGTGCAAATAATAACCCAGTCATGATAAAGAGCAGTAGGCAAAGTGCAGCCTTGGAGCTGGGGCAAACAGATGGGGTTTTCCAGATCCAAGGCAGCACTCCAAACCTGTACAGACTTTCCATAGATCAAGCTAACCCAGGCTTCATCTAACTTGCTTCACTTCATCAGGTGAACTAAGTTAGATCAGGTCGTCCATTTTTTTGCTCAATATATCCTCCCTGAACACAGATACAGTTCAGCACATACCTTTAGTCTAATAAAAGAAAACATGTCACTTTCACTTAATCCAACATTTAAGGGATCCAAGTATACCCTCCTTTTTACATTGCATTTAATGCCGTTAACATAGTGTGTGACAAAAAGGATTCAATTGTTATCTAAAAAGAATAGGAAGATTTAAAGCAAATTTTAAAGAAGTGATGCACTTGCAATGATCAATACGTGTTGTTGTTACTCCAGGGGCTCTGGAGTAGAATTGAGTTCATAAAGTTAATCTGCGTACCAGGGTGAGTGGGTGGTGAGGAAAAAAGCATGATATCAGAAGAGAGCAAGTTGGTCAAGGCTACGGAAAGAAAGCTGTAATTATTGACAGATAGATCAAGGAAAAAGGAAAGCAATGACTGAAAGAAATGAGTCACTGAGATGGAACTGAAGAGTTCATCTAAGTGAAACAAAAAAGCATCAGAAACACAAGAGTAATTGTCATACCAAGCATGGATACACAGTGAAAAATCTCTCCACTAAATTTGAGCAAGTTTTAAAATCCAGTTTTTGAATCAATTGGACTTGTAGTGTAGACAGTTTGTCAGCCTATGCTCTTTATACTGAACTATTCACAACACATTAAAAGCCTTTTTGTTTATCCAGTTCTAAATGGTATTTTTGTTAGGGGAACAGCACGGGAAACTAATCCACTATAAAATCACAGATGTGAATACCACAAAGCTGAGAACCTGAAATGCCACCAGAAAATTATTTGAGGATACCTTTTGTTAGATGAAAGTAAACTTCAAAGCACAGCATCATCCCTATATAAAATGCAAAACAAGGTGTGTGGGGATTTTTTTTTTGGAGAAGTGCTGACATCTGCAATGTAGAAAGCATTCAGGTATGGAGTAGATAGAGCCACAACTCTCACCTGCTTCATAATCCCTCATCACTCTGGTCTGGTGGACAAGAGAAAGATTTAAGCAACCTAAGGGGGACTTCACGCAGCACTTTCTGTAGAGGGATGTATTTTCTTTAGCTTGAAGTGTCTTTCTGGTTTATGAAGTTGTCTCTTAGCCCATACTGTACATTACAGGTATCACACAATTAATTGGTTAATTGCACAATTATCTTGAGACCTTGGAAAAGCTATTTTTTAACTTAAATATTTTTGCAGATAGGGTTTTTTTTTTTTGCCACTGATTTCCTTTGTAGGAAAGAATTAGATATTCTGAATAGCTTTACTTGATAATTAAAAAAAATATGGCCTGATTCTGTATTTATACTAATGACACACTGTATTATTCTGAAAATGTAAAGGAATGCAAGAGTGTAAAATATATTTAATGTTCCTTTTATGTTAGGAAAGCAATATAAAGGGCTTTAAGGCAAGATTTTGAAGGCTATTTAGGCACCTAACACCTATTGAAAATGTAACAGTCTTGTTTTTAATGTAAGTGAGAATCTAGTTTGTATTTCATCTTCTAGAATGATCTAATTAACATGAATTAATGCAAAAATCACATTAATTTGAAAATTTGATATTTGTTTCCATCATCATATGGGAATTCCTTACTCTTCTTGTAGGGTTAACTAATAAATAGGCCAGATGTGTAGAGTGAAATTCACTGAAGAATCTGTGGTCTTCAGGTTGTATTGAGACACAATCCTAATGAGAAAGTCCACACACCACTTATATTCTGCCACATATAACATTATGCAATATTTTATGCAGTCCCTTTAGAAGACCAATGTTATCTTGTCTCTTGCTCTTACCTATACCAATAAAATGCTTAGTCTTTTTTTTAATGGTTGCTTATTTTAGTCTAAGGAGGCTAATTGCACTTCATACAAAGTATATTCTTTGCACTATTTTTATTTGAATGGACTATTGATTTTACTAGGACATCTTTTTATCATTGACATGTAAAAAAGCGCTTCTATTTTGATAAAAGTGAAAAAGAACACTCCAGAATCTGAAAGAATTAACACTTTGAAACACTCATTCTAATGAAGTTTTGTCTTATATATAATTCAAAAGACACTGGATGATGGAACTACAGTGGCAAATTACAACAGTTATTAAAAAATCCCTTTCAAGCTAATATCAAGTCTTCAAAAAATTGAATACCCCTGACCCTTTTACCAAAGCGTAAATTAGTAGCCTAATGACAATATTCAGATGGGCAAAAAGAAATATAAGTTCCTTTTGATGAAAATAATTTAAGAAAGTGCTTCCCTGCTGTGACTCATCTTAACTTTTGAAATAGCATTTTGGTACAATGATCTCTGCAAAGGGCATTGCAAGCTGGAAAATGTGGAAACAAAAGATGAAAGCCATTTAGTGCATCTGTCTCCATTATTTCATGTGTTCATATAAAATTTGAATATTCAGAAATATCCCAATGTTAGTTTAAAATTAAATAACTAACAAATTTCCCTCCCCAAACGTACTGTGGGTGCTTTATAAAATACAACCATTAATGTGTTATGATCTGGGATGTATAAAAGTGTCACATAGAAACCACAAACTGGTTTAGATCTGTAATATAATAGGACTAGGTACAGACATTCCAAAAGCCCAAGTCAGAATCAATCTAAGTTGCGTGGTTTCTGTAAACAATGTAGTTTAGATCAGTAGTGAACAGAAAACACGTTTGCCCTTTGTGGGGGAGAGGTGGGGCAAATAGTAGACCAGGTTCTTCCATTTTTTAAACCAATCTCTGTGTGTCAAACTTCTGTTCTATTAGGAGTATAGACCAGGTTTGTGTGCTAAACTTCTGTCCTGTTACGGTATAGCCTGGTTTCTGATCACTTAAAATAAAAGTGTAATTTCTATATCTGGCCTGTAAGTTCAGTACACATAAACCGCTTTCAAAATGGCTGAAACTGGTTTAAGATAAGCATGGATGGATGTAGTATTAGACTGATTTAGGTTAAATCCATTTATTGAACTTCTGTTCCAGATCCCCTCCAGATTCAAGTTAACTCACTGTCACCTAGTATCCCAGGATTTGTTCCACCCCTGGAAGCTCCCTCTTGCATGGTGCATGGGCTAGGTTTGGCCCAAGCTGTCTGCTCTAGCCAAGCAAGAAGGCATGCTGTAGTACCCCTAGGCTTCTGGCCTGAGCCACTGCAAGCACTTGGTTGCATTTCTGGAATCAAAATAAATGTCTATTCACTTGCTTATCTGCTCAATGTACACAGTTTAGACTAACCTGCAAAGATTGAATCAATTCAACCCTGGGCTTTTTGATTGTCTATACTTAGCCATAAAATTCCAATTTAAATGTTTAGAAAACAGAGGATCTGGTATATGTAACCATTCTTCTTCCAGCATTAATATTTGCATTAACATTTTTTATACAGTAAAAATGACTAGGGTGATATATCTTTCTTTTACATTTAAGTACTCTCTGCTCTTGAAATATGAAATGAATACAGTTGTTTGACTAGGGAAAGTGGTGTTTTTTCCCATAGTGAAACAAAAATGCCCTTTAAAAATGATAAGAGCAAAGGGATGGTTGTATAATGACTCATAACATTCCCCAAAAGTAGTAAACAAACTCCTTTGTAATAAAAATTCCTTGTACTACAGCTACAACCTTTGATCTGTGATAGAAAACTAGTAACTATTTAGAGTTTCCAGTGACTCTAGGTTCTCTCTTGAGGATCACAGTGTTCATATGTAGGAGTGAAAATCTGTCATTTTTTCCCCATAATATATGTTTTTGGGTTTTTTTGTTTTTGTGTTGTTTTGTTTTTCCCACTCATGTTGTTATGTTAATGTAGGTTAGCTCATATATAGCTGATCTTCCTACAGGCACCGATCCAGCAAAATACTTACGTATATGCTTAACTTTTAAGGCAATAACTACTGTCATTTAAATGTATGGTATTACTCAGGAGCTTAAAACCTATTCTGGTTCAGAGATATAGGCCTTAATCCATCTCCCACTGAAGGCAATGTTAAAACTAATATTCATTATAAGGCAAATAGAATGGAGCCTTGAGCCCAGGCCATATATTGCTTTTTCCTGGAAACTAGAGAGAATTGTTCTTTTACAGGTCAGTTTTACTGCAGAGATTTTTTTTTTTTCTACCTTTTCTTCTTTTTTTAAGCTCCTTGAGGGCAGTACACAAATTCATAGTTCTTGTTAATATATTGCTTTTAATTGCCTTACATGTTCTTCATTACCTCAGATGCAACTAACCAATAAATAAACTTTTTCTTCCCTCAAGGGCTGACACTAAAATGATTACTCATCTGTGCATATCTATAGTTTAACCATTGCCTTAGTGGTGTGAGGACACTGTTTACTAAAGTTTTATTTGCCTATACCTACATCATCCTTTTCTAATTCTGTTGCTATTTTGGAAAAAGATCCTAACATCCATGGTCTTTTGCACAATTTTTGGACCTCAAAAATGTGTTTACTATTGCTTAAGTGGGTACCTTATTTATCAGCTTTTCTGGTAATAGCATGTGCCATTTAAAATGCTGCTGGCTTCATCCTGTGAGGTCCTGAAGCCCTCAACAGTCTTACAGTACAATAAACTCTGGAAGCTTCAACACTCTTCATCATTAGGCTTTACACCATAATGATATTAGTATATATCATCTCTTATTTCATCTCCTTATGTTTGGAGAGAGCGTGTTATAAATATCCACATTACCTCATCATCCTCCTTCTAATCATTCCTTTAAACTTTACCTTAACTTGATAGGAAAAAAGGGGAAGGAAGAATCTTGACAATGGAAAGATTATTTATAGGGTAACCATATATATCAGTACCACTACTGATTGCCTGCTAGCACTGCCTCTCTTATATACAAAAAAGCTTATAATTTAGGAATGAGAGAGAAGACAATAGCCAGACACAGATAGATGGACAACAAAGTACACACACACACACACACACACACACACACACACACACACACACACACACACAATACATACAAAGACATCACCCTAATTATTGCTGCATGGGTACCACTACTGATTGCCTGCTAGAGGCAGCACTAGCAGGCAATCAGTAGTGGTACACGTGCACCAATAATTAGGGTGATGTCTTCGTATGTCTTCTGTGTGTGTGTGTGTGTGTGTGTGTGTGTGTGTGTGTGTACTTTATTGTCCATCTATCTGTGTCTGGCTATTGTCTTCTGTCTTATGCCTAAATTATAAGCTTTTTTGTTCCAATTTGGAATAGCACTTATCACAATGGGAATGATTTACACACTTAGATGCTGCAATTACACACATCATAATACTGATGTAAGTGGTGCATAGGCTTTATGTTGGTCCTTTGTACAGTGGTATATGAATAGTATGAAATTACCTGCATCTGTTTAAGCAGGTTTTATATTCACACGAACCCCTTTTTCCCTTTAAATTATTCTTACTGTACTCTGCATAGGCATTTCTCTCATCCCTCTTCAAGTTCCAACATCTAGCATAAAAAAATAGACTAGACAGGATATCCTTCCATTTATCTAGGGAGGACTAGATCTGCTTTAACCTTGGGACCACCCTTTGTCTCTTGGAAATACTTGGGCTTATTCACAATGTGCATCTTGCAACTTCTGTAGTGAACGAGACTTGGTTCTTACACACAGCTCCCTTCACTTAGCACTCCTGAATCACTGTTACTAATCCTGATTTATATTCTGCACTGAGGAGGTGGTGGTCAGGTAATGCATATGCACAAATACATTGAATTAAAGTTGCACAGGCAACCTTTTTCAGGCATTTTGTGACTTTCTGGCATTTTCTTTTTTTAGAACCGTATTGATCGCCGTGTTTCTCACCTATAGGAATAGAATTTTTGGATCCAAAATCATGCTAGGCAATGGCCTAACTGGTAGCAATTCTGAACTGTTATGCTTTACAGGGGCCAATCACTAAACAGAGATGAGACCCAGTATGAAGTTTGAGACTTGGAGTAAGAAATCACTGGTTGGTATTTCATTTCACTTTGACTGGAGGTTTGAGTTGTGGCTATAGGGGGCACTCTATATACAAAGCAACCCTGCAAAGGCCAGGGGCCGGAAGGGTTGCAATGGTGAGGGAGCAACTGTACAAGGCCCAGAGACTTGAACGGCTGACACCCAACCAGAGTAGGTGCTTGCACCACTTCTGGGTCTTTCCTTATGTCCAGTCTAAAATGGTCTTCCAGCAGTTTGTGACTATTTGACTTTGTCTTACCTTGGGGTACCCTGGTGAGCAGACATTCTCCCAGGTCCTGATGGATACCCCTGATGTACTTATAGGCTGCCACCAAATCTCCCCTGAGCCTATGCTTTTCGAAGCTGAAAAGTCCCATGCCTCTCAGTCTTGCCTTATAAAGCCTGCTCTCTTGACCTCTGATCATGCATGTGGCTCTCTTCTGGACTCTCTCAAGCTTTTCCATATCCTTTCTAAAGTGTGGAGCCCAGAACTGGATGCAGTACTCCAGCTGTAGCCTCACCAAGACCAAATAAAGTGGGAGGATGACATCTTGGGTCTTGCTTGAGATGCATCAGTAGATGCAAGCTAGGGTTTTATTTGCTTTGCTGGCTGTGGCATCGCATTGATGGCTTATTCATCTTGTGGTCAATCATGATGCCCAAGTCTCTTTCAGTTGTAGTGATAGTGAGTGTAGCACTGACAAGCCTATAGGTATGATATGGGTTCTTTCTCCTGAGATGAAGCACCTTGCATTTCTCTATGTTGAAAGTCATCAGGTTTTGATCCACCGACTTTATGAGCCTGTCCAAGTTGGCCTGAATCCCCAGACTATTTTCTAGTGTGACAGTATTTCTCCATAATTTGGTGTCACCCTGTACACTACATTGGGCATGTAAGACACACTGAAGTAGTGCAGGGCCTGACTTGGGCATACAGTGTGATCTGGCCTCGGGATCAGTCTTGCACCACTCATCAGGCCTGCTGGGCCAAAAGGTTGAGCACCACAGGTATATCTGCATATAAACTAGGGACATTCTACCTCTAATAACTATACCCTACAATTAAACCACTGGAACATTTGTGTGCTACAAGCCTCTAGGCAACTTTAAATTTAGTGCCAATTATCAGCTCCACCTGCAATAACTATCCCTGATGCAGAAAATGGTTTGTAGGAAAGCAACAGATTATTTGTTTCAGGAAAACATTTCCCTAGTGACTTGTCCCACTGACCTGCTTGAAGTACAGCACAGGAATTCATTGTGCACACTGAGATTTAAATCTGTTTTTACTCTTAACTTGTCTAAAATTAACAGGATATGTTGATTTTTTTTGGATACATTGATTTTTTTTTTGGATATGTTTTTTCGATTTTTTTGTTGTTGTTGTTAATTTCCTCTGAATTGGGTTTATATGATCGGCTTCACTGGGGATTTTTGCTAGTTTTTAGCAGTGGGAAAAGACAGACTGTGGTCATGAAAACAGTTTTTGATTAGTCAAACATTGTAAACAGTGCCTCTCAGATCTGTATAATTTAGCAAGTTGATGAGCCCAGAACTGAAAATAACTACCAATCTATGCTGTCTGTTCTTTTTCCTATTTAGGGGAACTGCATATCATGCTATGAGTAAATTTATGGGAATGGGGAGAGGAAGGTGGGGAGAAAAAATTGAGAACATTATTTATACATAACACACAACTGAGATTATACTCCAAATTCTTAAGGAAATTTGTTTAGAAACATTTGAGTAGCCACATACATCTGCCTGTGATGTAATAATCTTTCTCTCTTAAAACAGCTTCTCTCTCAGAATTACGTCTTAAGTCTTCATTAGCAATCTTATTTTTCTCATTATTTAATGCAACTTTCTTTGGGATTGGAAGCTCATTTGCAGTTAAAGGATACCTCTTAAATATTGCTAATAAAATTTTTAATATGTAAAATGAGAACATATTGGTCACAGGGCTTTAAAGAGAAGCATCACCTCTACTTGCAGTACAAGATGTGAGGGCAAAGTCCAGAAAGTAGCATCCTGCTCAAAAAAACCTTTCCTGCAGCAGTTCATTGGGCATTATGGTAATTAGATCATCTGTCTAAATAGGGTCCATATGGTGATTTTTCTGCAAATGTTTTCTTTACTCGAACACTGTGTATTAATCTATTTACAACTCCACATTGAAATTAACCTTGGAGAATGGATAATTAGAATCTGAGCTGAGTAGCAGACCAGTCTTTCATTATTTAGAATAAAGGTGTTGGATGTACCAGCCATGTGATCCCAAATTATAACTGCTAGGGAAAAAAATAAAAGGGGAATCAAATAAACTCTGAAAAAGCCTTAATCCTAACATTGCCATACTTTAGTATATGTAATGATATCAAGGGAAAATAATACAAATATTTAGTGTGAATTATACTATCTATAATGTGCAAAGGTGCTTTTTTTCTGCAAACTTGAAAGACAATAACTTGGCATTAGACTAATTGGCAATGACGATGTTTACTCCAGGAAGTCAGAAAAAGCAGTGCTATGTTGATCTCTGTTCCAGTGGATTGTTTAATTTACGCATTTCAATTTCTATGTTATGTGTTGACCGTGTACTTAGGTGCAACTGCATCAAAAATGTACAAAATGTATCTGCTTCAATAAAATAGCTAGATTTTCCAAATGTTGAAAGCACAACAGCTCCTGATTATAGCCAGAAGTGGTGCTAACTTCAAATTAAAGGAACTGAGGTAGCCAGAAGAAGAAACTAATACTTTTCTCCTACATTCTCAGGGTAAATAAGTCATTCACCACACATGCTCTATGTTCATGTGGCTTAAATTAAGCTGCATAAACATAGACCGGTCATGGCACGTGAAGCCATGAACTGCTGCTCTGGGAGCTATGCAGGGAATCAGTGTAACTCGGGGTTGGTGGATCTGTAGGGGTGGGTTGCCTAGTCAAAGGCTGAGGGGGTAGGGAGGAGAGAAGGAGTTGGGGTCAGGAGTAGTGTGAGAAAAGTGAAGCTCTGGGGCTGGAGTAACCAGCTGGGTTTTCTCAGCTTCAGGGCTTCACTGCAAATATGGGCAGCCATTAGCAATTTGGGATAACCCTTTTTTAGATCAGGCCCACCATTTCTTGGGTGATTTAAGTCCTCTGAGCACCTGTCTAGTTAGGCATTTAGATTGACCTAAGCCTGATTAGGTTGATCTAAATGTAATGCCTTTATGTACCCTTAATCAATATCTGAATTATGTTAATAGAAAGTGCTCCTAATGGACTGGCTAATCAAGGAGATGCCTAATGGACTTTTCCCACTTCTAGAACAATTCTTTAACTATTGGTATTTTCCATTTTAGCAAGTAGACACATCAAAGGGAAGGTCTTCTAGTACTAATAGAAAATAGTGAACTGCGCTACCTTTACAAAATTTCACATGTTCTCAGGCTTACTCTTTAGGAACATCTCAGCAGGTAGCAATTTCTAGGTGTTGTGTCATCTGGGATATCTGTACTGGGGGGAAAAGGTAACTTTCTTTCATGTCTAAGTGGGATAAACATTGTAAGTCCTCATTTTGATCCCATGGATTCAACCAAACAGCTTTGTGGAGTAAAGACGACTTAGAACCTTCCAAAATGAAGCGTAGAATTAGGCAAGGCAAAGCAGAGCTTTTTTAAATCTGTTTTTAAGCTAAATCAAAGAAAACACTTTTCAATTAATTTGAGTAGAGGTCAGTCATTTCTTTTAAAAATAATTATCTTGTAGTCATTTCTGCTTCTGAAAAACTTAATTGATGGCTCTGGAGAATGCAACCCTCTGTTTATCTATAGAACAGATACAGCACTTGCAGCAATACTGCTCAGCCATCGCTCACAGCCAACGAGTCTGACAGAGAAAGATATGCTTCATTCAGTGTCTGAGCTCTAACTGATCAGTATTGTGTAACATAAGCGTCTGCACAGCACAGCAGTAGATTCCAACCGGCTTGTGCTGATCTTCTTATCCTAGCCAAGCATTGTAATTAACAACATTAACACAATACAGGAATTCAAATACATGTAACACATTTATTAACTAAATTACTAAAGTTTATTTAGACTTAAGAGCCTTGCCTTGCTGCATAGACTTCTGATTCTCCCCAGAAACCTCAGGATCACTGTTGTCAGGCAATGCTAAATCCATTAAGGTTAGGAACAGAAGTTACGCAAGTCATCAGAATCTATTCTGTTACAGGTTTAAACCAGTAATTTAGTGCACATAAACCAGTTTCAAAATGGCTGAAACTGGTTTAGGATAAACCTGGTTGAATTAAGTATCAGAGTTAACTGCTTCAGGTCAAACCAGTTTATGAAACTTCAGTCCCAGACCCCTTCCTGGTTCAAGTTAAATCGCAATCCCTGAGCATCCCAGCATGCTTTCCAGCCTTGGACTGGGTTAGTCTGCCTGCTCCAGAGAGCAGGGGGTGGCCCCACCCTTCTGCTCCCTAGCTGGAGCAGTGAGGGCTAGCTGACAAGGGGGATGGGGTAGGGGACAAACCCATCTGGGGATGCATGCCAGTTTACAGGGGTGGGGGCTGCCCCCCAGGCAAATACTGTCTGGGGCCAGGGAAGGGGGTTAAGCACCCCTTCTCCTGCTCAAACTTACTGCTGGCTGCAGCTGTGGACTAAAAATCTCAGAGGCAGCTGGAAGCAGGAGGAAAAAGTGATAAGCAGCCCTGCAGAATCCTGCTGCTGTGATTCTGCACTGCAAATCCCAGAGACCTCCAGGAAAGCAGGAAGAGAAAGCGAACATACAGCCTATGCTAGCTATGTGCCAGGGAGCTGTCCTTTAGTGCCCCCCGGGCTTCTCGCCTGAGCCACTGGAGACATGTGGCTGCATTTTCTGTCTCAAAGGTAAATGTTTGTTCACTTCTGTATTTTGACTGTCTGTACTTAGCCCAAATCTGGAAAGCTCCCTGGACAATTCAGTTTTGCACTGTTATTCTACTTTGTGAGAGGATCTTTTTTAATTAATGTCTTCAGTGTCTTAAACTCTTCATTCAGTTTTGTGTCCTACATCCACTGGAAGTCTTTGCACAGTAGCACACTGCTTACTGGTTTGGGCTGAAGGTTAAGTGCTAATCTCTCTAAACCATTTATCCTTTTAAAGGATATTTGTACCTCTCCCTTGTAGTTAGAAGATGTGTTTACCTTGATCTTAATGTGATATTGCTATATTTCCTGATCTGTTAACTTCTCCCCCGGCATTTTTGCGTTCATTTTGTTTAGCTGTTTCCTTTACTGTTTTGGCCTTTTTGTTTGTTTGTTGTATTTCGTGGCATTTAAGTGTTTGAGATTTTAAGCCCAGAATTCTGGCTGTTTCTAAAGCTGCTAAGAGCTCTTAGTCAGAATCTTCTACTGCTTTTTAAAAATATCATCTATTTATATACCTTTGCCATATTTTTATTGTATTTTCTCAGGTTCTGATCATGCACCAAAAGGATATTTGAGGGAATAATGTATTAATAAGCAATAATGTGTGTTTTAGTTTAATAAGGGCAAGTAATTAAGACAAAACCACACTGATGCGTCAAACATCAGTAAAATATTTGATGTGAGCTGCCTTTACCAGGGTTTCTTCCTTTATATTTAGGAGAAAATGTTTCTTTTTTATATATTTAATTTAGTTCTTTTGGATCTGTACAAGCACTTATTTCTTTTCTCTCTATTTTTTTAATGCTGGCTAGCAAATGTCGATGGCTCTTTTTCTATGACTGTCAGAGGAATAGGATTATCAAACTGTTACTTTAATCTCTGCTGTAGAGTCTGAATTATGGCTGGGGTCCTTTACTTCTATACTGTATTTGGCTCATAGTTTTTCTATCCTTTGAAAGATAGCCTCCAAATTTTCCTTAACCAGTTTGGTTTCTTGCTCTTTTGACAAGTGTATGCACTTGGTAAGAGCAAGGGCTAGATACATTTTTAATCCTTTTTTCCCCCTGATACTATTGCAAAATGTATCTCTTTCTGTTATACATTTAGTGAATTTTATTCATTTCTAGAAATAAGTTTACTATTGTAAGCCATCAGTTTCACCTCTTTTTCTTTCAAGTACCGATAGCTTTTCTTTCAGTGTTGATATGTTGTTTGTTTTTTTTTTTTCTGGCACCATGTTGTCTTGTTTCAAACTTAAAGCTAATGACTCATAGAATCATAGAAAGGGTTGGAAGGGACCTCAGGAGGTCATCTAGTCCAACCCCCTGCTGAAAGCAGGACCAGCCCCAACTACATCATCTCAGCCAAAGCTTTGTCTAATTGGGTTTGCTTTTAGACTCATGGTCCATTCAGTATTCTGATGCAATATTATCCATTGCTCCTATGCAGAATGTATCTGAGGTAGCAGTGTAGATGTCATTCTCTTTGCCCAAGTTTTGTATACTTTGTTGTCATCTGCAAGCTGTTATAGGCCAGGTACACCTTTACCAGTATAAGTGATTGGCAACTGGTCTATACTCGTAACAGAACAGAAGTTCAACATGCAAAACCATTTTATACCCAAATAGAACAGAAGTTTGGCATGCACAGGCTGGTTTAAAAATGGTGCAATCCAGTCTAAGATTTCCACCCCTCTACCAAAAGGCAAATATGTTCTGTTCAATGAACTTATATAATCCATTTCTCACTTTACCATCTCTATTGCAATTCTATGAGGTTTTTGTTGTTGTTTTGTAGAATCCCACATCAGCTCCACATTTTGCTTCAGGTCCCTTATTTTTTAGACTCTTGAATTTCTCAGATGCCTACTGTGTTACAGCACTGTTTGCTCCCTATAAACTCTCATCTGGATTGGATGACATCCTTTGCTCAGCAAATTGTAATGAATCTGTGTTAATTTGTTTCTTTAGTAATTTCTGACTGTTGTTCTAGATCCTAATAATAATGTTGTCCATCAAGAACTCAGACCCCAAATTTTCAATATTGGCTCTCCAGCCTTAAAATAGACAAATATTTATGGTTTTTTTGCTTTCCTAATATTTTATCTGCTACTTTCTGCATGTCCTCCATTTTTTGGCACCCAGTTCTTGCGTATACAAAGTGAGGCAATGCTTAAAACTTATGTAGCTGTCTTCCTAATTTCTGGACAAAGTATCATAGAATGGAAGGACTGGATGGGACTTGTAAGATCATCAAGTCTGGTTCCCTTGCATGGGCAGGAGATTATTGGGCTCCAATAAGTTCAATGAGGTGCTTGTCCAGCTGCCTCTTGAACACCTCCAGGGATGGCAACTGCACCACCTCTGCTGGAAGTGTTACAGATTCTAGATACCCTTACAGAAAACAAGTTTTTTCTTATGTCTAGCCTAAATTTTTCCTCAACTAGCTTGTGCCCATTGGTCCTTGTCCTTCCAAGGGGTGCCGTTTTGAAGAGTTGCTACCCTAGATCTTGTTGTTCACCCCTGGCATACTTGTAGGTGGCTATAAAGTCACCTCTCAGTCTTCTCTTACTTAGACTGAACAAACCCAGTTTCCAGAGTCTCTCCTCACAGGGCTTATCCTTCAGGCCCCTGATCATATGGGTGGCACTTATCTGTACCCTTTCAGGCTTATCCACATCCTTCCTGAAGTGTGGTGCCCAGAACTGGACACATTACTCCAGCTGTGGCATCACCAGTGCCACAGCTGGAGGGGGTGGAGCACCTCTCTGGATCTATTTGCAACACATCAGCTGATGTACCAGAGTTCTGTTTGCCCTGCTGATGACTTCATGCCAGTGTTGGCTCATATTCATCTTCTGATTGTCATCAGTTGTCAACCCCAGGTCCCTTTCAGATGCAGTATCAGCCAGTGGACCACCACCCATCATATAGTGTTAGTGAAGGTTCTTCCTACCCAGATGAAGAACCCAGCACTTGTACCTGTTGAACCTCATCTGATTGTGTTCTGCCCATAGGACCAGTCTATCAAGGTTATCCTGGATCTTTACCCTTTCCTCAGATGTGCCTGCATTTCCCCAGGGCTTGGTGTCATCTGCCAACTTAATCACTGCACTTTCTATTCCCTCATCCAAGTAATTGATAAAGATGTTACAAGGCACAAGCCCAAGCACTGGTCCTTGGGGGACACCACTGAAGATGGCTCTCCAGGATAAGGTCATCCCATCAATTTACAACTCTCTGCTGGGGAATCATCTCTGGTGGGGACTTTAACTGCTTAGTCAGGGTAGAGGTGCACTGATACATTGGTCCCATATCAGATAAGCACTGATATAAGGAAAATTAACAGTATTGGCAATCAACTTTTTTTGGCTGATGTGGCTGATAATGTCACTGATAAATGCCCCATGCATGGATACAGTCGCAGTGTAGCATGCAGACAGCCAGGAGCACAGCCTGGCAGCATCCAGCTGGTAAGTCTTTAGTGGGGGAAGGGGTGGGAGGAGGGAAGTGGTGTTGGGGGGGGGATAGATTGAGGTCCCCACAGGGAGTGAGGCAGTGGGGAGGGGGCTGCTCAGCAAAGGTGGGGTGGGGTGTGGGATGGAGCTGTGAGTGGCTCATCTGGGGAGTGAAGAGGAGGGGTGACTCCCACCTCTGCATGCACTCCAGGAGGGCATGGGGGGAGGGGGATATTCCCCTGGATCTGCACAGGACGGTTCGTAGCAGGTAGATCATGCCTGACTAATCTAGTCTCTTTTTATGACCAGGTTACAAAATGCCTGGATGCAGGAGTAGGGGTTGACGTCATATACTTAGACTTCAGGAAGGCCTTCGATACGGTATCCCACACCATACTGGTGAACAAGTTAAGAGGCTGTGACTTGGATGACTACACAGTCCAGTGGGTGGTGAATTGGCTAGAGGGTCGCACCCAGAGAGTCGTAGTGGATGGGTCGGTATCGACCTGGAAGGGTGTGGGCAATGGAGTCCCGCAGGACTCACTCCTAGGACCGATACTCTTCAATGTCTTCATCAGTGACTTGGACGAGGGAGTGAAGTGTACTCTGTCCAAGTTTGTGGATGACACAAAAATGTGGGGAGAAGTAGACACGCCGGAGGGCAGGGAACAACTACAAGCAGACCTGGACAGGTTGGACA
>NW_005841840.1:1755718-1759277 GCF_000455745.1 Alligator sinensis | reverse complement strand
CCTGACCCCGGCCTTTTTCCCTGCCTATGCAGGGGGTCGGACTCGATGATCTATTGAGGTCCCTTCTGACACTAGCCTCTATGAATAGGACAAGGATGGGATTCCACTGTGGGCTGGGGCTGTGCCAGCAGGAGGGTTGGTCTGGGCTGTGCTCAGGGCAGGTGACGGTGCTGCTGGGGGGGGGCGGGGGGGCTATGGCAAATCTGATAGCAGGGGTGAAGTCTTGGACTTCAAAAATGCAAATTTCAACAAGCTTAGATCACTAGTAGGGTAAGTGGTGCAGGAACAAGGACCAAAGGTGAAAGGTGTGCACAAAGAGTACTTGTTCCTTAAGGACACGATCCTTGAAGCACAAAGGAAGTCCATTCCCATGCAGGGGAAAGGTAACAGAATGGCTGCAAAGCCCTCTTGGATAAACAGGGAAATCACGGTCCTCTTAAGATAAGAAAGGAGAAAGAGGCTTATAAACAATGGAAGCTCGGGGCGGTCCCCAAGGAGGAGTGTTCCACGACGGCCCATATTTGCCAGTAACAGATAAGACAGGCTAAAGCAGAAACTGAATTTAGATTAGCAACAGAAATTAAGGACAACAAGAAGTCCTTCTTCAGGTACATAGGGAACAGAAGGAATACAAATGGGAGCATGGGGTCATTGGTCAATAACTCAAGAGAGCTGGTTACCAGCACCCAGGACAAAGCTGAACTCCTGAATGACAACTTTGCCTCAGTCTTTCACTGGACCAAGGGGAAAACCACACCAGGTAGAGTAGAGGATGAGTCTGGTAGGAATAATCACCTTCCTACTGTTGCCGTAGAATTGGCGTATGACCAATTAATAAACTTAGATGTATATAAGTCAGTAGGACTGGATGATCTTCATCTGAGAATGCTAAAGGAGCTGGCTGAAGTAATTGTGGAACCCCTGGCAAAGCTCTTCCACAACTTGTGGCACTCTGGAGAAGTCCCTGAGGACTGGAAGAGGGCCAATGTTGTGCCCATCCACAAGAAGGGCAGGGGGGAGGACTCGGGTAACTGTAGGCCAATCACCCTAACTTCCATCCTAGGGAAAATCCTAGAAAAGTTCATCAAGGAGTCTATCTGCGGTAAGCTTTCAGAAGGTAAGATTCTGAATGACAGCCAGCATGGCTTCATCATGGGCAAGTCTTGCCTTACCAACCTCATCTCCTTCTATGACCAGGTAACTCGTCTCCTGGACACGAGAGAGCAGGTTGATACTGTATACCTAGACTTCCAAAAGGCCTTTGATCTAATATCCCACAATGTCCTCATGAGAAAATTGAAGGATTGTGTGCTTAACTCCAAGATAGTCAGGTGGGTGAGAAACTGGCTGTAGGATAGGACCCAAAGAGTCATAGTGAACAGATTTGTGTCATCCTGGCGAGAAGTGGGCAGTGGTGCCCTGCAGGGGTCAGTGCTCGGTCCAGTACTTTTCAACAGCTTTATTAATGATTTGGATGTGGGGGTGAAGAGCTAACTGGCCAATTTTGTGGACAACACCAAGTTATGGGGAAGCGTGGTCACACTTGAAGATAGGCTACAGTTACAGGTGGACCTAGACAGGCTAGCAAGTTGGGCAGACTGGAACCTGATGAACTTCAACATTGAGAAATGTTAAGTGCTCCACCTTGGAATGAGCACCACCCAACACACCTACAGACTTGGCAGCACCAAACTGACTAGCACCACTAATGAAAAGGACCTGGGAGGAATAATAGACCACAGTATAAATATGAACTGGCAGTGTGATTGTGTAGCCAGTAGGGAAAATAATACTCTGGCATGCATCAATCAGTGCATCTCCAGCAAAGCCAAGGAGGTGATTCTTCTATTCTACTCGGCACTGGTGAGACCGTAGTTAGAGTACTGCATCCTGTTCTGGGCACCACACTTTAACAAGGACATGGGCAAGCTTGAGAGTGTCAAAAGAAGAGTCACCCATATGATCAGAGTCTTGAAAGGCAAGCCATATGAGGAATGGCTGAGGGATCTGGAATTCTTCAGCCTGAGGAAAAGAAGGCTGAGAGGGGACCTGGTATCAGCTTACCACTACACTAGGGGAATACATCAAGGGCCCAGTGAGCAACTATTCACCAGGACACCTGAGGGGAAAAGCAGGAGTAATGGCCACAAGCTCCTGGAAGATTGATTGAGGCTCAACATTAGGTAAAACTTCTACACAATCGGGATGTTCAGACTGTGGAATAAGCTCCCTCCAGAGGTGGTGCAATCACCTACCCTGGAAATCTTCAAGAGGAGACTTGAGTCACCTTGCTGGGGTCACCTGACTCCCAGTTATCTTTCCTGCTTGGTGCAGGAGGCTGGGCCTGATGATCTTCTGAGGCCTCTTCTGGCCTTACAGTCTATGAATCTATGAAATTTTGGGGTGACAGACCCCTGTTGCCCCACTCCCACTGCAACCACCGCCCACCCTAAGTGCAGCCTGGCCCAGTCCCTCTGCAGGTTCTGGTCCCAGTCTGCAGCAGCAGCCCTGCTCAGATCCATTGGCACACTCTCTCCATGCCTCCCCTGGGGGTGCATATAGTGGTGGGAGCTGCCCCCCATGCCCTCCAGACAAGCCACTCGCGCTTCCATCCTGTGCCCCGTCCTGGCTGGGCAGTGCCTGCCCCATCATGGAGGCCTTGATCTACCCCCTGCCCCTTCCCCGGCAACAAACTTACCAGCTCGACACTGCTGTCCATGCTGCCAGGCTCCATTTGGCAATTGGATTGGTATGAGCTGATATGTCTCCCTAAAAATCAACCATTGGTGTCAGTTCAAAAAATTTCTATCAGTGCACCCCTAACTCAGGGCATTTTCTTAGTTAATTTTACTCCTGATAATACATGTTGTTCAGTAGTAGAACCAAGGAGTGAGTATGACAGAGGTCTCCATTCAGTGTCTATGGGGCAGTTCTAGATTGGAAAACAAATTGTGCCTAAGTTTTATATTTAGCAGCTTAAATGCTAAGTCATAACAAATGATATGACTTAGTTAAAACACCTTGACTAGAGACGCCACAACAATCTTCAGAGGTCTATGATTAACACTGGAAAGATATGCAGAGGCTTGAGCTTAGATTCCCATACCAAAGCAGCCCAATTTGAGCAGCAAGACCCTTAGCTTCTGTTTATCTCTGTTGTAAACTAGAATGGAACTGGACAGTGCCTAAACAATGCTTAAATTCCCAGAGAGGTCTGATGTTTAAATTCCCATTAGATGGTATTTGAATCATCCTCTTTGGGCCAGGTGCCTGATTTCTAGGTGTTGCCTAAATTAGAAGCGTATAAAAGACCAATGTAGGTTTCTGCTTAAATTCTAGCTCAGCAGTATAGAGCAATGCAAGCCTCTGTATTACTTAACAATGAATTGCAGCTGGTTCATGCCAGAACCTCTTCAGAGTATAGTTCCTCACAGCGGTGGCAGTTCATGCTTCCCTGCACTGCTTTGCCAATGATCAGTGCGAGAAACCAGTTCTTTTTCAAGCTTACTAGTTTAACCATCCCTAATAGCTATTGACCTCAAAATGGAAAAGGATCTCT
>NW_005841840.1:1747735-1755604 GCF_000455745.1 Alligator sinensis | reverse complement strand
CCCTGTAAAGAATTAAAAGTTTTTTACCATTGCTGCTGTATTTGTCTGAGATTTTTGTTGTTTTTCTGTTGCAGATATTTCTGGAGGCCACTTTTGGCATCTTTCTTCTAACTTGTCTCTTTTTTGCCCCTCCATTTTTTAATTTTGCTTTTTCTTACTTCATTTTTATGCAGTCTCCCTGTAATTCATCATATTCTTTCTTATACTTAATAGAATATTTTAAAAAACTTATTAAAATAGTCAAAATAACTAAATTACAATTCCATTTCTTTATTATAGACCCCAATATTCCTATAGGCACAACATAAAGAGTGTGGGGAATGCAATGGAAGGCTGGAAATTTGCTTATTTGATTTTTGAAGTAATGCTTATTTTATGGCTCTGGTTGAATGGCAGAGGAACAGAGATACTCCAGATGGACCCAAATAAAACTGAATAGCTCAACACTGAAGGGCTGAGATGGAGGGAAATAAATGGAAAGGAGAGAATGGTGAAGAGCAAGAAGAAAATTACCCATTTTGCATATAAATGATGTAATTACCCCCTCAGCTTCTCCAACAGAAGTTGGCATCCCTAATTAAAATAATTTTATGGTCTTTTGGGGACTGATATATAAAAGAAAAAAAGAAGAAAGAAAAGAACCCCCTTCCTAAAATTACACACAAAAAACAGCCACCAATAACAACTACCATTTTTACAATATAACTTTGAAACAGAACCTGTCATAAGCACATAGAGTTTCGGCTTTGTAACAAATTATCAGGCATGCATTTTATTTCAAATGATTCATAAGGTTTGAAAAGCTGAACCCAGAAAAAAACCTTTACAAAGATGAGAGAGAAAATACAATAGGAGGATGGGAATTGGATGCCTACTAGACTGAATTTGATTGTTTTCTTCTGATTAAAATCAAAGCCACTGTGTTTAACCTGTGCTAATGCCATAGTTACTGTAATTAAGCATGAGAATATGATTTTATAAATTCTGCATACTGATTATTTTATACAATGTACCTAGCAGAAACACCAGTACACTTACTGTTAAAACTATGTTAGTGGACTCCTCATACTGAAGATCCGTGTTGTTACATGCTTTATTGACCAACAGTTTCTAAGATGTCCTTCCTTCTCATTTGTCAGGTGGCAAACAAGATAAGGGATTTCTTTCTTTCTTTTTTATTTTTTTTGGACCCTAGGATAATGAAGGAAAGTACTCTATTAAACCATTTTGGAAGATAAGTTGTACTGCAAAGCAGGATAAAATTTAGAAGCTGTAATGAATCTGAAATGTTCCATCATCATAGAGTCTCACTGGATGACTTTATTTTGGCAAGAGACTTGGCAAATCAATGCATTAGGCCCCATCTACACATTACGCTTAAGGTGTGATTAACCAGTTAATCACATCTTAAGTTGTGGCCCAGTCCAGTGTTGACACATAAGGGGTGCATATGCATCCCCTGAGAGTGGTGGTGTACCCCCTGACCAGCTGCACTTCCCACTTAGGCGATGCGTGGGGGGCGGGTGGGGCAGTGGACAGGTGGGACTGCCCCTGTGTGAGAGCCAGCCGGGGAGTGCGAGCACCGGATGTAGGCTGCAGTCACTTCTGGGAGCATTGCAGTGGGAGCAGCAGAGCCACTCACTGGTCAGTAAGTTTTGCCACAGGGAGACCCCCTCTGCCCCTCCCGCCCCCCAGTTGGCAAGATTGGCCATGGATCACTGACTGGTCATTTTGGGGGGGAGGCATGTGCTCCTGCTGACTAAGGTGGGACCAGTCACCCATGACCCACCAGCTACATATTTAATCAATTAATGGTGTGATGAAACAAAGAATAAGCCATTAAGTTATTCCACACAAAAAAAAAAAAAAAGTGTAATACCTTTCTGGATGGTTCTTATGCCATTAATTGAATATGTGGCCAGGTGCAGCCCTGGGGCTTGGTGTCTCATCAGCTGGCAGGGCTCCCATCTGCAGGGGTGCACCACCTGCAGGGACAGCACGTGGAAATCTTCCCCCACTGCAAGCCTTGTTAGCTGCAGGGTTTGCAGCTGGGACAGCACTCCAGGCTCTGCCTTTGCTGTGAGTCTAATGGAACTCATGAGCAGAGACAGTGTCTGTGGGAGTCTGCTATTTGCCAGTGCGGGGGGAGCCCAGGATCATGATCCCACAGTTGCATCTGGATCCCATAATCAGACCTCCTTTCATGCATGTGTGGCATGGCAGGATGTGTGATTAGGAAGATCAGAAATCAAATCTTATCATGCCTTTACCTGAATGTCTAGAAGAGCCCTCAGTCCCCAGTACTGTATACTGCTGATTGATAAATCAATTGACAGTGCTGATTTTTACACAAACATGCATCAATTCTTCCATAGTCAATAATTCACTAGCACGATATTCCTCTACTTCATGTTTTCTTTTTTTCCCAATGTTTGTCTCCATTCACATAACACAATAAAATGGCTGTCTACAAACTAGGCAAATGCCTATTTTTCTTTTCTTCTTGGAAATGGGGCTCATAAGTACATAAGAAATGGCAGACTGGGTCAGACCAATAATCTGTCTAGCCCAATTTCCTCTCTCTGACAGTGGCAGGGGTGGATGCTTTAGAGGGTAAGCATTGAACCACATATATCTAGAGCAGTGATTCTTTACCAGAGCCTTTAAAGGTTGCTGTGCGTAATGAGGAGATAAGCAGATAAGCTAAGTAGATAAATGCAGGTCCAGGCTTGTCCCTGCCTGAATGATCCCCCTCCCCAAACTGTCCTGCCTCTCTGCAAGGAGGTAAGCACTGTAATGTATAAATTATTTTTTTAAATTGGGAGCTACGCAATTATGGAGGAGTGCATAGAGACCAACGATGGGGTCCTCAAGTCCAAAAAGATTGAGAACCACTGATCTAGAATGATCTGTACCCTAATCATTGCCCTCCCTGGTTTAGAGGTGCCAAGGGAAAGATCCTCAACTGTTCTGGAGGAACACATATATAAAGAATTGGGTGGGAAGGTTCACAAGATCTAATATTCTTGTCCCATTCTCTCTGCCTTTACATTTGACTAAATTGGGAATACTGCAAGATTACCCTTTGAAAACTGATTTTTTCTCTCTCTTTTTTTAGTTCAAGGACTACTTTTCTTTTTTTTTTTAAGAACACAAATATTTTTGAAATTCCAAAAAGATTCAGGTTTGGTTTTGTTTATATTCAACTCAATTATTTTATAGCTAATTCACTTTTTTAGAATAAGATGATGTATCAGCCATGGAATCTAGGACAAGCATTGCAGTTGATGATCTAATTAGATGTTATCTAGTGTACCATGCATTTGATTCAATTTATTTTTTAACAAAAGCGTGAAGTGAAAACTTCCAGTTACCAAGCTGGTTTAACCTTTCTGCTATAAAATGAAATCTATAATGAATCTACACACACACACACATATATATATATAGAGAGAGAGAGAGAGAGAAATAAATCTGAGCCAAAAGAAATCTCACGAGGTTCATTAAGGACAAATGCAAAGTCCTGTACTTAAGATGGAACAATCCCATTCAGTGGTATAGCCTGGAAACCAACTGGAGTGGACAATAAGAGTGGACAATAACCTGAATATGAGGCAACAGTGTGCCCTTGTTGCAAAGAAGGCTAATGGCATACTGGGCTGCATTAATAGGAGCATTGCCAGTGGATCAAGGGAAGTGATTCTTCCTCTCTATTCAGCAATGGTGAGGCCACATCTGGAGTCCTAGGTCCAGTTTTGGACCCACCACTATGGAAAAGATGTAGACAAGTTGGAGTGAGTTCAGTGGAAGGCAATGAAAATGGTGAGGGGGCTGGGGCATATGACTTATGAGGAGAGGCCAAGGGAGCTGGGCTTATTTAGTCTCGAGATGAGAAGACTGAGGGGAGACTTAATAGCAATCTTCAACTACCTGAAGGGGGGTTCCAAAGAGGCTGGAGCTGGACTGTTCTCGGTGGTGGCAGATGACAGAATAAGAAGCAATAGTCTCAAGTTGCAGCAAGGGACGTTTAGGTTAGATATGAAGAAGAACTTTCTCACTAGGAGGATAGTAAAGCACTGGAACAGGTTACCCAGAGAGGTGGAGGAATCTCCATCCTTATAGGTTTTTAAGACTGGGGTAGACAAAGCCTTGGGTAGGATGATCTAGCGGGGAGAGTCCTGCTTTGAGCAGGGGATTGGGCTAGATGAACTCCTGAGGTGCCTTCCAACCCTAATATTCTATAACTCTGTGATCTTCCTTTTCCCTGTCTCTGGTCTTCTGTTTTGCCTGTGTGTGGTTTTAGGCAAACTGAATCTATAAAACTGACAAAATGAGCCTAGAATATGTTTCATACTGCATGAATGCCCAGAGTGTAAGGAAGAGTAATAAAATAGAGACAGTGAATCACCAAGGAGTGAATTTGAGAAAAGCAGCCTTTTACTAAGCCTTTGATTTGTATAAGTCTTAGCGAGTCGGCACTAAAAAGATCAGCAGGTGAAACAAGATAACATGTTTGCATGCATATAATGTCCTTTACCATATATAATGGGGATGGGAAAAATAATGTAATTCCATTCATGCTGCAAGTGAAACAGAAAATCAAGTAAACATAGAAACAGGTAGCATGTTTCAGAAGTTCTAAAAATATCACTAGTACAAAATGTGAGGGAGCTGGTGGAAGCAAGTGTATTCATAGACACCAGCTTCCTGATACTGAAAACAAGTTTAATAGTGAAACCTTCATTCAGTCTGTGTTTAAAAAAAAAAAAGTTAGAACCATTGAATAACTGACAGAACCACCCATGCTTGATTCACGGTCTGCTACAGTTAGGAAAAGATTCTTAATCTTCTTAGTACACTGGATTCCTTCAAACCAGATAATCAAATTTTACTCAAGGAATATGTGACTTTGAAACAAGTGTAGGACTTTCCAACTTCTCCTTTCCATGTAAATATACACCTCTTCTCCAGCTAGCACACAGTCTAGCTATACACTTCTTTATTTATCTCTAAAGTTTAGACTGTGTATAAATTAATCTATCTTTATCTCTATTTCTAGGTAGATGATACATATATGCCCATATGCCAGCATTTATCTTTCTGGTTAGTGCAACTGTCTGGATAATTCATCATTGAAGCAGTGGTGCTAGTTATGATATACGACACTAACACATCATAAAAACATTGTCACTTCTCTGATGTATTATTCAAAACATAGAGTTAAACAGAAAGATCAATAAACTGCAGGTCCTTAATTTTTTAAGGTGGGCTAGGAGGATTTACTGTTAAAAAAAACAAAAAAATTCTATAGGATTTGTCAAAAAGGTACACCACCAAACGGTAATAAATAAAACCACTGCATTATGTATAGATGTTCCAGTAGCTACAATGAAGAAATGGAAAAAAGTGCAAATAATAGCATTCTTAACAATATGGTAGGGGAAGTAACAAAGCATTATCAGTCATTGTTTTCATAGATTTAAAGCAGGAAATAATTGTATCTTGGATTAGGTAAAGTTATTTGTTTTATATTTCAAGCATCATCCTACCCACATTCAAAAATCATGAGTCATAACGTAAGAAATCCTGAGATATAAACAATAGTGCATTTGCTATTCATTTTGTTTTCTAGTTTTTAAGATCTTAGAAAGCACTTGGGTCATGTTTTCCAGCTTTTGTTGATGACCATGAAGGTTAGAAGCTTGCTGTTTTAAAGATGAAAAGTGATATTCTCATGTTTTTCACACACAGTCCAGAAGCTGGGGCTTTAAGAAAAGGACAAAATATTGCCAATTGTCATTAAAATTGCAAGAGATGGCAAAACTGGGTTTCTTCATGTATCACAGAAATATACTACCTCTTGCAAGAAACAAAAACAAACCCACAACCAAAAGCAAAGCATATTTCTGATTTTAGAAGAAGTCATAACTTCTTCCAGCTTTGATGGCTGGAAAGACCTCTATTGGGTTGAGAAGGCCTTGATACAGGCCCCTCAGTGGAATCAGAATTGTACACAGGCTTTACTTCCTGGTGCTATTCATGTCACTTCAGCACATTATTACCAGTAGTGTATGAATTATTCTATTCTGTAATACTTGCAGTACAGGTACTTCATCTCCTTTCCTGGTAGACTATTTCATGAATTAATCTCTCTGAGTGATTCCTCCCTGCCACCCTAACAACTAACCCATTTCAAACTTTGGGAGCCATTTCTTCTCTCTCTTTTTTTCTTTTTTTTTTTAAACCTTCTTTAGACTACATAGTAAAACCCCTTGCTGCCTTGATACTGTTTCCTTGATTCCTTAAAAAAATATTTATACAATTTTATATCCCCTTAATCTCTTTTTCTTTAAGCTGTATAAATTAAGTTCCCTTGGTCTCTTTTTCTGTGTCATATCTCCTAATCCTTGTACCATTACAGTGTCCAGTGCATCATAAACCCAATCACATATGTTTCAAAGAGCTTTGTATATATATAAATGAATACAAATTAAAGTTAAAGAGGACTTAGTCTGTCTGCAACCATGTCAACTTCAACCATACTCTTTTTGGCCATTGCCAGTTGAACTCAAGAATTTTTTAATCCTTCTTGCCTACAGTGGCCATTATGTTGCTACTAATAATTATATTTATTAATCCTATAGTACACAGAAAGTGGTAGGAACCATCCAGACACTAAAGAAGCACTGACCCCTGGCTCAAAAAGCTTACTATGAAAGATGCTAATCCTGAATGAGAAGCCAGAAGCTTGACTCTCTTCCTATACATAGCTTTCAACAGCAGTCATTATGACTCAGTACTGTTTTGAATGCCCCACTATTATCTCTCCATGGGGCACCAGGGCTCAAAAATCTAAATTTCAAAACAGTGCATATTTTTTTACAATAACCTACTATGTCAGTCACCAGTCTTGAGAATGATGAGAAATGAGGCTAAATCTGTTGCGTTGTATCAGTTAATCTGTAAAGTATATGCATATAGTCTTAAATGCCATCTCAGATTCTTTATATAGCTGCTGTAACTCCATCCAAGCACGAATGCGACTGGTGACGACATCTCGCTCATCAGCTGTTTGGTCGACCGTGGCTGTAGGGCAAGCTGCTCTCTCGGGAGTTGATGTTGTTATAGGCTGAACTGCTGCCGCAGGAGTCATCGTTGCTGGCATTACTTCAGGCAGGAGGGGTGGATGCACTCCTCCGCTTAACTCTCTCCTTCGACGGCAGGAAGGCGTGGTCGGTAGAGGCTTCGCTGCGTCGCTAGGCGGGGTTGCCAGCGACGACGCTGTGTCAATGGGCGGAGTTGCCGACCGAACTCTCGCGGGTTCTTCTGAAGCTCCACCCTTCTTTTCCGGTTCTTCCACACGGTCTCCCTCTTGCTCGGCGCCACCTTGGACCGGCGTCTCAGGTTCCTCTTTCTCAGCCGCTTCTTTTACCGCCTGAACAGCCATCTGCAACTGGGCTTTCAAACTTAAATTCTGGTGCATTAGATTCATTACAGTACGAAAAGTTGCACCACATTCTCCCCCCTTCTCGTACCGCAAGGCCACTCTCTCATCCGCGGCTCGTTCCTCCGCTCCCAGGTTTTCGCGGAGCTCAGATGGTAGCTCGCAACCCCTTAATCTAGCCGCCATGAGGGGAGGGAACCGGACGATTGGCTCCGGTTCTTCACTCTCCCGAGCATATCCTAGGCATCGGGCACACTCCTGGGTGAAGGTCGGGCTCGTCTCGCCAGCTGGGTTGGGTCCGGCGAGGGACACAGTATTGAGGGGCCTGAACAAGACCCGCTCATTCCTCATTATACACCCGAACGCCGCGGGGAGCAAATACACCTCCCTTTCTCTCGGGGCTCCGTCTTCGGAGACTCCCTCTT
>NW_005841840.1:1739291-1746860 GCF_000455745.1 Alligator sinensis | reverse complement strand
GCTACAGAACTGGCGGGAAAAGCTCCTGCACGCGGGTCCTCTATTGCAACAGAACACTCCACCGTGCAAAAGAGCTGCAATTTTGGCGGGAACATGATTTAGCGATGCCGAAGCGCACACAAACAAAAAACCCACAACTTTGGGTTGTGACAGAGCTGAGCAGTGTCAGGGGCTTCCTGCTTCCTGGCATAGCCCAGAGCTGGCTGGGATCTGTCTCATCCTGGGGCAGGTCCCAGCCAGCTCTAGGCTGCACATGGAGGATTCAAATCTTTTTCAGATAAAACTATTCTGCCCTGGAAAGTTCTAATATAAAAAGGGTCTTCAGCAGAAATATTTATGGAGAGCAGGGAACTGGAATAAATACAAAGGTTTTCTATAAAGGTATAACAGCTTCTAGTTGCTCTGAGGTGTGATATTCTTGTTTGTGAGGATTGGTTTCTGCTTTCTAATTATTGTATAACAGAACAAACCTAGGTCTTTTCTTGAGTGGGAGGCAGTGAGGATTTTTTGTTCAAGCTCAGGTTGGACTTATGACACTTACACATTTCCCCTAACCCTCCATCAACATAGGTAAGAGTCATTTCACCAGATTCTCAGCTTATGAAAATCAACATAATTGTATTAAGATTGATTGCATCAGTGTGTAATATTTTATTGGAAGTTCCTTACTACACTGGGATTTTAGCAGTTCCCTGCTCATTACAGCTAACATACCTATTGCTCTAGTGAGAGCAGTACGGCATCATGAATGCCAGCATGATATTCCAATACCATACCTAAAAAGGCAGAGCTAATACGAACACTTTTTAAAGTTCCTTTAGAAGGATGAAGAAGCTTTGCAAACTAGTCATTAAGGGTGAGAAAAGGATAAAGCTGATGAATAACTAAGTGAGCACAGGAAAATTCATGCTGGCTTTTCAGAATGCTCTGCCAAAAGAGGTATTGCCATCTTTCAAGCAAGATTTTTTTTCCCCAGAGCAGTTAGCTGCAGCACATTAGGGGCAATAGGTCTTGTCTATGTCTTCTCAACTGGAAAACTAAATGGCTTTGAGTACTGGACTGGATGAATTGAAGGGACCTCCAGAGGTCAGCTAGTCCAACCCCCTGCCTGAGGCAGGACCATCCGTAGCCACACTATCCTATACAATCCATAATATAAACTCTGCATCAGACTACTGTCAACCCTGACACAACACAGACATAACACTCTAATCTTGAGCAAAGCAGGGAAACTATGGTAGTCATTGTCCTGCCTCTATAAAAGATTGTCAGTATATGTTCAAGGTTGTCAATATATGCCATGCCCCCCTGGCATACTCTGTACCAATCTAACCATGGAGGAAAATTCCTTTCTGACCCCAAATATGGTGGGTGGCCTGACCCTGAGTGGAAGGGTAAGATCTTCTAGCCAGGACCCTTTGGCTTTGGTGCCAGTAGGAGCATTGGCACACTCCAGTCAAAATTCTAAGCGTTGACTGCAGCCAGCACCAAATGCCTCTAAGGGACACTCAAAAATACTCTGACACATGTAGCAGAAAGGGGGTGGGGGACAATTAGAAAAGCCCAGGGAATACCCATAGTAGAACATAGGCATAGCTACACCTAGATCATTCCCAACCAGTGGCTGTCCAACCTGTTCATGAACACCTCCAGTGATGGGGGAATCCACAATTTCTCTAGGCAGTCTAGTTCATTGCCTCACTATTCTAACAGTGATGATGATTTTTCTTATCTCCAATCTAAACTTACTTTGCTGCAACTTTAGTCATTGGCTTGCATCCTTGTCTCTGCATCAAGAGAGAAGAAGTGCTTTCAATATTCTTTATGGCAGACCTTCAGGTACTTGATGTCTCCTCTTAAAGCACCTTTTCCACAACTAAACATTCCAGCTCTGTCAGCCTCTCCTTGTATGACTTGCTTTCCAAACCCTTCATCATCTTTGTTGCCTTCCTCTGGACCCTCTGTAACTTCTCAAATCCTTTTTAAATGTGGAACCCAGGACTGCACGCAGTGCTCTAGGTGATATCTAACCGTGGCAAGTAGAGAGGCACTATCACCTGCCATTTGGCAATGAGTAAAATTAGATGGGATGGGTAAAATAAGTATTGATTACAGCCCCAGAATATTGTTTTCTTCAAAACGCATAGACAGTAACTTTGTGAAAGAGGAGTATATACCAGCAGCTGAATGACATCATATTTTGAAATAAAAATGTTTATATAGTGAGGAAATACCTGAGGATACATATAGATGTATAGCTGATACAGATCAGTTGAGCAGAATATGACTGAACTTAGTCACCTTACTATCCTAATTCAAAGTAAATATGAAACAATACAAATCTCCATTACATTTCTATTTTGATCCTTCAAAGTGAGTAAATGGGAAAAAAAGGCACCAAACTCTGGCCTCAGTAATGGAATTTGTTATTTCAGTAGTCACATATCTGCAATTTGAACAGAACTTGTCCTATTATATCTAGTGAAGAAAAGCACAAAAAAGGTTCAAGTAGAGCACAGGAATCATATTTTGCTATAAGGTAAAAGAAAGCAACTTAATGCAAAAGCAGTTATGAAGAGTATTGTTTGGGTGAGGTTGACTGATTATTTGAAAAAATATAAATACCAGTATATTTATGTGTGGATGTGTGTGTGTGTACATATGCACATATGTAATACATGCAATATTTGCATACACCCCAGTGCATGTGCTCACACACACACCTACACACACATATATGAACATATTCAAATACTATACTAATACAATAGTAATGACCAGAAACACCAGATGTGATCGGGGCCCTTTTGAGTCAAGCACTATGTAGGACCTTAACATGGTCCCAAATTATATAATTTGGACCATGCTTGAAAGGCCCATCATTTATCCTAGAAATTACAGTACTGAAAAATAGTATTTATTAATGCTAAGTTTCACAGACGCCTTCATCTTTTCTGTGTTTGGACAATCAGCATCTGTAAAATTCTACATTTTATAACAAAACAATTTCTAGTCTCTGTAGTGGAAGGAGTGGGGAGATGGGGAATCTTTCCCAAAGTAAGATGTGGTATTTTCTACGTTATTGTGCTTTTAGACAAATGTTAGTTTCCCTCAGCTGTAGGACTTCTGGATGATGATATTTACTTCTAAAAGATCTTAAAATATGCCCACTGAGAAAGAGATACTGGTTTAATCTTGTACATAAAACAGTATCATTCAAAACTAGGAATCAGCATACTGTGAGTCCATGCACTTCAGAGAAATCTAGGGCCAGATTTATGTCATTTATTAGGTGTGTAAGTAGATTTAGGTGCCTAAGGGTACCTGCAAAGATTCACTGCACCTTGTCTATAATCACAAAGCTTTATGTCATGTAATCTTTGAGTGGGAGTAGTGTGTGCAAACATTCAATGACAGGAGCTGATGAGGAAGAGGGTGGGTCTGGGTGGGAGGTTCTGCCACAGTCCAGGTGCAGGGAGGGGCATGGAGCTAAACAGCACAGTCAGGGTGTGTGCAGATGCCATTTAGATTGGGCTAACCCATTCCCAATCAAAGTTTACCTCCTCAGGTCAACTAAGTTAGATCAGGCCCACCACGTTTTGCCCAGTTTAATGTCTCAGAACATCTGCATAGATCAGCATTTAGATTAAACAAGTTAAGTTGATTTTAATGTGACATCTGCTTGTACCCTAAGTGTGATTCTATCCCACCCTGCTCAAGTCCCTGAAAAACAGTTCATGCAAAAGGTGGGTAGGTCTTTCTCCTCCTATCTGTTTTTTGGGGGTTTTTTTGTGACTTGATTTTAAGTGCAAGGCAAAGGTATGTTATAAGAACAGATGCATTAAAAATAGGTGGATTTTCAGGACTTGAGCAGGGTGGAGGAAAATTGCAGTAAGGAGCTGCAGTGTATTTAGATGCCTAATAGGTAAGATCAAAGCTGGCCCTTACTGTGTAAATTTGGCAGGATCCCAAGAATTTGGCAGGTATGGGGATTTGTTCCAAACAGTTAAATGAATCTTTCTTCTCAACATACGGTCTGTAGAACATGTAATTTTTGCAAATAACAGTTGACTTCTAATCTAGATTTTTAATTCTGAGATGAAACAATATCTTGGGATAGGATATCAAAAACTTATTTTTATCTATTCAGTATGAATCATTATCTTTAAAGGACAGTGGGGGAAATGCTTTTCAGGATTCACCTGCAGATTCACCTGGATTATCAAACAGACTTTTCTTTTTGTTTTCACTCATCTTGTTCAGTTCTTGTGAAGTATAATTTTAGGTTTACTTTTTTGTTTTTAGCTCATACTGATATTGCAAATTGCTTGGAAAGTAAAAAATCTAAAGGTTTAGCTACTACAAGACTTTATCATTTGCCTCTCGCAAATAACCAATAAAGAATAGAAAGAGTTAGTTAGCTATGCTAGTCTGAAGTCAGGCAGAAGGCAGGATAGATTTATACCTTGTAAGTGACGGCATATTTGATATTGGTAGAGGAGTGACTAAATGAACCTTGGATATTATAATCCACAGTAATAGGTCAGGTAATAATGTGGTCTGTATTTTTGAGGGGACACAGTTGGTATTTGCAAGGACTGATGCCTGGAGAATGGGAGCTATGCAGCCTGTTCTTGAGAGACAAGGACATCTCAAAATAGCCATAGGAGGCAAACCTGTTCTGGTTTTCAGACAGCCCTCCAGTAGCCTATGGCACCTAGCCATTAGGGCTGTGCAAAATTTTGACAGGTGTTTCAGTTTCAAAGTTGTTTCGATGTGTTTCGAGCTCGAAGCAGTGAAATTAAAGCAAAATGAAAGGCTTCAAAATGAAACAAGGGCACTGGAAATGTTTTGAAAGTTTTGAAACATTTTGAGTTTCGAAGCTGGGATTACTTGCAGGAAAACAGAAAGTAAGGAGAGGGAGGGGAAAGAGGGGGAAGGACTGCTCTGATTTTGACATGTATAGCTGGCCAGTGACTGAGATCCTTCCTTGAGGTCCCTTCCAATCCCAGTCCCTTCCAATCCCTGCTCTGGGGGAGGGACAGAAAAACAGCATAAAAAAGCATTGTTTGAACTGAGCTTTCTCTGTGCCTTCACACTTAGAAGTGACACGAGTTTTGATCTGAACAGTTTGTGATGCAGTTTCCCAGAAACCCCTGCACCTGTCTCCTTGAAACTTGGCAGAGTTCATGGCTTCATAAGGGGCTACCATCCCTACAGCTTTCATCCCACTGCGCCTTAATGCACACAAAAAGTCACGCATGCCATGAGCTTTGCTTGTCAGAAGTTTGAGGTGTAGTGTCCCAGAAACCCCTGCACCTATCTCCTTGAAATCTGTTAAGCTTTGTGGCCTCAGCCACAGCTACCATCCTTGCTGTTTTAATTCAAATCATGGGAAAAATGACAAAGTTATAGGCATTTTCATGATTCCCCATTATAGCCTATGGGTGAAACGTTGAAACAGCATTGAAACAGCTAAACAGTTTTGATGAAACAAAACAGAATAGTGCTTTGAAACAGCAGAATGAAACACTGTCCCTTAGAAATGGCAAAATGGAAGTTGAAACGAAGCAGTGTTGTTTTGCACAGCCCTACTAGCCATCACCATCTTATAGTCCCCATCTGAAATCAGTCTGAAATCAGTTCCAAAAATATGCACAAACTGTGGGATTACATTTTAACTTCCATAGACATACCATTACTGACGTCAGAGTAGCTCTTCTCAGATAAAAAAAACCTTAAAAACAAATCTAAATGAGAAACTGGAATAAGAAATTTCCCAGAGACTAGATTGTGTTAAGTATGGTCTAAACAGAGTATACTGATTATCTTGCACCCTACCTGGATTAGCTTTTGTGACGCCTTTGTCCCTGTGGGGTTACTGCTTGTTTACCTCTCTCAGCCCTGCTCCTCCTCCTTACCTTCCTCTCTCCTTTCCCTGTCCTCTGTATACTAATGACTCTATTTGATATACTGCTCTATGCATGTTCTTTCAAAGAGGTGCATCTACACATACATTTGATCCAGTTTAAACTTAGTCCAGTATAAACTACCTTGAAGTAAGTGCTTTTGTGCAGGTGTCTATACATGCAGAGATTAGGGAGAAGATTTGCTGCTCTTTGCAATTGGCTCCTGCTGCCCAGGGGCTGACAGGGAGCACCAGACCAGGAGACAAAGTCCCCCTGCCCCAGCAGCAAGAAGCTCCCAACCCTGGCTCCCTAATCAGGGACTGGGGACTTGGAAAGAGCTGTGGGGTGTCAGTCCCAGCCCCTTGCCCCAATCCACCAATGGGAAAGCTAGCAGCTAGCTTGTTTCTGGCTGCCCCACTGGTGGATCGTAGCAGGGGGCTTGGACCTACCACACCACTGAAGCTCTTTTCAAGCCCTGTGCCTCAATCACCCTTACCTGGACCGTTCCCAGCCCCCACCCAGCATGCCAAGCAGCAAGAGCGACTGGTGCCTCCTGAATCTGGGGGTTCCCACAGTAGCTAGCTGGTGATTGGGGAGGTAGGAGGGGGAGGGTTGCAGAGCTGTGTGGGGAACAGGCTCTTCTGTCACTGCGAATAGGGAGCTCCCTGTGCCAGTTCTGTGACTCTGTGTGGTTACAGAGCCTGAACTGGGAGATATGGGTCTCCCAGCCCCCGCCGCTGCCCAATTGCAATCTTGGAGCAAGGGGCTTGGAGCTCCCTGCTGTTGGGGCATGGGGACACAGTCCCCACCCAGGCTCCTGTGGCAGAGCTCACCCTGGAAGCAGGCAGCTCCCATGGGCAGGGAGTTACAGCTGACTGTGAACAGATTTTGCTTCTGGTCAGGTGTCTACACAAACCCTACTGTGCCATTACTAATCTCAAGTAAATTTGCTACTTCATTTGCAGATAGCAAATTTACTCAGGATTAGGGAGGTTTACTGCATAGTAAGCAAGTGCACGTGTAGATGCACATGTTTACTTTGCAGTAAACTATGCTAATGTTGAGTTAAGCATCTCAAGTAGATGCACCCAAAATGTGATAAAGTGAGTCCAAGCTCATGAAAGCACTTTGAAATAAAACCCATTCAATGAGCTTCTGTTCAAAATGCCCCACCACCATTTTTTTCAGTGCAAGGACACACAGCAACACTGATACACGATATGAGAGCACTTTTAATTAGCATGGCTTGCTACTTAAAGTGCCTGGTGCTGTGTCCCACAGCACATGTAAAAATGCCCATAGATGAAATCCTGGCCCAGGTGAAGCCAATGGGAGCTTTTCCACTGACTTCACTAGAGCTAGGATTTTACTCCTATTTCATTCTGATTCACAGTCAAAAGTATCAACATGTAGCCTCTTTTAAGCTCCTCCTTGCCACTAAACAGCCATATACTCCTTCCTTTATATTATTGCTAACTGAAAACTCAGATGATACAAAATCCCCCGCTTTATGTATAGACGGCTATAAAGTGGGTTTTCCCCTTTTTGACATGTTGTTATTGCATATAGCATATCCTCTGTGCAATATCCAACTGGCTACATACCTTGGCTGGGCTCTGTGCCATGCTGTACCAGAGCCAAGAATTTTTTTTAGGGGAAT
>NW_005841840.1:1730959-1739260 GCF_000455745.1 Alligator sinensis | reverse complement strand
TAGGGAAATAAGGTGCTTATACTTTTAAAAGGGAAGTTAAGAGGATTGGAGATTTAGAGATGGCCACGGAGGAACATTTATAGCATTTTATTTAAAAGATCTTTTGACTCCAAGGTTAGGAGGATTAGGGGATTGGTGGGACCAAGTTAAATATCAAACATAGGCTTACCTAAAAAATTGTGTGTATTTCTGAAGGATATTTAGTCTTCTTATTTATTTTCCCTTGAGATGGATAATATGGAAAAGGCATTCTTGGGATCATTTCTACTTCTCTACAAATCACCCCTATTCTCTGTCCCCCTAACTGTCCCATGCATGAATGCATTTAAAACCAATAGAACAATTTAGATGGACCATATATTAAAGCAAAGGAGCAAGTGATTTTTGTTTTATAGGCACTGCCTTCCTAGCTTTAGGGGGGAAATGCATATATTTGGTGTTACCTACTTCATCTGACATCATTAATTGAATCCAAATTTTTCAAGTATGATTTCTTTGGGATATTTAAATAAAACTTTCACTGGTACTTTCTTAAAACTTTATTTCAAATTTGCTACAGAATCTGAAAGTCAGAGAAGGAGGAAACTATTGATCAGCTTATGCAGGAAAAGGTTGTATGCTAGATATAAAAATCAGTTCCTGATTTTTCTCCATAAACCTTTTGCTATTATACTGTTGAGTCATGTAAAGTTATTCTGAAGTGAATGTAAAGGTGTTAAGTCAAAAGAAGTAATTTTAAGTTTTTAATTATTCTACAAGTTATGCCCTACAGCACATTTTCTTGATATTGTACCTTTTGTTCAACACTAAAGTCTATGAATTACTTATAAGCGAAGCAGATCAATATCTCAGAATGTCTTACAAATAATAATATAATTCTGCTGGGAGATTTTTAAATTCACTAACAACATTATAGTCTTACAATGTTAATAGCAAAAAATAACTTGTAACAGGAAAGATCTCTTATCAAACAAATATATGACTTCAAGGACAAAGTCATCATTGCTATACTACTAGATACAGACTATATTTCATTAATATTTTTCTATCTCAGCTCTGATATTGGACACTTCAATATTCATTGTTATAGGAGACCTTACACAATGCCACTTTGGGTGTTTTGTTCTGAGTTTTATAGCTATCCTGTCATTCATGGTATTGTCCCATGTGGTGTTTGGGTCCACACATAAAACTGGAAGCACATTAGATTTGCTGGTCAGTTAAGACTGATAAAACTGGTACAAGTAAATGTGAACTACAGGTGTGACCATTGCCAGGTGTGGCTGGTAAAAAAATGAAGCGTGCTAGACTATCTGCTGACAGGGCATTGTCACAAACTCTACCAAATCTGGAGGGTTTGGGGAGTACCACAAAGATTTTCTTGTGTTTTGGAACTGGTATGGAGAACTTGCCAGAGAATTTTGATACTCATGAGGAATTGGGACAATACTAATTTTGCGTGGGTGAGACTGGCTTGGAGGTATTTAGGAAACTGTTTTGGTGATAGAGGTGATCTTGAGATCCCAAGCTTTAGGGCAAGCCCAGGTCCCCAGCAGTCAGGGCTGGCAGGATCAGCAGGGAGGCTGATCTCTGGAAACACTGACAGGAGTCTCAGGAGTGTTAGGTTCTAACCAGACGAGAAAATAAGACACACATCTTGTCTTTTTATTTTATCTTCGAACTTAACGTTTTTCTTGCATTAGTCTTTTCTTCCATAGAAAAAAAAATCCTTTTGGTTGTTTTATTCCCTGACTGATTTCCTATGGTAAAGACTGATCTCTGGGTGAGTGATATTCTAAGATAACCCATTCTACAGAAACGGGGGCATTACACATTTTTTCACAACCCAAGTGGAAGCCACCTGGAGCAGATGCAGGTGGCTGCTTCATTCTTTTATTTTAAGTCACTGTCTAAATTGCAAGGCTTCCCTTTTGTACATGTGCAAACTTACCTGAGAAGTGGAGGAGCAGTGTTCTCGGCCCTATGTCCCTTCAGTACTCACACTTGAACCTCAGGTTGTGGCATTCAAACTTATGCTTCTCATCAGACTCTATAATAGTGTCTGTGTAGGGGACACTTTTCACTCCTCCTGTTGGAGCTGGGTTGCTTCAGCAGCCAAGAATGCAAGAGTAACAGAGCCGGGAGGAGAACATATGATCTCTCATCTCTGTGATTCTGTAACCGGTGATGAGGGAAGTGGGGTAGTCTTGTGCTTCTGTCCTTGCAGCTGAGAAGATTTCTCTTTTTTATGTAATGACTATCTGATGTGAAATGCATACATTGAACTGCACTGTAAGGGCTAAAAACAAGGATTTGGTCAAACCACTAAGTTATTGTGCCAGAGGCAGGTACCATCATGAACAGTCATTGTTTATTGTTGTGGGTGCTGAACATAACACTAAAAAACATGAGTATGCTACCAAAGCAAGCCCCCTGGAGACTTAGGTTCAGAGTTGCCGGGTATATAAATTCCAGCAGACCTCATCAGGCTTCAGGAGCCTAAGTATTCAGGTCAGACAAGACAGCAGCACTCTCAGGTATGGATGGTAGCTGTATTTTAGATGCCTGAGAGAGTTTTTACCAGAAAACTTGGGGATTTTCTAAGATTTCCTCAGCCTCAGGTATGTATGCAGTTTGGCGTTTTTGTGTACCCCTCACTTGGAAATATTTTACATTTTATATATATACACACACATCTAGCCCTTAGAGACAAAATTTTCCTCAGTAACACTACTGATGGCAAATTCAGAGTAATACCACAAGATTGATGCCACTATAACTAGAAGCAAAATTTGACCCTTTTATTTCCCTGTCTGTCTCAACTGGTTGAGGCTTCACCAATTATAATGGTGATTTCAAGAAAAAATGTAAAATGAATCTCATGTGTAATAAGCATGATGTAAAATATATTTAACCATGGAGAATATCTGTCACAAAAACAAACAAACAAACAAACAAAAAACAACCCCAAATTCTTGACATTCAGTACTGGAGCAAATGCCTCACCATCAACATTGCAATTATGAGAGATCCTCAGTACTATGCATGAATTGTTAACTGAAACAGGTTGTAATGCTTTTGATGGATCCTTTATTTTCTTTCTCCATTTACTAATTAAGTGAAATGGAAACCATTTTATGGAACCAATTTGGATTGTTGAGAAACTTATGACTGGCCTCTTCACCAATCCTGAAAACCTGGATTGAATTGGATCTGACAGAATATGGGCATGTTTGCATTGGAAACCTATTGCGTTTCTTGTCAGCTTCCTGGTCAGCTACTGCAAAGCTTTCATACTTGGGTGAAGATGATTTAGGCTTTTTTAGGGAAATGGATGTATGCATCAAGGTAAAGAAGGATTTTGGACATTATTTTTCCCCAGAGGCTTAGCCTCATTTGAAATTCATAGATGTTAGGGTCGGAAGGGACTTCAATAGATCATCAAGTCCGACCCCCTGTTGCAGCGATGGGTATAGTGGAGAGCTGTTAGGTCTTGGAGGGCTGACAGATCTAAAATATATATGAAGAAAAATTAGCACAGTGTGTATGTGATAACAAGGTAATTCAAGGATGATGGGGTACATAACTCCACCACAGGAATAGATATATATTTTGGCTACTGTTCTGCAGGAAAATATTAACTTCCTGGGAATACAATTTAGGGGAGGGAGGGAGGCAGCAAAGCTGCTACATGTACTTTCTTGTGAGAGCAGTCCAATTAGGTCCATACAATGCTCCATTGTTTACTGATAATTGGAGCTGAAATTGTACTGATGACTAAGGAAGCTGGCAAGGAGGCAACATATCTCTTCCCAATCTCTTAACCTTTATACAATTGCATAGAAGTAGATTTCCAGCAATTGGCAGGAGGTCATATATGTAGGGGTAGAGGGTAATGGTAGCCTTCTGCAAGGATAAAGGAACAGTAGGAGTCAGTAAGCAGCCTAGGGAACTGTGTATAAAAGGAGGATTTTCAGCTTCTGTATTTTGGAGGCCTTTTACTATAAGGTTCCTGAGTTATCCACAACGTAAGGAATGTATAGGGACCCCCCCCCCCCCAAGTTAGCAAAAGCGATAATATTGTAATTGCTGGAATATGCCAATACACAAAAACCATAATGCCTAAAAAAACTAATGCTCTCAGCGCCTGCCTTTAAATGTATGGGCTGTGTCCTGATAAGACTTCAAACCGCCAGTGTTATCAAGCAGGTCCTGATTTGGCTTTCTGTGTGAGAAGTTCCTGATAGCAAATTTACTCAGCAGATAGTTGTAGGAAGAGGTGATTAGGCTGAGAATCATCCATGAATAAAAGAACTTACAGGTGCAAGAGGAGACCTCTAAGATTGAGGAACAGAATTAGGCAGAAAGGGCTTAGCAGGCAAGGAAAAACTGGATGCTGTGGAGGGTGAAAGCTAGCAGCTAGTCATCTCCAGCAGAAGACAGTGCTGCTCCTTTGAATCCCCAACCATCAAGATGGAAAACTATATATATATATATAAAAAACCATGACAGTACAGGAGAAAGAGCTTTCTTTCATCTACTATCCATCTACTAACTGGACTTGTTATCTTGGAAGGTCTATATCTTACTAGGATCCCAGATCTGAGACATTATGGAAGGGTTGCTATGGTTCATCTGGTTTTCTGACTACCACAAAAGGGGAATGCCAGAGAAAACTGAGGGAATAGTGAGTTTATCTTTTTTTAACTGCTACCAGGAATGGATACCTTGAAGAATACCAGGTGTTTTTTGATCAAACTTTTTCATAAAATTAAAGTCACATACCTAGAAGAATTTAATTCCTGTCTCTCTTTCTGTTCTTCAGAAATTACACATGCTATTTCATATAATATGGTAACTAAGATAGTACATACATGTATGCAGTCTCTTGTAGTGTATCATTTTAAGGTCTGATGAAAAAAAATGGATTGCCAACAAAAGAAATATTTCCCTCAGAAAATTCAAAATTGTATGTGATGGACTACATGGCACATGCCTGCCTACTCTCCACCTTTTGTGTATAAGCACTCATCTATTCTATTTTATGATCTCATTACAAATTCAAATTAATCCTGTTTCATAGCTATCCAAGATATACCACACTCCATTTATTTGTTTTACTACTGACCATGATTAATGACCACCTTCAGTCTCATTTTTAATGATCATGATAAATTGCAGTCCATCATAGTAATTTAATATCCTTATCATGCAAGATTCAACTGAAAAAAAAAATTATGGCATAATTAGGAAGCACAGCTTAACTGAACCACACGCAACAAGCAGCCATTATGAGAATCCTGGTTCCATGTTACCATGGCTAGGGAATCTTTTCCATTCTTGTGTGATAAGGAGGTTACATTAATGAGTAACGAGCTTTAGATGGGGCAGAAAAGAATTCTTGCAGGGACAGTTTTTTTCACCATGAATTCTTTTGAACTCAGTACTATGCTGTAAAAAAACTGACAAATGATGAATTTGAGCCTGGGGAGGCGTGGATGGGAAAGGATTCCTTTCAACTTCCCTATCTTAGACCATCTAGGATCCAAAAAGCCCTCCACATGACATCAAGTGAGCTGGGGGTGCTCTGGATTATACTGAGTGCCTCTTGCTATCTGAGAATAAAATTATGAATCATATGCTCTTCTGTATGCTTTCCTTCTCCCTGGACTGCCACTTAATTTTACCTTTCCACGTAAAATTTTGGTGAGAGTGGAAGGTTATTCTCCTTGGTATCATATGAGTAATCCTTGTGTTAGAAGCAATCCTTAAACTGTTCCTTTAGGGTAGTTTACTACCTCATTCACATTTTTTAAGCATCACCCAACATTTGGGGTATGGACTTAGTTCTTTATACATGTCTAATCATACTATTTTTGTTCTTATTGCCACTTATAATCATTTAAAAAATACTTTTAGCTAATTTTGATAAATCCTTTGTGCTAGAATAACTTGGCATAATTTTATTTTGAAACAAAGCTAGTGTCTATTTAAAGAACTAACTCCTGTCACAGCAGTGTTTCTCCAGAAATGTAAGCAACATTCAGCAGCATGGAATACAGGAACTGAATAAAGGAAAGACAGGTGCCATGAGGAAATTCGGGTTGGAAGCAATACTACCCCAATGCTCTTAGCTTTGCCTCACCTTTCTGCAAGTGAAAAAATTTCCCCACCAATGTTTCTTCTCATAGGCTTGCCTTCTGCTCTTGCTACTTCCACCCTAGTGACACTGGTAAAAAGCTATGATGCACCTACTTGATAGGTCTTGTGGAAATAATTTCTCTAAGAAGTTTATGACAGCTATAATATTGAAACGCCGCCCCTCTATTTAAGGGATTACTCTGAAGGAACAGGGACTAATAGGAACTAATATTTCTAAACTATAGCTATCTTTAAACAGTGGGCGAGATTATGACTAGGTTTGGATGGAAATGGTAAAATAGGCCAAGATTCTCCTTTTTTTTCATTACTCACCATAGAAGGCTGGGTTTTAAGCTCTTTCCATTTCTTACGGATCACATTGTAGCACTAATGTTAGTTTACTGAAATGGACTCTTACGAGACCATCCTTCCTGGAACAAAAAAAGCTGGCCCTGTTTGACCAAGAGTCATTGAGGAGGCAACAGAAATCACAGAATGTTCTATCTGTGACTGTGAAGCACTGCATCACAACTTGGGTTGTGACATAAATGCACAATTTAACACTGGATATATCTAGGACATTTTGTTGCAAGCTTACAAATTGGGCTTTGGCAAAGGAAGCAGTAACATCATCTTTTCTATTCAGATGTATAGAGCATAATACGTATCCCAGATATCTATTCTTTTTCAAAAGCACTAGCTTATAAGGTCACTCTAAAATATGCCATTTTAATGCCATCAATGTTATTTTAATGTTTTGTAATCATAATGTTTAATTTGTACTGCTCTTAGAACTTTAATTACAAAGCTAAATTGTACTAATATCCATTAGGTACTTCCTAATTGAAGGCACATCATATGTCTGATGTGGCAGTACTAATTGGTGTAATTAAATTCTAATATGCATCAGTAGCCTATTAAAAAAGGAGTTAAAAGCAGAGGAAATAGGAAGTCAGTTTGTGAAACTTCACAGGCCTAAAATAATCCTATAAATCTTATAACAAAAAAAATGAAACCAGCAACTACACATCTTGTCTATTATCTACAGAGCTTGCACTCAAAATGCGCAATATTAATTACTAGAACAGAACTTAGATTGGTTAAATTTGCCACATGCTTATATTTACTAACATTTTGGTTTGGGCAAGTTTAGTCTCCTTCCAACTGCCACTTAATTTTATCTCTTTTCCTTATTTTTAATTACATTTATTTTTTGTCCTTAATCTTCAGTGAACATTAAGGATTAAAGGGTATGCAAGAGACACCATTACTTCACATCCTCTTTTGTTGAAGACATTGGCTATGAAGTGTCGTGGAAACACATGCAGCATACTTTTGGGTCAGGTCAGCAGAAGCTTTTATTTAAAAGAAACTACAGCTGTAGGGGGGATTTCAAAGTGACATGGATTTTCCAAGCACTTGGAAGGGGTCCCCCCCCAAGAGCAAAATCAGGAGGCTTATATACTTTTTAACAGTTGCTTACAACTCACGTGATCATATAGCGAAATTAGTATGAAAAGCGGCTATAATATTACTTCATTATTTCTTTGCTGTAATCAGGATGGGAGCTAATGGGGGAGGCGAGGTTAGTTCACAAACCTCCTTCTTGCACCTGGAAATCAGATTTGTATATACTTTTTTGCTATCTTCAAGGCCGCGGTGAGCGAAGCAGTTGCAGAGGAGTTACAAAGAACAAACACTTTCTCTTATCTGTTCTACTATACAGAGCCAGCAATTCTCCACAAAGCGGTTATGTCATCTTATAACTAAAATAATCAAAGTTTAAGGCATGTATTTTTTTTTGATTCCACAGTCCCCCCCTTTGAGACTATTTAGTCTCACTTTAGCCTTAAACTTTTATTTTTATGAGCCCCTCTATTTTATCATGCAGCCTTTCATGTTTTTTTTTAATCTGCTCACACTTTTGTAACACCATTATTTTAGACTCTGCTGTGGGCTTTTTTGCCTTGCTAAAGCTTCTCCTGCTGGCTTTTACGCAGCAGAGGATCTTTTGTACTAAGACATAAAACATTATCAGAACTATCAAGACAAACAATATTCCATATAGGATTTTTTTGTCAAGGGCCCCGAAATCTGGGAGTCAGGAGATTAGCCAAGACCACATTTTTTTTAGACCCCAGTCAGTATTTTCTGAGGCCA
>NW_005841840.1:1717889-1728541 GCF_000455745.1 Alligator sinensis | reverse complement strand
TCTGCGGTCCTCCTTCCTCAGCCTGTGTTCTGGATCCGAGTCACGGCACCAGGAATTGTCGTGGAAACACACGCAGCATGCTTTTGGGTCAGGTCAGCAGAAGCTTTTATTTAAAAGAAACTACAGCTGTAAGGGGGATTTCAAAGTGACATGGATTTTCCAAGCACTTGGAAGGGGTCCCCCCCAAGAGCAAAATCAGAAGGCTTATATATTTTTTAACAGTTGCTTACAACTCATGTGATCATATAGTGAAATTAGCATGAAAAGCGGCTATAATATTACTTCATTATTTCTTTGCTGTAATCAGGATGGGAACTAATGGGGGAGGCGAGGTTAGTTCACAAACCTCCTTTTTGCACCTGGAAATCAGATTTGTATATACTTTTTTGCTATCTTCAAGGCCGCGGTGAGCGAAGCAGTTGCAGAGGAGTTACAAAGAACAAATACTTTCTCTTATCTGTTCTACTATACAGAGCCAGCAATTCTCCACAAAGCAGTTATGTCATCTTATAACTAAAATAATCAAAGTTTAAGGCATGTATTTTTTTTTGATTCCACAGAAGGGAGGAATCTTAACACATGCATCCAATCCCCAAAATCTTCCCAGCTCCTATAATCAGTCTGATGGAAGTAAGTCTGCATTAAACTTATAAAATAGGTCTACTCTATACCTTATGTATAGCTTTAAACTAGTTTGGGATCTCCTTTCATTGTGGATAGTTTTTAAATGTATTTTTAATGTTGATAGTATGGTTTATATGGGTGTGAGTTGTTACCCTATAGAAGATATGACCCTTTATGTTTGAGGCATATGACCCAGGATGATTTTAATGTAAAAATCTACAAAATTATGCTGAAAGCACCTAAAGATCTATACAAAGAAATATTATTGACTTTACTACAACTAAACAGTATCCATTATTTCATCTTATCCTTTAGTTATACGAAACTTTTGTTCCCGCTCGTCACATTCTATCTGGGTAACTTAAGTTTGATCATATTTAGTTTATATGAATCAATCTTGAAAATTATCTGAGAACTTTTTGTGTGACATTACCCAGATGCAGTGTACAAATTAATGTAACATTATTTGTTATTTTGCAAATATTTACTTAGGTCCAACCTTGGTAGTCTGCTATCATAGCTGAGAAAAAGGCAGGAAGACCTTTTGCTCTCAAAAGGGCTTTATTGCAACTGCTAATACACACACAAAGATAGCTGACAACTTCCTGTTGATGTCATCATAACAGCTCTCCAGAAGGGAGTTTTATCTTTACTGCTACAGGTAGGACAGTTGATAAGAAGGCAGAACAAATATCACGGAGTCATGGTTAAAGCTCATTATTTATTTGTGAAAATTCTTGTATAAACTTGCTTTCAAAAGTTACTTGTTTGAGTCTCCATCCACTGTATGTTTAGTGTCTCTAGCCAAATAAAATAATTCCCAGTGAGATAGCAAATCATTCAGATTTCTTTTACTTAGATCTGTTTTGCAGATTTGATTTTTTTTTTCCCCTCAAGTAAACTTTGAAAACAAAGTGGTATGTCAGCAACCGTTGCTCATTTTTAAGGTGAAAATATTTATGCATATATTATTCTTTGTTTTTCTGTGTAACAATGATAATCCAGCATTTTAAAATATATGTGATTTCTTTTTAAGTTGATTGTTTTACTACATAAAAATAGTGGCATTCCTATAGCTTTTTTCAGCTGCTCTAATTTTATCTATAAGTCTATGAAGTTTCTCAGAAAAAATAACCTTAACTTGTACATTTTGTGTATTAAAAAAAAAGTTTTAGAATATCTAGAAAATTAGAAATACATCCAAATATGTCTGGAGAATTTTTGTTTATTTATTTTCCTTAAGTGCTACATGGCTCTTCCACAAGGAATAATCATTAAAAGAGAACTTGACTGTTTCACTGTTGGTTTGTAGGGCATTAAAATGTCCCAGATTAGTTTTTTATGCAGTTATCTGGAGGAACCTGGGATTTCAGCTTCAAACAAGAAACAAAAATGGATTAGCTTTCAGAATTTTAAATGAAACAACATGCACCAAGAAGGGCCAATCGATGAACTGTTTAATCAGCTGGAGAAGAATTGATGAATACCAAGGCTTCTCCCACTAACTTTCATCATTATGAGGTTCTCCCTCTCCCCATATTTTTACCATAAATATATCTTGCTATATCTTCAATGAATGCAACTTCTATCAGAGTACAGGAACCCTTTTATTGCAGCATGAAGAATGCTTATATTTAAATCAAAAAGAAAATTAAAAACAAACAAAAAAAACAGTTTCTAAGGGATTTTACTCAGCAATTTGCTCCCCACTTGCTTCCCATCTCACCCTCACAATTTACTCTTGTAAATTGTGAATCAAGTATGAATTGTAAACTCCCTTGCCTCCTTTAATACTACTAGTCTTTTTAAAATACTAATGCTTTTACTTCTTGTAATTTAATTCTTTTCTTTAATTTCCCTTACATTCCCTTCCATTCATATACTAGGACTTATAGGTTGGGATTTTCAATTATTACAAGTTTGAAACATTATGCATGAAATCAGAACTGATATTTAACCATTTCTTATACCATATTTTCTCACATATAATCTACATCCTTCCCCTCCACCCCCCACCCAAACCAGATGGAGAAAACTAGGGTGTTTTTTTTTTCAAGGAAAAAGCTCCACATAAGTCTGGAAATCAGGTGCTGAGGGCAGGGGGAAGGGGATCAGAGCATTTCAGCATTCATTTTTCATGGCTTCTAGCACTATGGCATTAATGCTGCCACTTCACCTTTTATTCCCTCACCCCTCACCATCAAATATCCATACCCTTGGGAGCCCCAACCACATACCAGATCAGGCTTGCACATGGGTCTGGACTGTATCTGAATGCCATGCACTGGCTCTGGAGCCACATGCCAAGTTGGACCTGATTTGCTGAGTCTGGGATCATGCACTGGCTTCAGTGCTGCATGCTAGGACAGATGCAGCAAAAGGACCCAGATCCAGCTCTCAGGTTTGAACTGATCATAAGGCTCCAGCCCCACTGCACAGCCAGCATGGCTTCAGCTGGATCTGGACTGGCCCCAGTGTCACTGTGGCTGGATCAGGCTGGCCAGCAGGTTTTGGACTGGTGCACAGCTCCCAGCTTCCTGCCTTGACATGCAGACCCTGGATCCCAGGCCCTAGCTCAAGTACATGGCCCCAGGTCCCAAGCCCCCAGGCCCAGGAAGCAGTTCCCAACCTCCAGCCCTAGCATATAGATCCAAGCCCAAGAAACCCCATACTCCAAGATAAAATATTTTTTTCCTTCTTGGGGCTTTTGAAAAAGAGGCTCTGTGTTATTTCTGGGGGATACGATATGACAGAAGAGATGGAACCACTGTTTAGAACCATGGACAACAGCATAATGGAAAATATATTATAATAATGACAAATTTATTAATTGAGATGCCAGAATCTCTGAAATTTCTGGAATTTACAATGTTATCTTGCCAATGATTTTCCAACAGCCCTAAAAAATTGTCATGCATCTCATAAAAGTATTTACTTTTGACACAAAAATCATTTTTGCCTCTATCTGTATCAGAATTGCTTTTGCAGAATTGTTATTGATATTTTAATGAAAATGCAGATTGAAAATTCCAATTGAGATTCCAGTTGCAAATTAAATACAGATTGAAAAACATTAAAAGTATATTTCTCATGATTAATAAGCTACGGACCCAACTGTATTATATATTTTCATTTTATAGTTATGCTAGCTAATGGCATCAAAACATAAAATTAAGATTCCATGCTTTATGAGAGCATTTTTCAAAGGTAGTTTGTATTTGAAATGTTGTTGTTTAATATTGTTTGGAATATAATATTAGAATATATTAGCCCATTATATTAGAATATATTGTTTGGGATACAGTATTAAAATATAAGAATATTATATATGTTTAGTAGGCTTCAAGGCTAGGTAATAGACATAAAATGGCAAATGAGCTATAGTAACATCTTTTTAAGCCTATGCTCAGTTTCTACTATAATAGAAGGATTTTAAAGTCAGCATTGTTTTCTTTTTCTCATCCTCTTTGGCTTTTTCTCCTTCTTGGCTAGGAGCTGATATCAGAGAAAAAAAACTGCTCATAAAAGTCTATAAGAAAGGCATTCTGACATATCTCATTTCAGTTTGGTAAATAACATCCATCACAGGTGATATAGACCTGTTGACACGGCAACGCAGAGAAAAAGTGAAAAAGGTATTTTATATAAATCATACTTAAAATGTAAATTTATTTGTAAATATTAATATATATTAAAATACAATGTTTATAATTAAATTTCTGCCCCTATATATTACTTAGGGTCACTGCTTTTTGCAAGTAATTGGGCTATCATTTGCCTAAAATTTGAAACTTGCATCTAACTTAAGTGCCAGTTGTTGCAGCCAGCACAATCTCTAGTCCATAAATTGCAATACAAATAGCATGAGTTCTGTGCCAGTGTGGAATTACATAGGGTTAGATTAATTTCTAAGTTTCTCACATGAATATTTACCTACTTATCATTCCTAACATGATCCAATCACATGAAGCTATACATACATAATCAAATAGTTGATTACTCATCTGCTTTGTTTTTAAATAAGCACATTCTGATCTTATCCTGTTTTGTACCAAGATGCATGTTCCTTCATTTAAAAATAGTCATGTTATTTCTTATAATAATAAAAAACAATACTATCTTGTCCTCTCCCAAGCACAAAGCCTTTGGTTAACTTAGTTACATTAGGTGAATACTCGCAAGTGGTCTATTAAGTTCCAACTGTTCTAACTTTTACAATTTAACCCTTACCAGTCATCCTAACACAGTCTGAGTTTCTGGCTCAGCCAACATCAATAACTGACTTTAAGTATCTAAAGCAACACTTGGTATTCCCCAGTTTGACAACTAGACTCCTTCTAAAGTGATAAAACTATGCTTGGCACCACACAATGAGTGAAAAAAGATATAATTCATACTCTGAGGAGTTGTTCACTTGAGAAGCAAAATATCCCAGGAGATCCAGATGATGATGTTTACTTAGATTTTTTAAGAGAAATATTATCTTTTCACTGACTTGTTTAAAAGTTAAGAACCTCAGAGATAAAGTAAAACCAGGGGATGCTACTTATTTGTTTTTAATTATTCCTGCCATTTAGAGATTACCAAAGTAATAGAATAAGTACAGTAGTAAGAAGGTGCATAGAACAATGGAGAACATATTAATATAGGTTGTCCAGTTCAGCTAAAGTAACACTTTTATTCTCAAGAACATCCTTATTTAGGCATAAGCAAGGCTTGGTAAAGGCATATGTATAAAAAACTGAATACATATAAACTAAGAATCCAGTCCTTCTGGTGGTGAGAACCCTCCAATCTTATTCAAATCATTGGGGCAGGGATAGAGAGCACCTCAGAGAATCATAGCTGTAGAAAGTTAAAGTAATATTTGAGCAGTGTAAGTGCTAAATTTATATTGCAAAGTTCTAAACATGCGTATTTGAACATGACATTCATAGCAATTTTATACAGAAGACTAAGAGAGATCTCATAGACGCTTATGAAGCATGAAACAATGGCTTTTATTTTCAAAAGTATGAGGTGATTGCATCACTCTAATATTTGTGAACGAAATGTATTTGGATATTTTAAAGGAGTAAAAAATAAATAGTTTATTCATCTTTTCATCATTTTACATTATAATCTCATTATGTGGAAGCCAATTTCTTTTATGGCTTTTTTTAATTTAAAAAAAATCTTTTTATCACAGCAAGAGTTTTGAGGCCTCCGCAAGTGGCTATGCTGCTGTTAAATTTAATGGGCTCCAGCTGTGCCTGTGTATTGTCAGTATTCTGGGAAAAGTCCTGATAGAATGAAGAGAAAAACAGGATAATTTTTTATGGATTATTTTGCTAATTGGGGAGATGCATCATTGAAGGGATATGCATAAAAAAACACCCTATCCACGGACACAAATGCATGCAGCAAACTTTTATTAAACTGTGACACCATAGTGGTACAATTAAAGAATATCACATGATGCACATTGCCTCTGAAGACCTTTACACATTTTCTAGCCTTTCAAAAATATGTGTCTAACTCACTAGTCATCTTTATCTCACTGTATTTAATAGATGTTGTCAATACTATGTAGAAATGCAAGGTAGGATTTTCATCATTTACTTGTTTTGCCTTTGAAACTCAGAGTGTTTTTACCGTAGGTTTACAACCATAAATTTTTGATAATGTCAACTTAAAACAGAACCTCTCTAAACAATACCTAGTTTTGTTGGCTAAATAACTGATCAAATAAAAAGATCTTACAGTGCTCCTGAAAGACATCCAGTCTGAGGCTCTTTTGGGCCTCAAGAGGGTGGGAGTTCCAGAGCTGAGGAGCAACTACAGAGAATGACCTCCCTATACATTTTGCCAAGCAGACTTGGCATACTGATGGTACTTGCAGGAGAGAGCTCTTGGCTGACCCTAAGGATCACATCAGGACATAAGGAAGAAGGCATTCCCTTAGATATGTTGAGCCTAGACCACTTAGTCCTTATATGTCAAAACCAGCACCTTGGATTTCATGTAGGAAGTTGTTGGGGGACAGTACAGGCTCTGGAACACAGGTTCTGAAATGTCTTCAAGGACAGCCTATGTAGAGCGCATTATAGTTGCCTAGTCTTGAGGTGATGATACACAAATGATATATTAGGTGTTCTGCAAAATGTAACTTTAGCAATCTTGATCTACCTATGGACCATATAACAACACTCTGCTCTCTATACATATTTGACAGTTTCATTGCAGAGATACATTCCCTTCCCTCAAGAGCACCAGACTGGTTAACTAACCTTAAACTGGACTTATAATTGTTGCTCCAAGTCAACCATATGAAAGAAGAAGTCTATGAAAACATAGACGATAGTGGCCAGATCTGAAGCTGAAAGGAAGGGCCACAATCTTCTCACCTGGGGAGTTGGTGAAAGGCATTCCTAGCTACCACTGTCACATGAAGATCCAGGTTCTGGAGAAGACTTAGGAGCACCATAAGCCTGGGAACCTGAGTAACAGGAGGAGGCTGAACCCCATCAATGATGGGGCTCACCAATTCCCCATAATTAAACAATTGTCTCAGCACTATCACATCTCACATCACATTCCATTTCTGTTGGTTCACTAGCATTTCCAAATGCAGCTGAACACTCAGAAAGTGAACTGCGGGGGGCAGAGCCAAAAGAGAAGGAGAGGCAGAGTTGGATGTCATCAGCACACTGATGGCACCTCACTCCAAATCTCTACATAGTTTTGAACAGTGGCCTCATATACACAGGAGGGGACCCAGTAGGAAAGGTCCTGAGGGGATCATGAGCACTTGTCCATAGCTATTAACTGGGACCTCCCTGCTAGGAATGAGTAGAACCAATTTTATACCATGTGAGTTTATAGCATCATAGCATGTAGACTAATTTTTCTTGATTCAATCACTTGATAGATGGAAATCGAGTAAGAAGCGAAGGAGGTGACCTTAATTAACTAGGGATGGCTCACTTTCAAATCTATGGGAATTTGCTTGAATAAAAAATTAGGCAATGAGAGTATTTGGATTTGATGAGTGAATCACATGGATTGAATTAATCTGGATTAATTTTAGCACAACTGACAATATACAACTAACTAGCCTTAAAAGTAATAAAATTCTGTCTAGTTTTGCAGTTCTTTAGATTAAAATAATGAATTAAAGCAAAATCTTGGAGGTCATAATAGAAAAAATGTATATTATAATCATTCTATAGCATGCAGCGAGTTTCCATGCTTGAAAGTTCTCTCTTCTCAAAAAAAAATTACAAAGTTGTTTTTCTCCAGTTAATTCTGATATAGCATCAGCACTTTCCATATGAGAATTGTTTTAGGAATTATTTTTCAATGGGCACTCAGTCTGACTTGTAAATATCTACGCCCAGATGTTCACACAGTCTTTTAACATTATGTTGACACCTGAGGCAACTGCAAAATGGCATGTGTATCCAGGGCTAACTCCACCAAGTAATTAGGCATTTCAATATCTAGTTTTCCAACTCATAACTGAGCACATCTACACAAGATGCTATGTCATCACTATGGTGATGTAGCACCAGTGGGCATGACCCATGATGCTGCCACTACTAAACAGTAACTCATTGCTACTACACAGTAGGATTAGAAACGACCCATGCATTGTCAGAACTGTACAGTAATGGTGGTTACTGTGCAGTCATTTAGTACTTGCTTTAACAAGTACTAAATGACTGCATAGTAACAACTGCCCACTATTAAGCACTGCCTACTGTTAAGTGTTCTTTTTCCTGGGAAAGTTTACAGCCCTTACTTAGGTATCTAGCTATCTTAACAATGTATTAAAAAAGATGGGTAGCTAAGCATGGGATTCTATAGCCCAGTGGTCAGAGAATTCATGTCGTATGGTCAGGTTCAAGTCCCTCCTATAATGAATATTTAATTACTTGTAGGTGAGAAGGTTGCCTGAATTGAGACTTCTATGAAGGCTCAATCATCTGATGAGTGTCTATGCAGCTTGGCAGTCTGCATTTGGTTGGTTCTACATGTGTCCATAGAAAGAATAGGACAGAAGGATAGTAAAGTCTGTGGACTTTACTAGCAGAATCTTAGGCATTAGGAAATGTTAAGCACCAAGAGAATTATGCAGGAATAGGGTTTTGGGTTTGTTTTTTTTTGAGGATCTGATGCCTAAATGTTGCATGTAGAATGGCATCCAGGTCCTTTGATAGTGCTACATTCCTGCAGGTGTGTGGCAGGGCACTGTTTGTGCCTGCCAGTTTAAGACCTGGGACCAAGCAGCCAGAAGGTGCTTAACTGCAGCAGCCATTTTAGAACTCTGGCTGCCCATATAAAGAGGGCATTTTGCTGCTGGCTGGAGGTACAGCAACATCACCTGGCTGCAAGGCTTCATGGAAGACTCTGGAGGTAAAGGAGGAGCTGTAGGGGATGGTCAGGAGGCTCCTGGTCCTGGGCAAGACCTAAAACTGCACCCTGCTGGGAGTGGGTGGTCTGGTGGGGCTCTTAGTGGCACGGGAGCCCCCAGGAAATGCCAGGCCAGTTACCACCCCAGTGAAAGGCTGGTCGGGGCACCTTAACCCCAGCTCCCACAACCGGGTGGGTTACCCCCTTGTAGGGTCCAGAAGTTGGATGCCAGTGAGAGAATGGGGCCATAGAATCAAAAACCTGTCTTGATATCCCCCGACTGGTCAGTGCTGGGGCCAGGACTGGAAGGGTCGAAGGGCCAGAGGCCCATTGTGAGGAATGCCCAGAGCTGAAGGCCTGGGGTTCCGACTGGCCTGGAGGTGGGGCCAGGGTCAGTGTAGCCAAAGGTCCTGGGGGGACCACACCCATAAGGGGAACAGCTTGGGGAGCTATGCAGCCTAGAATGAAGGTGGAATAGTCCGCCTGAGTGGAGGGATCCAGGTGGGGTTCAAATAGTAGGATTCTGAGGCCCAGAGTGGGGCTGGTGATGTTCACAATAGAGGATGCCATCTGTGAGGCATGGACTGTGGTGTAGGGGAGGTACAGAGTCACAGATAGTGCCCCCTGGCATTGGGACAAGAAATGGGCAGCCTCCCGCTTAATTAACAACTATTAGTTAACAACAAGGCACGATGGGTGAGAAGGCGGGTGGTTGGCCCAGAACAGGTGGATGGACCACAGGGAAATTGGCCCCGAGAAGGCCCCCTGTTACAAGGTGTACAAATTTTGGGCATATAATGCAAGACTGTTAAAGAATACAAAACTACAAAAATATGGTAATTAAAGTTCTTAACTTTTTTATAGGGATATCTTCCCAAAGAACCTTGCCTGCCTATGTCCATAGACTAACACAGCCAAAAACCCTGTACCTTTTATAAGTCAATGATGATGATATCTAGGTATAGCTCAATACAATTTCAAGTTCCCTTTATGCTATTTAATAAATTCAAAACCTTCCTAATCGAAAGAATATATTAACCCTCCAATTTTTTTATTTACATGACTGTATTACAAAGTTATTTAAGGCATTAAAATATACCTAAATATGCGCGTGCGCACATGCGCGCGCACACACACACACACACACACACACACACACACACACACACACGCACTTTGCAATTACATTCAGATCAGACAAATACATTTATCTTGTATTTCATGTAGTTACTGAGTGTGCCCCTTAAGCTACCTTTCAGTAAACTTAGGATCATCTCCATGGCAATGTACAGTTGTCTCCTAGCAAAACTGGCATTGACAAGATGCTAAGTTTGGCATCATGTGCTTAGGCTTAGGGGGGGTTATTATTATTTTACTGTGAGTATAAGCATTAGGCTTATTTATACTTAAGTATCTAAGAAATACCTACATTTTCTTATAAGGACTTTGTTCCATATATTACAATAAAGGGGTCCATGACATGTGGCTTTTTATGTTACATTCCCACAAATATAAATGGTATTCTGCCTCAGCTTTTGTGAAGTAAGCAATACTTTGTTTTATATAAGAAAGTATATCACAGAAGTAGAATGTAGTCATAGGATAATGGAATTTGTCAGCTTTCACCTTGGCAT
>NW_005841840.1:1716031-1717879 GCF_000455745.1 Alligator sinensis | reverse complement strand
TAATTAAATGTCAACCATGGCAATACATTTATTTTCAAAATAGAAGACACTGATCCTGTGACTTCTGTGATTTGTTTTACCAATTGATTGTATCCTTTTCTTTTTCTGCTGCAAGTTGGTGCAAGAGTGGCAGTTGTTCATTATAGGATTCCTTCAGCGGATATACTTCTGATGTATTTTGGCCAATGAGAGAATAAAATATTAATAAAAAGTTACGAGGAAGCATAAGATTAAGTTAAAACATCATGACTCTTAAAATAGCACCAGCAATGCAGTCAATCTGATTGGCTGTCACAAGTTACATATGATTCAGTATTAGTGTAGAACTTTGGACCCTGCTGCATATTCAAATGAGAGCTAGATAGAAAGCAGCTATAGAGTTGTTACGCATTTATAAGCACTAACTTTATACCTTGGCTCTTTTTATAGCTGGATAGTAATTTTATGGTATAATTATTTTTTACTTTGGCTGGTCTAAATTTATTGCATGTTTAACCAGTTAATTTTGTGATAATTAATTCGCACTTGTGGCCCAACTTACTTTGCACATGTGGCTGATCTAAATTTGTTGTGTGAGATTAACCAGTTAATTACATAATGCATGTAATGTATAGCAGGGGCCTTCTTGGCAAATGCTTATGGATTAGTCCTCTATCCAAATTTAAACAAAATGTGCATATTATAATTCTAAATAGCAACCTCAAATGGCCTTTTTAAGCCGTCACAATACTCTTTAATCACCTAACCCCATTTGGCTCTTCCTTTTTTTGACTGTAAACATCTCTGGGGTTCCTATTCTATATGCCTAAGTCCTGTTGGCTCTATATTTAGGACCCAGATACCTTCTTTGGGGGAGAGGGGGGACCCACCCTCCTTGTTTGGGAAGGGGGGACCCACCCTACCCTCAGACCGACTGCGACCTTTCCATTTGATAATAGGCAAATGTATTGATACATAGTGATAACAGAAAAGAAACCTTACAAACAATAAAACAATGCTATTTATCTACCAAATTCTAGGGCTGTCATCCTAGAGCATGTCAGCAGCCTGGAGGTGGGATGCCAAGTGTCCCTTCCCCCCCTCCCCCAGTGGATTGGATAAGACAGGCTGGGGGTGTGACCTCAGGGAGCCTTCCTGGGGGACGGGGACAGGGACCCCTCTCGAGGAGGAGGAGGGACAGGGAGGGACCCGGGTGGGACCTTTTGTTACTCACAAGTCTCTGCTTTTGTATTCTCCTTCCCTTCTGATGACTCTTGATGACTCCTGATCTGTGGCTGTCACTAGTCAGTCTCAGTGTGGTTGTCATAAGTCCATATAACTCATCACATGTACACATAATAATTTGGTCTTTCTAGGCCTTCTCCTAATTTGTTCTGTTCCCCCAAAACTGGGACTCAGCCCCCTCTGCTTTGGGGTTTTGTTAGCTGGTGTCACTTTTATCTCGTGTTATGGAAAAGTATGGTACATGCCCCCTTTTCCAGGCTGTGTGTATATCCATTGGCCTTGTTCTTTAAACAGCGTGTCTGCTTCCAGGGCTGTATAAAACTGTATGCATGTGACCCAGGCTTTTTAGAAATCAATTAAGCCCTGCTGCCCACCCTGAACCATTCTATACATTTACCTATAAGCCAATTCCCAAAAAGCAAACCTTTAAATACCATTTTCAAAGCCAACTCCCAGCTCCACAGTGATCCAAAATGTATTTGTGCATCTAAAATGTCTACATTCTGTTTAAATTTAGATAAAGGACTAATCCATTGGGTAGGCACTGATAATATTGACTTTAGCAACCATTGTGCAGCAACCACAGTCACTTTCAAAAACATAACTAAAGATGCCCATCTTTCC
>NW_005841840.1:1685466-1716021 GCF_000455745.1 Alligator sinensis | reverse complement strand
TAAAGAGATCACTCACCCAGGAAGCAGAAGACCTTTCGTCTAATCTACTCTCAGTTTTTGGTTATTCAGGTCCCCATCTTTAACCCTCCCCTGCAACATGACCTTAATCACCAATCTATAGAATAGCTGGTGGGAACACCATCTGTACTTCTTGTTGAAGAAGCCAGGCTAATCTTAGTCATGAATACAAGAGTAATGGCACCAAAGGTAGAAAGCAAGCAAGCAAAGGGCAACTGGACTTTGTAGCCTAGTGGTTAGAGCACTTGGCTATAAGGAGGGATATCTATTCCTTTGCTCCCAGACTTATTTTGGATTTTTTTTAATCCAAAGATTTTCTAATGTAAAATGGATAAACAGTTCTGGGAACAGGGACCAGCACCCAGAGAAGAGGCCTTGTAATTGGGTTGCAGCATCAAGGTCCCTCTTACTTGTTCTTCTTGTAGTATTTAAAACCCTTGGATGCTAGAGTGTGCCTTTCCCTCAGAATGTTTTATAGCCATGTGGCAATAACACTCTCATGAAAGTCATCATGGATATTTTTATCATAAAACTCAACAATCTAGCTTTCAATTAAATGTGTGTGACATGCAATGACAGCATTGTCCTTGTGAGGTTCTGTAGCCTTAGAAGTAATACTGGATACAATAAAAATTCATAAGTCATCGGGTTCAGTTACCTGCTATTGTAGGCAAAACATATAAACTCATTCATAAATGTATCAAGATCCATATTAATACTTGCTATTTTTTTCCCTTCCATCTCCATGTTGTAAATTTATTTCAGTATTAGAAGCACTGCATTAGACATGAGAAGACTGCCAAATGCACAAAATTTCTATTGTAAAATTAATTAATTTTACATGGAATTCTGAAAAATCTAGTGCATTAAGCCAAATAACATAAATTTCCTTTTGCTATTTTGTTTTATATGTAATGAGATGACTTTGACTTTGCTTTTTAAAAAGAAGTGATTATGAATACAACATTTCTACCTTCAGACATCTTCACAAATATATTCATTATTTCCTGTATATTTTCTGTATTTAAATGAAGCTTTCTGGTTATTTTGAATGCTTAATCCATCATATTGTCACCTTCTCCATAGAAAAGGTAAATGTAAATCATTCAGCTAGTAAGGGAAAGAAGAAAGAAAAGAAAACTGTGTTTTGTTTTGACAGAAATACTAAAGATTAAAATAGAACACCAAGTAATGACAGTGAATTAGAGCTGTTTGTTTTAATAGTAATTGCTAATTGTAGATGCATATCATAGTATCATAGTACTTAGGGTCAGAAGGGACCTAAACAGATCATAAAGTCTGACCCCCTGACCTGGGGTTTAGACATAGGTATACATTATTGTATTCAGAGGGTTGTTTTTGATAGTTTTTTTTTTTTAAACTGGACCTTGAGGGGGGGGGGGGATATAAAACCTGTAGCAATTTGTGAATTTTTATCCTGTATTTTAAACATAGTTTTTGTGATTGAAGTAGTAGTAGGCAACTTTTGATCCTCTGGATCATGGTGTCCACATAAGAGGTCTAGTTAGTTGTGTGATCAATCCACTTGTATGGAGTCTTGAGATTATCACACCAAGACCTTCAACCCATATGCCTAGGCAAGGGTTTGGCATAGAGGACTGGATGCTGCCCAAGACTTACCATCCCCCCTTTTAACCACTGAAACAAAACCCAAAAGCCAGACTGAGTCTAGATGTTCAGTGCATAGATGGTTGTAGCTCCTGCAAGAGAGCAACAAATAAGAACTGTTGCTGACAGCCTAACAACTCAGTGAAGGCCATTTTCTGTCAGAGTGATGTCCCTTAGCTTTTCTCCAACCAAAAAGGAACCACAAGGCAGTGAGGGCAAGGGTTTTGAGGCACCCTATACTTACCTTACTGTGGAGGTTGCAACACTGTGGTATTTTATAGGAGCTACCCCACCATGAGTATCCTCACCACACTGCCATCAGGCCCTCCAGTCTGATGCAATTTACAGTCATAGCCAGGACCTGTGAGTAATGTTAAAAATACCTAATTAGCTAATACGAGTGACTTTAATAGAGCTTTTTGAGGCTAGCAAGAGCAATCTTACAAATGATAGTAGGGGATATAATCTTCCATGCTCCCTGTCCTATCCATTTACCTTCATTTTGTTGGTTCATCATCTTCTCCTTGTCTCTTACTTTTTCCACCCTTTTATCCTCATGTTGTATGCCAAGGGAAGGATGGGTATCACAAGAATTCAGGCTCTACGTCTAACATACCTACTACTGCTCCCACTGGACTGTGTGACTTAGGTTCTATGACCAGCCCTCTTTAAAGATGTGTTGGAGAATAAAGGGTGTTTGCTAGGTGTAATAGGTATAGTGGTCTCTGTCTTATCCCCAACCTTATCTGATTGTTGCACTTCTAGTGATGCCAGTGGCTGACTGACTACCATATTGGGATTACAAAAGGTTTTTTTTTCTTATAGGGAAAGTCAGCAAACTCTTATGTGAGTTTTTTCACTTTTTACCCAACATCCAGGTTGAATGGTTGGGGGTGGGGGGAGGGGAGGAATAAATTACAGTTTCACAGCTTTGGCATGCCTAAAATAGAAATGGGATGCCTTCACTTTCAAAAGATACTAATGTCACCTGTCAAATATAATGTTTCCAACTCCCATTGCATTGAAGTTGGGGCTGTGTTGCCTCTTGTGTCATGTGAGATCAAATAAACAATCTCAGAGAAGTAAGTGGACTATTGCCACCAACATTTTAAAGGCATTTTCCCCCTCAAGAACATACAGAAGGGAACGGTTGCAATGATATCTAGAGCTCTCTTTTTCTACCCTTGAAAGATCCTGCCATCCTTTCTAAAGTATCTGCTGTGATGTCCATTCTCTTTTTGAAAAGAAAAGATATGATCCTTAACAAAGCTCATGTCTATGTGTGAATTATATACCATGAAGAATTTTACAGCAAGTTCCTTCCTGCCCCTTTCCCTTGATGTTGAGGCTTGTGACCTCTACCACTAGCAAGTGGAGATGTAAAGCTGCTCATTTATTTAAATGTGAAGTATAGTTATGTGAAAGGAAAAACATCAGTGCCCATTTATTTTCAAATATTTGTGGCTATTATAGGTGTTTTCATTTTATATCATTTCTTTTTCTACATCACCTTAAAATTTCAATTTCCATAACAGCAAAATGCCACTTTAAATAGATCTTACCTTTTGTTTTTCATTCTCTGGGGACACATCACCTTTCCTTTTCTCTGAAAATCCTCTCAAGTGGAAATCAGTTGACACTGTGGTTTATACCACACACAGGGGTTCACAGTTGGAGTCAATTGCCTCTATACCACCTCTGTGAAATAACAGAGGCCCTTGGAAATTGAAATGCATTAGTATACCTATAAGAAGAAAAAAGTATACTTTTAACAAGGACTTTCATGAGACTTCATAGAACAGACAGAGGAAGTTAAGAATGTAGATGTAGGTAAGGAGTTGAAATAAAAAATGATCCCAGTCACAAAATTTAGATGCAGGTCCCTGAAGTCTGTAATTCTATCAAGTTGTACACACTGACTGTTCCCTTACCTTATATCACAGCTAGGCTACAATTTAAAAACTCCTTCCCAAAACACCTTTAAATTAATCATATTTCTTTTCAATGAATGAAAAGCTCCACATCTGTTATGCCTTCCAATCACAATCATGAAGTACTCTATGAGAGTTTGTTATTTATTGTGGGTATCTGAGCAATCAATACATTGGGTATGGGAAGAATGGAAGAGAAAAGAAAATGTTTGCAAGATATAAGAAAATGGAATACTGTAATCAGGCCCCCAAAGTTCAAAAGAGTGTATAAGATTAAAAACAAACAAACAAACAAACATTTAATAAGACAGGTGGAACCTGAAGCTCTATGTATATGAAAAAAACAGGATTGTATCAAATTCTCCCTACTTTACTCATGATCAGTACAGTTATGCTAGTGTAAGTCTGTACTACCACATTGGCGTGGTCTTTTTGGTTCAGATGTTAATAATGTTCTCCTATGATTTAGATGTATTCATACTTTTACTATGCATGAGCTTGTTTGTTGCAATAATCATAATTCATGTGGTAATTAAAATATTCCAAGTTGTAATTATATTTGTTTTTATGAACAAGGGGATGCACCTACAAAGTACAGGACTATGTCATACAGGAATACCTGAACTAAGTCTGCATGCACTAGTTCCAGAAGTAAGTGCAGTGTAGTTGCCTTAGTTGGATACAAGCCTTTATCATAAATCCTGCTTTTCAGCAGAGGTAATTCGCCAAGGTGCAGTACCACACTGAAAAGGCTATGCTGCTTCCGGTTGCAGAGCTGGCATGAGCAGAGCTAACTCAAATCCATCTACATGGCATTATGATATTTTAAAATGCATTTCATACACACACACACACACACACACACACACACACATATATAATGTTTTTAAAGACAAAGATACATTTGTCTTTAAAATACATACAGGGGCAACCAGCATGGATTTATTAGGGGGAGATCATGTCAGACCAACCTGATTGCCTTTTATGATCAGGTCACAAAGGCCATGGACGCAGGTGTCGAGGTGGATGTAGTCTTTCTGGACTTCAGCAAGGCCTTTGACACCGTCTCTCACCCCATCCTAATTAATAAACTGGGCAACTGTGGCATAGATGCCTACACAGTCAGATGGATTGCAGATTGGCTGAAGGGTCGCACTCAGAGGGTGGTGGTGGATGGATCATACTCGACTTGGGGGAGGTGGGTAGTGGAGTCCCCCAGGGCTTGGTCCTGGGGCCTGCGCTGTTCAATTTCTTCATCAGCGATCTTGATGTTGGGGTGGAAAGCAACCTGTTTAAATTCGCTGATGACACCAAAATTTGGGGGGAGGTGAGCACGCTAGCAGGGAGAGAGAGATTGCAGAAGGATCTGGATAGGTTACAGGGGTGGGCAAACAGGAACAGGATGTGTTTTAATACGGACAAGTGCAGGGTGCTGCACTTGGGTAGTAGGAACCAGCAGCACACTTATACGATGGGGAACTCCCTACTTGAGAGCACGGAGGCGGAAAGGGATCTTGGTGTCATTATTGACTCCAAGATGAACATGGGCCGACAATGCGAGGTCATGGTTGGCAGGGCTAACCGGACCTTGTCGTGCATCCACAGGTGCATCTCGAGTAGAACCAGGGAGGTGATCCTCCCCCTCTATGCGACGCTGGTCAGGCCGCAGCTGGAGTATTGTGTCCAGTTCTGTGCGCCCCATTTCAGGAGGGATGTGGACAACATGGAGAGGGTCCAGAGGAGGGCCACCCGCATGATCCGGGGACAACAGGGCAGACCCTACAGTGAGAGACTGCGGGACCTGAACCTATTCAGCCTCCACAAGAGAAGGCTGAGGGGGGACCTGGTGACCGTCTATAAACTCACTAGGGGGAACCAGAAGGGTTTGGGGGAGACGCTGTTACCCCTAGCCCCCGCTGGCATAACAAGGAGTAATGGGCACAAGTTGATGGAGAGGAGGTACAGATTGGACATCCGAAAAAACTACTTCACAGTTAGGGCGGCTAGGAGCTGGAACCAACTTCCAAGGGAGGTGGTGCTGGCCCCTACCCTGGGGATCTTTAAGAAGAGGCTGGATACCTACCTGGCTGGACTCATTTGAGTCCCGTTTTTTGTTTAGGGTTCTTTTGTTGTTCTCCCGCCCTGGCGGGGGGTCGGGCTAGAAGATCTATTAGGTCCCTTCCGACCCTAAAACTATGAAACTATGAAATTTCATCTTCCACAAGGAGCTTGGAGCAGTATCCATGTTTCAAGTACCCTAAAGCAGAAATTTTTATTGCATAACAGTATATTAAGGCAAACGCTTCCACCACTTTCAGATCCTGTCTCAGGAGCTCTGAGAATTCATAATATAAATGTAATTAACATGGATAAAGCTACAAATTTAGAAATATATTTCATGGACTGGTCACAGGACAGCTGTATCAATAGTATGTGGAACATTATCTGTAGTTTAACACAATGAGGAGTTTTATGTAGGCAGTTGGATTTTTCCTCTACAACAGGGATGTCAAACAAATGGCCTACAGACCAGATAGGAGCCATGCTATCCAGCCTGCTGGACAAATTGTTTGACTACCACAGAACCTGGGGCTCTGGTGGACATGATGATCGGTGGCAGGAGTGCAAGCAAGGGCTGGCGCAGCCCCAGTTGTCCTCCAGCTGCTTCACTCATCTACATTGCTGTGGTTTCATAGATTTCATCGACATTAGGGCTAGAAAGGACCTCACAAGATCTTCAAGTCCAGCCCCCTGCCCCAGGGACAGGAAGTCAGCAGGGGTCATAGTGTCCCAGCAAGATAAACATCCAAATTTCTCTTGAAGGCGTTCAAAGTAGGTGCTTGAACCACATCCGACAGCAGTCTATTCCAGACCTTGGGGCCTCGGACAGTAAAGAAGTTCTTCCTTATGCCCAGCCTGAAATAGTCATAGAGAAGTTTATGACTGTTCAACCTTGTCATCCCTTGGGGAGCTCTGGTGAACAGATTTTCCCCCAGATCCTGGTGAGCACCCCTTATTAACTTATAGGCAGCCACCAGATCACCCCTGAGCCTGCGCTTTTCCAGGTTGAAGAGTTCCATAGCTCTCAGTCTCTCATCATAAGGTCTGTTTTCCTGACCTCTAATCATGTGCGTGGCTCTCCTCTGCACTCTCTCAAGCTTCTCCACATTCTTTTTGAATTGTGGAGCCCAAAACTGGACACAGTCCTCCAGCTGCAGCCTCACCAAGGCCGAGTACAACGGGAAAGTGACATCCTGGGATTTGCTTGAGAAGCATCTATGGATGCAAGCCAGCATTTTGCTCGCTTTACTAGCCACAGCATCACATTGCTCATGTTCATCTTGTGGTCAATCATGCCCCCCAAGTCCTTTTCGTCCATAGTGCTAGCCAGTGTAGCACAGCCAAGCTTATAAGCAAGCAGCAGGTTTTTCTTCCCAAGGTGGAGAACCTTGCATTTTTCGGTGTTAAACACCATCAGGTTCTCATCCACCCACTTCCTGAGCCTGTCAAGATCAGCCTGGATTTCCCCAGCCACTGGACCTTGCCACATGCACTTGGGCATGCAGCAGCAGTAGCTCCAGCTCTGATTGGCATGTGGTGAGGGCTAGATCCATTGCTGCAATCCCTGGGTTGGAGCTGTAGTTGCTGCCACATACCCCAGGTTGGGGCCAGTTTTCACCACCACTACAAGTTCCTTGTGCTCTGGGCTGGATCTGGCTTGCAAGGAACCCCACAATCTGGATATGGCCTGGAACACCAGGTAAGTTTTACATCCCTGCCCTACATGATCAAACAATTCACTAGAATCATCCTTTCTTTTATGCAAAGCTCATAGCTCACGTTTAAATCACCCAGGATTTGGTAGGACAATGGCCACAGACTGGAGTTGGGGAAAGAATCATAGAATCATAGAAGTAGGGTCGGAAGGGACCTTGTAGATCTTCAGGTCCGACCTCCTGCCTGGGCAGGAAGAAAACTGGGCTCAAAAGACCCCAGTCAGGTAGGCATCAAGCCACTTCTTAAAGACCCCCAGGGTAGGAGCCAACACCACTTCCCTTGGAAGTCGGTTCCAGATCCTAGCCACCCTGACTGTGAAGTAGTTCCTACGGATGTCTAATCTAAACCTACTCTCCAACAGCTTGTGGCCGTTATTCCTTGTTATCCCGGGGGACGCTAGGGGAAACAAGGTCTCCCCCAAACCCTTCTGGTCCCCCCTAGTGAGTTTATAGATGGTCACCAGGTCCCCCCTCAGCCTTCTCTTGTGAAGGCTGAACAGGTTCAGGTCCCGTAGCCTCTCATTGTAGAGTCTGCCCTGCTGTCCCCGGATCATGTGGGTGGCCCTCCTCTGGACCCTTTCAATATTCTCCACATCCCTCTTGAAGTGGGGTGCCCAGAACTGGACACAGTACTCCAGCTGCGGCCTGACTAGTGTTGCATAGAGGGGGAAGATCACCTCCTTGGACTTACTTGAATGCACCTGTGGATACACGATAAAGTCCGGTTAGCCCTGCTGACCGTGACCTCACATTGCCGGCCCATGTTCATCTTGGGATCAGTGATGACTGCAAGATCTCTTTCTGCCTCCATGCTCTCAAGAAGGGAGTTTCCCATCTTATAAGTGCTGCTGGTTCTAGAGCTGAAAGGAAATGTTATCAGTATCATTGTGTTTGGTATGCTGAACAGCCATCATCATCTTAGGAACAAGAAGGTATAGCTTAATAGAGAGGAATGATATATTGTCTGATGGACTAGGCACAAAATTCAGAAAAAAAGTGCATCTTTGTTGAAGTCCCTGCTTTGTTTCTCAATCCTTAGAAGTATTGGGCAGGCCACTAAGCTTAAGCACAGGGGTGTGTATGATTTAAACAATCAAGCTTCACATTTGATACCTCCATTTCCTTAAAAACCCAGAATGCCTCATCCTTCTGGGCATGCTGACTGACTGATAATGGTACTGGCACCCATTTTTGCATAACATCCTTTTGCATAGGATACCTGCCCAAGAAGTGGGAAACCTTTATGCCAGGCTTTCCTCACCCTCTCCACATAAGCCCTCTGCAGCCAAGAATGTATGTCATGAAGTGTGGGTAGAAAAGGAGGGTGTGTGCTTCACTCTAGTCATTAGAACAATCAGTTGTGATAGAACAGACAGGGACTCTAGTAATTTCTGTGATATTTTAAATTTTAAAAAATTGTCCAATTTAAAATACAAATATTACATTAGTGGAAAAAAGAGACTGGAACTCAAAATCACCTCCCATGGAATGTTCATGCTACTGAACTAGAGTCATGCTTTCCCTTTCTTTCTCTCTCTCTTTGGCTCCATAACTGTTGTGCTCTTCACTATACAGTGGAAGTGGTGAAAGGTGTTCTGACATGTGTTATTTTATAGCTTTTGGTTTGGGCCTACCTGCACCTAAAGGAAGATGGGAGATGTGGATCTGAATCATCTTAGGCAAGGAGGTCTTCTGCATCTTGGGTGAGTTCCCTAATCTCAAGGCTATAATAAAAAATGATATACTATCATTGTGCTTCTGAATGAAAGTGACGAGTGGTGCCCTTGTGGGCTGAGCTCAGTGCTGTTGGTGTACATAACAATGCCTTTAGAGCACTCTTAGTAGGCTGGTCCATTCCTGGTATTTATAAAGATGTATATAAATACTAGTCACAAAACCTTCCAGATACCAGAGCTCCCTTAGGCCTAGTTTCACTGGATGGGTAGTCTTTGCAAAACTGCTTCAAAACCATTTAGCTTGTCTTCATCCCCGAAGAATCAAGGTTGTATAAGGGACCTTCTCGTGCTCTGGATGAAAAGACTATACATTATATTTGGGAATACCTCGAAGAACCACTTTGCCACCCTCACTCTTATTTTTGCATAATGAACACATGCACTTTACTGCAGAGTAGAATAATTAGATGGTGATGCTTTACCACACAGCTACACATGTGACAGTATTGGGGTGGAGCAAACTAATTAATTCCACTGTAAGATAGTACTATCATATGGCATGTTGATTAAATGTGATTAAACTGTGATTAAATGTATGTGTATGTGTAGCTGTTGCATGGCACAAAGATCCCCTGCTCCTAGAGGGGTGGAGGCTGCCTGGGAAGAGGCCTAGAGAGAGGGAGATGGAAGCCCAGGTGCAAGTTACCAGGGAAACAAGCCAGAGGGTAAATTATCTTGCACCTGCACATGGTCAGCTGACCAGAAGGGGCAAGGCTCTAGGCCCATATAAACCGCAGGAACAGGGCCAGGGAGGGCAGTTCCCTGCCAGCAGCCAAGGGGGAAGGAGATCTCCCAGAGGAAGCAAAAGAGAGAGGCCTATCTGCAGGAGCAGCTTCTGATACTGTTAAGGGACGGCACATTTCCTGGTAGGGTTTGTCTGAGGTCATAGCTGAGCAGCTTGAATTTATGTTACAGCCCAGGGGCTTGTGTTTTGTTTATTGTTGTATAAGACCGGTGGTTTGGGTGAGGCTATTAGGGGATGGAGGAGGCCTCATAGGGGACCCACAGCAGTGTGGGAGCCCCAGTGCCAGAAGGGGTGCAGCAGTTGGGGTGCAGTGACCCCAGTGCCAGAGGGGGCACAGCACTTTGCGGGGTTGCAGAGAGCCCAAGCACCTACGAGGCACCAAGTGAGACAGGGCCACTGAGAGCCCAAGCGTCTGTGAGGTGCCGAGTGAGACAGGGCTGCAGAGTGCCCAGAGAGGACAAGGGGGGGGGGGGGGGGGAGAAATTATAACAAGGCCAAGACCAAACAATGTCAGTACCATCAGTGAGGCATAAGGTGTGGTAAAGGGGTGGTTGGAGCCATGCATACAGCCCATATGGCTAGGGTGCCTCAAAACACACACTGTAAAATGGGACCCACAAGAGGTCTAGGACCCCATGGGGTCAGAGAGTACAGCAAACTGTGTCCAAGAGGACAAAAGGCAGCCTCCCTACAATAAATTTTCCTTCAAAGACATGGCAAGAGAGAATTGAGCGTACCCATTGGGCTAACTTGGCATGGTAAGGGGCCTTGGGAGATCACGGCTGTCCTTTAAGGACCCCGTCCCATGACAAAGTGGTGCATTGGCTGGGAAGCCAGCCATACACGGGGCAGTGAGCCATGTCCCCAAGAAGGGAATGAACCTTGGGCTAGAATAGGAATTGAGGGGTATTTATAGGAAGGCAGCAGCACCACAGCTCTGAAGGGTGAGCGGAGTGGGAAATTACCACTGCCAGAGACTATAACGAGAGAAGCATTTGAGCCCCGATCAGTGGGAATAGGGCTAGGTTGGCTATGGTGGAGGTGGAGAATATAGAGGGCCTGAGGCAGGAGAATTTCACCTTGCTATTATAGGTAGACGAGTTGAAATAAAAAATGGCACAATTGGAGTGGGAGTTAGAGGTAGCCTGATCCCAGAGAGAACAAGCTGAGGCAAGAGTCACCACCTTAGAGTAGCGGGTACAAGCAGGTGAAAAGGAAAAAAGGCTCCAAAGAGGTCAGCTGTTTGATTGTGGCAGAAGCAGAGAGAACTCGTGCATTAGAACAACTTATCGTGAATGAAGCCCAGAAGAGCTGGGAGTGAGAAGAGATACTGCAGAAGATGCAAAAAGAGCTGATGGCATGGATGGCAAGACCCCCAGAAATCAGCACGGCCTGAGGAGCAGGAGGAGGTATCCCAGAAGCTGGAGGTGTCTCAGGGCATCATATCAGCCCTCAGGAGAGGAATGCACTGCCAGGAGGAGCAGATGGTGGGTTTGCAGGAAGAATTAAAGGATTGGCAACAAAGATGCAGACAAGCCAAACAACATGCAGAGGAGGTGCAAGCTGAGCTAGTTAAAAGCCGTATTCAGGCAGAAGAGACAGGAAAGGTGATCGCAAAAGAGATGGAGAAGGTGAGCACCTACATGGCGAATTATGGAACACTGCAGGATCAAAAGCTGTTCCTTGAGAAGGAGGTAGAGGCCCCGAATAAGAAGAGTGAGAGGTTACAGACCCAGTCGCAGAGGATGGAGACGGAAAAGGACTGACTTGGGGAATACGTACAGCTCCTGAAAGCCCTCCTAAAAGACAGCTCAACTAAAGAGGTGGCGATGCGCGCAGAGGGTAAGTAGCTCCAGTTTCAAGTGCAAGCTGTAAAACAGCAAGCACAGGCACTGGAAGCTGAGAATAAAAGTCTGTGAGAGGCGAGGGACCAAATTGTTATGAAGGCCCGGGGTTCCTGCAAGATTGAGACGTTGGATGCCACAGGAGTTGCAACGCTTTCTGAAGTGGAGCAGAAGCCTCAAACGCTAGGGGCTATGGATATAAGGGAAAAGAGATCGGTTGCACTGGGATCACAGCTAGCAGAATACATAGCCATAGTGAAAGCCGAATGTCAAGGGCACTTCCGGGACTCTGAGACATTGAAAGAGGCCTTACGGGAGACAGCAACATGGCTAAAGACTATGCGGGTAGAGGGGCAGGGTCCTCCAGTACAGAAGAAGTCACCCAAATACCAAGGCCCAGAGAGTATGAGAGACAAGGTGGACCTAGTGCAGATAGAGAAGAGCATTATGACCGGGGGATCCTTGGTGGTAGACCTTGTGACCAGGAAGGAGGAGATCCTATCTGCATTCCTGCAGTGCCTAAATCAGAAATGGGAACAGCTGATGAGCAGCCATGCAGCGGAGATGGACCAAATAAGGCAGATGCTGGAGGTGTTCCTGGGCAGGTCTGACCAGAGGTTGTCCACCAAACCAGAGTGAACCAAACAAGGGAGCAGAGGGTTACTCAGAGCTAAAAATACCCAAACAAGGGAGGGAGCAAAGGCCTGGAAAGAGATCCCAGGTATATGTTAACAACCTCCCAGGGCAATTTAAGTGGTGGGCCCTAAAGAAGCTGGTTGCAGCAAGGGTTGGGGGTGTGGTGTACATAAAAGTGTACATGGGGGCTGGAGGCAGACCCACCAGCCTAGGAAAAATAGAATTTTGGTCGGAAGAATACGCTCGAAAGGCACTGGGAATGCAATGGGAGATCTGGGGTAGGCTTATGGATTCGCAAGGAGCCATAGGGGAGCAGGAAACCCCACGACCGGTTCTGAGAGAAGGGGTAGGAGTAAGATGAATCTGAGCCCGAGCTGAGGGGGAGCAGACACCCCAATGGATAGAGAGGAGCCCCCTGGAAGAAAGGGGGATGTGCTGGTTCCCCCACTGCACAACTTGAGGTGGAAAAGGGGGAGAGAGAGCATAATGTAGGAGGACCCCATTGGCCCTAAAGGCTGGAGGCCTGACTGACAGAAACACACACCTTACCAAGGTTGGATAATGTGAGGGACTACCCGTGGCCAGGTAACTTCCATCAAATCTCACACAGTGCAACCTTGGGGAAAAAGGCGAGCAGGGGGTACCTGAAAACCTCCGCCTCCATGTTCCAGAGTTGTTGGGTGGCCAGAGCAAGGGCATCAGGAGCCTAAGACGAAGAGCACAGTGTGGCACCGAGTGAAGACTCCCCCCCCCCCCCCCAAGGGGGTTGGGGTCTTAGATGTGTTGCAGGGCACAAAGGTGCCCTGCTCCTAGAGGGGTGGAGGCTGCCTGGGAAGAGGCCCAGAGAGAGAGAAGTCCAGGTGCAGGTTACCAGGGCAACAAGCCAGAGGGTAAATTATCCTGCACTTGCACATGGTCAGCTGACCGGAAGGGACAAGGCTCTGGGCCCATATAAACCCCAGGAATGGGCCCAGGGCAGGCAGTTCCCTGCCAGCAGCCAAGAGGGAAGGAGATCTCCCAGAGGAAGCAAAAGAGAGAGGCCTATCTGCAGGAGCAGCTTCTGATACTGTTAAGGGACGGAGCATTCCCCAGTAGGGTTTGTCTGAGGTTATAGCTGAGCAGCTTGAATTTGTTACAGCCCAGGGGCTTGTGTTTTGTTTATTGTTGTATAAGACCGGTGGTTTGGGTGAGGCTATTAGGGAATGGAGGAGGCCTCATAGAGGACCCACAGCAGCGTGGGGACTCCAGTGCCAGAGGGGGCGCAGCAGTTGTGGCGCACTGACCCCAGTGCCAGAGGGGGCACAGCACTTTGCAGGGCCACTGAGAACCCAAGCGCCCATGAGGCGCTGAGCAAGACCGGACCATGGAGTGCCCAGGAGGGACAAGGGGTGGGGGGGGGGCAAATTTATAAGATCAAACAACATCATTACCATCAGCAAGGGCGTGGAAAAGGGACGGTTGTACCCATGCGTACAGGCCATAAGGCTAGGGTGCCCCAGAACACCCACTGTAAAATGAGACCCACAAGGGGTCAGGGAGCCCACGGGGTCCACAAGGATGTAAAGGCAGCCTCCCTACTATACATTTTCCATCAAAGACATGGTGGGCGAGAATCTAGGGTGCCCATTGGGTCAACTTGGCACAGTAAGGGGTCTTGGGAGATCACAGCCATCCTTTAAGGACCCTGTCCCATGACAGTAGCCACTGACTGAGGGTGTAAATTGTGCCTGGTCAGTCCAGCCAGGTTCCTGCCTGCCACCTAGCCACATGGTTCCACACTGTCAGTAACCTCATGTCCCAGCCAGCCCCTCCACCACCCAGTGCTGCCAGCCTGAGCCCAGGGCTGACCCCCATGTCCTCTGCCAGCCCAGGTCTGCTCCTCCCTGGATCAGATTGCCGTTCTCCTGAGTCCACATGAAGATGCTGCACCTGGGAGCAGTTTACTTCAGCTCAAACTGCTCCAGAGTGTATTGCTTTACATTAATAGCACATGTAGATGTTCCTAGCATCTTAGTATACAGGAGCCACTTCAGTTAAGTAGTATGGAATCGGGCACTATGATTCAACACGGACAATTGTGTCTAGACAATGAAAATTATCTTTCATTGGCTATTCACAGAGATTGTGTATGAGAATGTAGAAGTGTGAGTCCATGTTAGTAAAACTACTGAATTGGTTAAGCATGATTGTATATAGTCTGCCTATCAGTTGACAGAGATTGGCAGGATAAAACTCAGTAACATTACTAAGGGTTTAATTCATGGTGGTGGAGTTTTGGGGATGTTCTAAAAAAAAATCTAGACATTATCTCATTGGCACTGTCCAACCCCCCTGACTAACCTTTGGTTGATGTATCCATCATTGTAAAATATTGAATCGTATAAATTCGCCAGGTTAAAAACTGCTGTTGGGGGCTCAAGTAAAAAAAACAAAAACAAAAAAAAGTACATTTATTTAATCTTGTCAGCATTCATTTATAATCCAACATTTAAAAGAGACAAGATTTAAACCAGTTTTCCCAACTGCACAAAGCACCAGATAAAAGAATCTTTTCAGTAATAGTATTTCATTTTGAGTTTCACCAGTCCATTTAGTTTTGATATTACAAGAAGACTATTAGTTTTATATTCTCATGCTGAATGTTGATGGATTCTGACAGCTGTCACTGGGAAGCTGAGAGAGATGAGGCTTTCAAGCTGAATAAAAATTATATTGAATAAAGGTGAAATTTATTTTACTCACATAAATCCTAAGAATCAGGCTATATGTGGGTAAAGTGTGGGTGGGTTGAAGAATTGAAATTCACTCTTTCAGTTCCTTATCCAGTGCAGGTTGTGGAGCTAAAGTGTAACATGCAGCAGGTTTTGCTGAAGGAATGGACACAGACACTTGTTACGTCTACCATTTTCTGAAGCCTGGGGATACACTGGGTTCGTCACTTCTTATACTGGTCCATGTGGTGAGGCTATCTGAAAGATGCTTTTCAAGGTGTTTGGAAAGTTTAGAAGTAACCAGCTTCAAAATACCCAGTTACTAATTTCTGCAGAGGGCCATTCTTGGGCTTTGAAATAGCCCTCTTTATTTGAAGTGAATTCTGCCCTCATCAAATACTTAAATACTGAAGAAGTCCCCCCTTACCCTCTTCAATTTAGCCTGTGCACACTCCATGCTTCCATTTCTGATCACCATAGAGTACCCAGTTCTCCTGAATCATTGGAGATGGTGATTTATCAGAGAATTACCGTTACATGGTAACAAAGAAAAGGAATTTGCAAATCCTCATACTTGTCCTGATTAGTTCATAAATTAATATCCCAAGGACATTCTCAGTTTAGGAACCAGAATTGTTAGAATGACTGTGCTGCTTTGTACCCAAACTACCCAAGAGAGAATATCTTATCTGAAACAGTGGAACAATTATGTTATTGATTAATCCATTGTAAAACACTCATTCTTTTTTTATCAGATGACATATAAAAGTCATTTTCTTGTGATTCTGATTCATTCAAATAGTTTTGTCTGAGCCTGGTTATAAAAATGGATTCTGCCAAGGCTTGTAGGCCCCAAATGAGAAGTGACAGCTGCGCTGTCGTTCACAGGCCGGAATGTTCATATTTCGTTTCCCCTCACTCTGATATATTTTTGTGAACATCTAGAAAATTGGTGTTAACAGGAAGTATCTTGATCTCTGGACATTTCAAAGAAGTAAGTGCCTATTGCATCAACCACATGGAACTTGGGGAGAAGAAAACAGGTTGAAAGAGAGAAGAGTTTGGAGGAGCACTAGGAATTCAATTTATGTGCACATGGGTAGAATGCTAATTTACACTTGTAGCATTCTTATAAGTGGCTCTTCTAATATATTTTAGATCCCTCTGGTTTTTCCAGAAAGTGATTAATCTATTTTAGATGCCTAATCTCAGGAGATCATGGCTCAGTATCCGGAGCAGGTTCCGTTTGGTTTAGAATTAGGCAGGGTGGGGTAAGGCTCCAGCTTGCCCTCTGGTATTTCGCATTGGATAGGTTAGATGACTTTCTGTGTAGTTTTAACAAATCCATCAATCTGTGAATTCTTTTCTTATAGCATGCTTATAGACTTCAGTGCAATGTGATAATAACCAAGATGCATTTAAACTAGCCTGGTTATCAGAAACATTTTTGCTGTAGCAGCACAGAGGTCTGTTTGGGCCATTTTGCCTACTTCCATAGTTATGTCTTCCGATGCTTGAATGAGCTTTTTTAAAGTTATCTTGGTCACCTCTATGTTGTACTGCACTTTGCAATGTAAACATTTCCAGAAATCTAACTCTGTCCACATGCAAATTTTGGGGTAGCTGTGTGCCTAACTTCAGATAGTGACTTCCATTTTATGGAAAGGCATCAAAACATTAGGTATAATGATACCAAGCGAAGTTAGATATTATATTGTTTATACATGGGGATTTTGCTTGGTTTTCAAATCTCTACCTGTGATCAGCAACAGTGCAGCAGTATACTCCAAAATGAAATTCTGCTTTGAAAGTAGAGACATTGTGGTACTCGTGAAAAAGGGAAGCAAGTTGCCCTGTTAATAAAGGACATTTTGATTAACTTTAAAATATATACATCCCATTACTTTTGATTGTTTTATGTGTGAATATGTGGTTAATGGGGATCTTGTGTAATTTACCTCCCTTATATTCTGTTTGGTTGATGCATTTAGAGCAACAGTTCAATTCCTGGAGGGTTACTTTGAAAAGGCTGTCATTATTTAGAATGGATCATTTAATTAAGCTACCATAGTTTCTCCAAGTAAAATTAATCAGTGTAGGTATATTGCTTTTATGAGGCACAATTAGTAGGCAAATAGGTTACTGCCCAATAGAGTTGTAATAATCCAAGTGTACATGGCCTCATAGAATTTAGGCACGAGCTATGTTTACTCTTAATTATACCCCATGCCATTTACTTCAGATAGGTTATAGCCCATGCTGCAACTAATTAATTTATGTTGTTAGAAAAATACTTCATTTTAATACCAATGTGCAACACTGTCTAGATGGAACTGTCTCTCCTATGGCTGGAGGGAATAATTATGGCAGAAAATATATCAATTAAAATGAGCTTTGTTCAACTATGTGTATACTACAAACATGGTTAACCAAACCTCCACAGACCTGATCCTTATTGTTGGCCTTGGGGTTCTTACTTAATAAGAACTTAATAGAATATCTTCAGTGACTCAGACAGTAAATAGCAAATGAACCTACAGGAAAAGAAATATTGATTCTCTCTTTCAAGATCTGGACCTAGATATTGGGGGAGGAGGTCGCTGTTGTTTCTCATTAAAAATAGTAACATCCATCTATGTTGTCACAATGGTATGGAAAATGATACTAGCACAAGAAAACAATAGAAAAGAATTATGGTCCAGTGTTTATTTTGCTAGCATATATTTGAGGCCATTATTTACTCCAAATACTTCTGGTATGATCTTGAGCAATGGCACACAGGCTCAGCATTGCAATAGTCTGTTGCCTAGTCAAAACTACAGTCTTGGATGACATGCCTAAGTGAAATAATGCATGGGGAGAAGAACATGTGGGGAACTGCACTTTTAAGAAGTTGTATTATAAACCAGTTGGACTGAATTATTTTGTTATGCACTTGGTCTTTATAACATAATATACTTAGTTATTCATAGACTGTAAGGCTGGAAGGGACCTCAGAAGATCATCTGGTCCAGCCCCTTGCACCAAGCAGGAAAGATAACTGGGGATCAGCTGACCCCAGCAAGGTGCCTGTCCAGTCTCCACTTGAAGATTTCCAGGGTAAGCGATTGCACCACTTCTGGAGGGAGCTTATTCCACAGTCTGGACACCCTGACTCTGAAGAAGTTTTTCCTAATGTTGAGCCTGAATCAGTCTTCCAGGAGTTTGTGGGCATTACTCCTAGTTTTCCCCTTGGGTGCCCTGATGTACTCACCACATTGCTCACTGGGTCCTTGATGTACTCCCCTAGTGTAGTGGTAAGCTGCTACCAGGTCCCCACTCAGCCTTCTTTTCCTCAGGCTGAAGGGTCCCAGATCCCTCAGCCTTTCTTCATATGGCTTGCCTTTTAAGACTCTGATCAAACAGGTGGCTCTTCTTTGGACTCTCTCAAGCTTGTCCATGTCCTAGTTAGTATTTAGGCACAGAATGAGGCAGAACTTATGTCAGAGTCCTTGGCTCTGAGTAACTGCTAAAGTAACTTATGGTAATAGTAGTAAAATGAACTAAGTAAATAATCTGAGTGGAAGAATGAATTAGTTTAAAATAACTGCCAGAGCAAAAACTCTGTGGAAATATAGAGCATAACTGGAAAGGATTCAGATACTGTTTCATTCTGTATCTGCAAGGAATGGGTCTCAGGAAAGTGGGGTGGGCAGAAGGTATCTTAATTTCTGACAGCTGCCTCCAGGCTTTAGTTTGTTGTTTTTTCATAATTTTCAGCTGACTAAGGCAGAGGTGGCAAACTGTGAAACCATATTATAGAAATTAGAGGAGTGCTGCACTTGAAAAATGATGCATTAAGAAAAAAGTTTTCAAACAAAGCAGACTAAGAGAAGGCACAGACAGAGGAGAGTTTGTAACAGAGCTAAAGCTGAAGTGCAAAATTGTAAACTGTGAAAGAGGGAGAGGGGAATCACATCCATGACAGAAAACCAGACTGGATTTGGCAGCAAAACATTTGCAGAAAACCAAGAGGCCTAGAACTCACCATTGACAAAGAATTAGAATTTGTCAAAGAAAGAAGTGACTGTCGCACTGTGTCATGGGCAGCCAGGTCTGGGATCATTGAGGGATCGAGGTGCTAACTAGGGTCAGGAGGAGTGACTAGGATCCAGGTATGACTCTGGTTTGGAAGCCAGGAAGTCAGTTTGAGAATGGGTGCTAGCAACAAGCTGAGTCAGGAAGCTGTGGGATCAGGCAGAGAGAAGAGTTGGACAGAAAGCCAGGTTGAGAAGCCAGGAGATCAAGTAGAGAATGGAGCTAGAGCACAAACCAGAGGAAACAGCAAAGCAGTCTAAGATCAGGTTGAACTGTGCTGCCCAGATGCTTATTGTTCCTACTCAGGAAATTATATGGGGAAGTGGAGAGTCAGCTAACTGTCAGGCAGGGTGGGGCCAGGTAGGGAAGCTTCTTGCTGATGCAAGCTCTATATGCCTTGATGAGGCTCCCACTGACCACCCAGCAGCATCAGGGATGGTGGCATAGACTTGTCCCCTCACTGCTGCCAGTTGGGCAGGAGATGCTTTGCCAAGGTGGCACAAGCTTGCAGTGGCAACGAGCTTCCCCACTCAACCCTGCTCTGCCCTGTCACACTAGGTCCCCTCTCCCCCGCACTGGGCTGCAGAAGTCCTGTGGGGAGGACAGCAGGGTGGGGAGCCCAAGCCCACAGACATCAGTCAGCCCTCATCCTTGACCCCACCCTGTGCACAGAATTGGGGGGCACATGCCCCCCATGCCCTTCTGGAAGTATGTGCGGCGGCAGAAAGTGAACCTCCCTCACCCTCCAGATGAGTTACCCATGGCCCTGTACCACTCCTCACCAGGGCCTTGCAGCTCTGCATGCCAGCCCCAGGCCCCAAGCCCCACATGCTGCCTGGCTGGGCAGCAGTCCCAGTCCTAGTCCTGCCCAACTCCCTCCCTCCCTATGGGGGTCTCAATCCCCCCCTACCTCCCCCCGACTTACCTGTGAGAGCTGCTCTCCAGGTTGCCTGGTGGTCATGTGCAGTTTGCCCCCTGCTAGATTGCCTTCCTCCCACTCCCTCCAGCTCCTTACAGGCTGGTACTCTGCCAGTCTGCAGAGAACTCTTTGCAAAAGTGGAAAACCTGTGTGTTTCTCTGTTAAAATGAAAAACAAACAAACACATTTTTAAAATCAGTTTGAAGGGAAACACTGTGGGGTTTTTTTGGTTTGTTTTATTTTTATTTATTTTTTGTGGTAAATGGAACACTTGGGTCCCTGCTTATGTTATATTTCCAGACTTCTCACTGGTACTTTATCCACTCTAGGATCTATGCCTTGGTCCAGACTACTGGTCCACTTGACAAAATGGAATTTAAATACCTAATTTATGTAAATACTTGGTCTTAAGTTGCATGCAAATAGCCACACAAGAAATCTATAGGGACAGAAGATGATCTCAGGTCTCCCAAATCCTAGCCTAGCATCCTAAAAATTGAGCCCTCATTTTTCTTCTGGATTTTATTTTATTTATTTCACAGGAACATGGCAGTAAGTACCAGATCTGCAAGGTCCACCCTTGCTACCTGGAGTATGAGTAACTTGCATAGAATAGAAAGCTGGGTACATTGTACCTCATATTATCCTCCACTGCTATTTAGTGAGAGTAGCAATCCTGCTTGAAGGTAGGTATGAAAAATGAAATTACAGATCAAAAGAGCCTATACAGCACTATTTGAAAACTACTTTATGCACCTCAGTACTTGGAGACAAGGTGCTGAATCAATGACATGGTTTCAGACTTCATTCTGAATTTATTCATGTCTGTAAGTTAATACCAGACCAAGGATGTTATGCATACATTTATACAAATAACATTTAATGTTTGGTTCAGTATAGCATATCTCCATCTATTCTCATGATAGTGCGAAGCTCCTTGATTTTTTTTTTCTTCACATAATGGCATGTATGCTAGATTCAAAAATGATAATATAATAATCAGCCTCACTTACAATTCCATGACTCAGCAGAAAATCTGTTCAGACACATGGATTTATGCCTTATACTGTGTGAGCCTCAGTAAAAGCAAATATGGTTTTGACAAATAAAAATAGAATTCAGATTTTAAACAATTTAAGGCTAATGACTAACTTCAGGATGTTTCAGTGATGTACGCTAAGTATTTATTTTTTCTCCAATTTAAATGATTTATCATCTGACAGACTTCTCAATTTTATAGTACTAATGATAAATCTTCATGTTTCAGATTTTATTAGTGCTGGCACATGCCAAATGTCAGTAATTACAGCTAGGGGTAAAAAGTAAAAGAGCTGATTTGTTCATGAATGCTTCTTAGGAATTAATTGCCTCCTTCTATTTTATGAAATTGTGGAATGTTTTGATATGAAGGATAGACAAACTTTAATTATGTATTAATCCCCCAAGAAACACAAATAGTTTTATCTTCTCTATGGTTCCTTGTTTTTGGCATCATGTCAGCTGTGAACTTCTAAATGTGTATCTTTATTCCAAAATATTTTGGGTAAAGAATTCATTTTTATATTTGTGATACAAGTTAGCCAATTTTCCAATGTTGTTTCATAAAAATGCAATTAGTTAATAGTGTTTCAAATATTGCATTTTTGGCAAGTGATTTATCATAGAATAATTGTGTACTTAGGGAGAAATGACATATTACATGCAGGAAGAAGAAATGTACTTAAAGCAAATAAACAAATAGTTCATTTATTAGCATGTCATTGATTTCTGGTTGCAATCAACGATATGCACTATCTGTCTAAGGAAAAAATGCATGAGGAATTAGATTTTTCCCTCTCTATCCTACTAAAAGGAAGAGCTTCTGTTGATTACACACCATTACTTTATTTAGAAGCTTTACAAAATTAATTTTATAACATCTTACATTTAGACAATGCTTTGCATCTCAAAGGGTGTGTCTACACCTGCCTCTATGGGCTCATCCAGAGAAGCACACATGTGCCCCTTGCAGCATCTCAAAGCCCTTTGAGACACTGCAAGAGGCATGTGCAGGAACAAAAAACCCTTCCCCGTGGTGCAGAATTAGACCCCTGGATATCCAAGGGTCAAAAAATACTCCGGGCAAAAAAAGCAAGGCAAGGCACACTGCAGGGCACAGGCAACCGGAGGCCAGCCAGGGCATCTCTACGGCTGGCCCTCACTCTGGGGCTGAAGCATTCTGCCTGCACATGCAAGGCAGGCAGCATGACAGCTGCAGGGAGCTAGACCCAGGCTCCATGCTAGGATGGGGGGGGGGGGGGGCTGGATGAGGGAGGAGGGGACCATGGGGGGACCCCCACCAGCTCCATCCCCTGCCTGCACCCAGACCATTGCTACTGCTGGTGTGTGGGGGGAGGCTTTCTTTTTAGAGTGCCAGGAGGCTGGGGTCAGGCAGGGAAGCCATTGGGGTTCTGTGTGTGCAAGTGAGGGATTGGGCCAGTTGGGGCAGCCATCAGGGGTCTGAGGATGCAAGCAGGGGATGGGGCCAGGTGGGACAGCAAGCAGGGGTGGGGCACATGGAGCTGTATGGTGGAGGGCTGAACCATGTGGGGAGCAGGGGACCCACCCGTCTTGAGCAGCCCCTCCCTACAGTCTCCCCATGATCCACCCACACCTACCCACACATCCATTCCCCTACATCCCTCCACAGACACCCACATCCCCCAACTCCTCTTCCCACCGCCCTTCTGCAAACCCCACATTCCCCCAGCACACACCCTGCATGCCCAGCTGCCAGACAGGATGAGACCTGCTGGCAGGATATGTGGCTGCAGGGGCAGCTGTCCCCACATCCTGGTTAGTGAAGGGGTCAGGGGGAACTCTAACTTTCTATGATAAGAAAACTGAAGGCAAACAGCAAAACATATAGGTATTTAGAATTCATTTTATTATGATAATAGAGACACTAGTAGACTTCCAAATTGCTTTACACTGTAGATATGTCAATAAAACACTGCCTGACTGACTGCGCGCTCTCTCTCTCTCTCCCTCTCTCTTTCTCATATATATATATGACAGTTCAAAGCAGGCCATCACACTGGGAATATCTTCCGGGAAATAGCTGCCTAGATAACTTGGCAGGGGCATACATGGCAGTAGTGGTGCACAAAGTCCATCTCTACAGCCACAGCTCACTGGTAGCTAGGCCAGAGGAGCAGATGCCTGTATTGGCTGTGCAGTCCCCATCTGGGTCTAGCAGGTGCATAGCAGGTCACAGCCAGGCAGCAGCCCCCACTGTCAGACTGCTGCAGTGGGTAGAGGGTGCAGGGAACTCTCAGGGCTGTTTCTGCAGTCCACCTGGCACAAGAGGTAGTGTTCCTAGGTACCAATTGGCTGGGCCCCAGAAGCTCCTGAGAGTGAGTAGCTCTGTGCTATTTACCAGGCCAGCTTCTTGTACTGATGGGGCCAGGACAGGGCAGCTTTTTATACAGCTGGAGACAGCACAGGTGCTGGCCCTGGACTCTAGCTTCCCCTGGCTGCAGATCCAGGAGAAGCCAGGCAGGGTTATTTTGCCCCAAGTAGCACAACTTGCATCATACCAAAGTGCATATCTCGGCATGAGGCAAAAAGCCCTGTCTCAAATTTGCACCTCTTCTATTTGTTATGCTGTGGGCACACGTGCTGGCATGTGTGGATGTGCCCTATAGTGCCATTGTTACTCTGCCATCATTTAGCACTTCCTTTTGGAAGTACTAAATGACAGCTCAGTAACAGCCCATACTGAGCCATGCACATGATGCATGGTTATTTTTCACTGACACATTGCTGTAGAGCCACGCTATACTGAGGGAGCACATCACTACAGTGTTGTAGCTGCAGCATTATGGTTTTTGCCCACGGACACTACATCACCATAGTGCATTACTACAGAGACATACTGTCACGTGGAGACTCACTCAAAGAATTGCAAAGGACTTTTCTGATCTCAGTTGTCAGTATTCACATAATAAAAATCATCCTTTACAATGAAATTTAAAATGGTGTAACATTACTAACAAAATGACTTATTCAGGTAAAATTAAATATGTGGCAGTTGTTAATGTAAGCTGATAGATGATGCAGTATTACATCTTCAAGATAATTTTTTTCTTTTATTTTGCTCAGAAAATGCTGACATTGAGAATGTGCCAAGAGAGACTTATTTTTTTTATTATTTTTTGATTGCTTACATGTTTAACATAATGTGATCATCTGTTAAAAGCGATTATGCAAAGGTCAAATAATTAAGATTAATTTAGATAGCAAATCTTTGATATACTTTGTATTCCCATGAAGCAAGCATACTGTTGGGATGATTACCAGGAAAAACAGTACCCAAGGTCAAATTGTGTAGTCCTCAGTCTTTAGTTGAGTAAAATTCCCATTGAAATCTGTTTTGTTTCCATACAATGGGAGAAAATACATGCACTTTCAGTATAATGTGATTCATTTTCAATTAAGGAAGATACAAACAAAGAACAAAAGTGAAGACTCCATAACATAAGGGTTTCTGTGAGCATCTCCTCTGTGATGGGTTCAGAAGTATTCTACCAAATGACTGTTTGTCTTTCCAGACAATGATTTAAAAGGAGAAACTCGCAACAGGAAACTGACAAAAGGAGAAAACAAAGATATAGGAAATACATACCTGAGCACACTGCAATGTCAGTGGCAAAATTCAGGTTTGTGCCTTAGTGCAAGCTTCAATGGACATGTTATCAATTGAAGGATTTAGGAATTGTTAAGGTTATAACAATGTGTTCAATTTTTGTAGCAGAACTCCCAATTGGTGATATGAGGACTCAAGGCAGAAAGTGAGTCTCACACACTTTCTGGGAAAAAGTCTTATTTCATTTAAGAACTACTATTGAAAGACTCTGCATTTTTGAGCCAAGAAGACTTACAGCAGTTGCACTCCTCTACAGTGCAGATCACTAAAGCTAGGACGAAGCATGTGGTACAGTGCATTCTCTGTCAAAAGGATGCAGCCATGAGACCCAGAATATCATGACCTTTAGGAAACACAGCAAAATATTTGTCTTGAGAGTCTTTCCCCCTGAAGTGACATTCATAATTAGGACCCCTCTTTTGTTTTCTAACTGATTCCAAAATTCACCTAAAAAAAGGAGCAAGTAAAAAATAAAATTTTAAGCAGTTATTGACCCAGAAAAGGGAATAGTGCTGGGAAGTCCTTGAAATCCATTAGGGATTTTTCAATTCTTATTGCTTTTATGTGGAATGCATTTTACATGTAATAGTTTTCCTTGTATACTAAGTAACTGACTAGCAGCACATAGTGGTTAAGGATAGAAATTACACACGGGGCACATCTTCACATGATGCTATATCACCATAGCAATGTGCTATGGTGACATAGCATTGGCAGGCAAAAACTGTGATGCCACAGTTATATCACTGTAGCAATGTGTTCCCTTGGTATAGCATGTCACTACAGTGATGTAATGGCTAAGTGTAACCATGCGCCATGTGGACAGTGCAGTACGGGCTGTTACTGTGCTGTCGATTAGTACTTCCAAAAGGAAGTAGTGAAAGGTGGTGCAGTAATACCAGTGCCATAGAGGCACATGTTGACATGTCCACAAACTGGTATAAGTGATAGAAAACTGGTTCAAATCTGTAATACAAAAGAATTTCAGTGTACATAAACCACTTTCAAAGTGGCTGAAACCAGTTTAAGATAAACCTGGATAGATATAGTTTCAGATTTAAGTGACTTAGGTTAAATCAGTTTATTAAACTTCTATCCCAAATATGCACATGGCCACCAGGCAGCCTGGAGAGTATCTCCCACAGGTAAACTGGGGAGAGAGGGGGGATTGAGGCCCCCAGAGGGAGGGAGGAAGGGAGTTGGGCAGAGCTGGGGATGCTGCCTAGCCTGGTGGTACGTGAGACTTGAAGCCCCAGGCCAGAATGAGCAACTACAGCACCCTGGTGGGGCATGAGACAGGGCCACAGACAGCTTGTCCAGGGGGTGGGGCATGGGACTGGCTTCTCACCCTGGGGCTCTGGCACTTCTGCAGGGGGCAGGGGGTTGTGGACCCAGGTCCCTGGCCATGTAGCCCTGCCAGCTGGGGGCCCCCTCTGGCAGGGATGAGGGGATAGGGAGCACCAACAGGGCTGGGGGGTGGGGTTGTGGGGGGGAGTGAGGGTTGTGGATCTGTGTTCTGTCAGCTAAGGGAGCAGGGGGAGCTCATATTTTCCATGATAATAACCCCAAAATCAAATACCAAAATCTATAGTTATTTAGAATTTATCTTATAGTGTTTGGGGTTTTCAAATTGCTTTAACATTGTAAATATATCAATAAAACATTGTATTCAATTGATACCTATTTATTAGTGGTGTTTCATTTTAATTGTGGATTTTGGGGTTTATAGCAGAAAATGTTCGATTCTTGCATCAGAGAAAACTAGGATCACGGCTTATTAGTTCAGTTTATGCAGCTTATATTAACCTGCACAAATTGAATCAATTCAGCTTTGGGATTTTTTCACTATGCCTAGCCTGTGAACATAGCCTACTCATTGTTCTGTTCCTTGTGGATCACTGTAGATTTTACTTTTGGTTTTCCTCAGTAAGCAGCAGAACCTGCTTTTACTATATGTCTCTCACATAATGCACACACTAATTTCCAGAATCTGTTTTTTGGGGAAAAGATGAATGTTTTATGTGACAAAGTACAGTAATCCTTGATATTAATGGTAAATAATCCTCTCTGAGATGCACCAATACATACATGCATGCATTTGAAGGCTTCTACATAATTTAATCATTTTTTACAATCAACTAGAGTCCAAAGCAACAATCACAATCACATGATCAGAACATATTTCTTCCCATAGGATAATGTTTAGTTACCCATCACCTCAGAAATTTGAATTGCATAATCCCCAAACAATGGATGCAAGCATGCCACGTATATCCATGGATGCATAGATTTTACAACCAGAAAGGATAATTGTGATTTACTCTCCTGTGTAACACAAACCATTGGACTTGACTGAATTCCTTCCTGCTTGAATAAGAGCATATCTTCAAGGGAAAACAACAAAGAAACCCTTCTAAGTTTAATGTGAATAGATCTAATAACATACACTCCCACTGTTGCTGTAAGTAAATTGTTACCATAGTCAACTATCTTGACATTAAACATTTGCTTCTTATTTATTGTGTGAGTTTGTCTTACTTTAACTTCCATCAGCAGATTTAGATTCAAGAGTCCTCTTTTATGCTTTCCTTCATGCAGATGCTTAGGAATTGAAATCAAATCATCCCTTAACCTTCTCTTTGTTAAGCTAAAGGGAATAAGTATCATGAATCTTTCAAAATGAGGCATGTTTTCCAATCCTTTCAAAATTGTTATGACTCTCTAATTTATTACACTCTATTCATTTGGTGATGCATAAGACATGCATGTGGGTGCACATGCACCCCCTGAGTTTGGTGGTGCACCTCTCACAAAAAGGAATCACTGACACTGCCAGTAGTGTCTGTGGGTGGTTGCCACTGGCCACCCCCTGCGTGCCTCGCTGCCGATGGTGTCTGAGGATGGTCCCCTCTAGCCGCTGGCCACTGCCAATGCGGCCAGCGGCAGCTCTATGTGGTCACTGGCCACCCACCACCCAACCTCCCCTGCCACTGACAGCACCATGACCACCTGTGGGAGCTCACTGTTTGCCGCTGCCATGCTCCTGTGGCTGACAGTGCCACCACTGCCTGTGGAAGCTCTCCATGCCCCCCACCCCCCCAGCTTTTGGGAGCACATGGTGTTTATACTGTACTGAAATACCAACATGAGAACAAACCACAATATTCTAGCAGTGGTGGTAGTGATCGCAGGCATAAGTGAATGAGAAGAACAACAATAATGGAGCTGTAGGCAGCCTCTGCAGACCTTTTGTCTAGCTCTAACCAACTGGCTAGCTGCTTCCTAACTGAGAGACCATCTCCCAGTTCCCATCTCCCTGAGTTTCCTGTTAGGAAGCATTTCTAATTTATAACTTCTATCACTTCAGTGGCTACATAATTGCCAAAACAGATGTAACACAGCCTCTAATCTTATTTGATATTTTGCTGTTTGAACTTAGACATTTTGGCCATTATATTGCATTATGAAGTTTATTGTTCCTGTTAGCCCCTGGGCAGTAGGGACAATGGCAACAGCAGGTTTGGGGGAGGGAAGAATTGGAGAGGATGGGAAGGGAGCAAAAAGGAGGGGATATTCCTCTGAGCATGGAAGGAAAGGGAGGGAGCAATTTTTACTTGGTTTAGGCACTTAAACTCCCTGGTTGCTGCTTCTGCAATGTGACCAAATAGTGTGTGGGCCACACCTCTACACCCTCTCTGAATCTGCCTTGTCACAATTTTAAGCTGTTCTCAAAGTCACTGTTTCCCAGGATAGAGTCACTCATCTTTTACTTAGTCTTTTGTGCCACATGACTGGCTTTACATTTAGCTATATGAACATTGTTATGTTTGGATGCCTCCTAAATGATCTGTATTGCTCTGTATTAATGACCTGTCATATTAATTGTTTAGCATGTCCTCAATCTTAGTCTTATATCTAACTTAATTACTAATCATTTTATGATTTTTTTTTAAACAGACCATTGATAAAAATATTAAATAGTGTTGACCATGAACTGGTGGTTTTTGAGCACCATCCCTTGAAACATACCGCTTCATTTATTATTTTAATTACATTTTGAGACACATCAGCTAGCCAGTTTTAATCAATTTAATGTGTGCCATAATACTTTTGTATTTTTCTAGTTCCTTAATGAAAAGTGGTCTATTATCAATATCTTAAATTAAATTATACTGCCACTAAAAACTTTATCAATAAAGCTCATTTAAAAAAAAAATAAACCAAAAAAGCCCAACAACAAAGCCCTTCTCATTGACTTTAATGTCCCTGACTTTAGATGGCTGCTCTTTTTGTTCTTCTCTTGTTTTGCTTATCGATTTCCTACAATTCCTAGTTTATGTTTAATAGTCATGTCAAGTGTCCCCTTTCTTCCAGGTGTGTGTGAAAATAACTGCTTTCATTTCCCTGCTTACATAGAATTTTTTTTTTTAATATTGTATCCCTTTCAATAGGCAATAGAAAATTGCAATAGGCATTAGAAACTATTTTTAGAAATAAATAGTCTTTAATTTCCTTTCCTCACATATTCACACCCTTTAGCTTTCTGCTGTACCAACTGCCCCCTCCCCGTCTTTGAAAGACTTATGCAATAATCTTCCTAGTCTTATTTTTAAAGAACAGTATAATGAGGAACCTTTCAAATTTATTTTTCTTATGACAGAATATAAAACAAAATGGAATGGAATTAATAATTTTAATGTAATTCATAATTATTTTCACTAATTATTAATGGTCACATTCATAGTATTAATTTCCAAACTCGTACTAGACTGTTTGTGACTAATAACAAGCCATTCTAGTACAACACATGACTTCAAATTTGCTCGGGTGCAAATGATTATTGGCTACCTATATTGGAGAAGAAGCTTTGATTCTCTGACCTTTCTCTTCTTCCTATCTTTGTGAATGTATTTAAAAACAGCCATGTTAAGAAATTTTTTAGCAAAGATAAATAAGCTTATTGGCATTTAGTTTTCTATACAGAAATATTCATCAGGAAACATCTACAGAGCTAGGTTTATTCTGGTAGGCAAATGACACATGAAACTCCCTACTCCTTTGGTCTCAATATTCCTACCTCCTTGTCAGGGTTGGGTTTTTGCTACCCATGGAGATATTCAACATATAGATTTCCTGTTCATGTCAAGCTTGGTTGCTAGATATAATCCTTTAAATTTCCAGGAGTAAACCAGAAGAAGTACTTCCTTATCTCTAGTTATTGTGATAAAAAATAAGGTAGCAGAAGTACTCTCTCACTTGGGTCAGGCTTCAAAAGACTTAAGACTCGAGAGACACATTCAAACAAGCCCTCACATGCTTCTTGGAGCATCTCAAACCCCTTTGAGATGCTGCAAGAGGCACATGCAGGAATGAGAAAATGTTTTCTGCACTGCAAGTTTGCAGCACGAGAGCAAAATTAGACCCCTGGATATCTAGGGGTCAAAAAACCCGACAGAAAAAAAAAGCAGGGCAGGCAACCGGAGGCTGGGTCCTCCCTAGAGACACTCTGGGTGCCAGAGCACGTCTATGGTTAGCCCTTGCCCTGGCAGGCAGTGTGCCAGGAGCAGGGAGCTGGATCCAGGCCACACTGCCAGTAAGTAAGGGGTTGTGGGGCTGGAGTTGGGGGAGATATCTAGGGGTCAAAAAACCCGACAGAAAAAAAAAGCAGGGCAGGCAACCGGAGGCTGGGTCCTCCCTAGAGACACTCTGGGTGCCAGAGCACGTCTATGGTTAGCCCTTGCCCTGGCAGGCAGTGTGCCAGGAGCAGGGAGCTGGATCCAGGCCACACTGCCAGTAAGTAAGGGGTTGTGGGGCTGGAGTTGGGGGAGGGACCATGGGGGGGACCC
>NW_005841840.1:1669362-1685078 GCF_000455745.1 Alligator sinensis | reverse complement strand
GGCATTTGGCTCCAGTTGGGGGGCTGTGGTCCCTGAGGGGGGGCATAGCTTCTGTGGGGGGGGCTGTAGCCCCTAAGGGCGGGGGCTGTAGCCCTGTGGGGGGGTAGCAAAATATATATTCATGTACTCATGAATTCATGACACATTATTTAGAGTTCAATTTAGTATTATGATAGCAACACTGGTAGATTTCCAAATTACTTTAACACTGTAGATATATCAATAAAACATTGCCCAACTGATTGCTGTCTCTGTCTCACTCTCGCTCTCTCTTTATAGTGGTCTTTTGTTTTAATTGTGGAGGAACATGGATTTGGGGGTATTTTACAGAGTGACTTGGGGATTTTTTTATCAGGAATTTTTCAGTTTTCCAATAGGGAACACCAGAATTCCTGCTAGTGAGGCTAGTGGCAGGTCCCTGCCTGCTCAGAGCTGGCATCTTGGACCCAGCTGGCTGTGGCTGACCTCCTGGCCAATTGAGGCCAGGAGGACATGCTTTGACAGTTCAGAGCAGGCCACTGTACCCAGAACATCTTCCAGGCAATAGCTGCCCAGATGGCTGGGCAGGGGCCACACATGGCAGTAGTGCCGCACAAAGGCCAATTCTACAGCCACAGCCCAGTGGCAGCTGGCCTACAGGGGCAGATGCCTCATCCAGTTCTGGAAGGTGTGCATCAGGTCGCAGCCAGGCAGCAGCCCCCATTGCCAGACTGTTGCAATGAGTAGAGGGTGCAGGGAACTCTCAGGGCTTCTTCAGCAGGCCAGCTGGCACAAGGGGTAGTGTTCCTAGGTACCAATTGCCTGGGCCCCAGAAGTTTCTGAGAGCAAATAGCCCTGAGCTACTTGCCAGGGCAGCTTTTTATACTGATGGGGCCAAGACAGGGCAGCTTTTTATACTGCTGGGAACAGCACAGGTGCTGGCCCCAGGCTCTAGATCCCCCTGGCTGTGAATCTGGGAGGAGCCAGGCAGGGTTATTTTGCCCCAAGTGGCACAATTTGCTTCACAAGAAAATGCATATCTGACCATGTGCACTAAAACAAAAAGCCCTGGCTCAAATTTGCACTGTTTCTATTTAAGCTGCTGCAAGCGCACGTGTTTGCATGTGTGGACGCACCCAAGGGTTGCCAATCCATCATTTTTCACTGAGTCATTGAACATACACTAGCATTAGTGAAAGTTTAGTTTGTAATTTGTTGACAGTATAGGAACATATATTCCACCTAACCTTCAGGAATAGACTGTTTTATCTGCAAGTTTTCAAATATATCTGTTGGAATTTGACTTGCAAGGCAAGATACAGAACAGTCTACATTGAACTTTAAACCCTTGGGACTATAGAATGAATAGAAAAGTTATTAATTTATATATAAAACATCTTACAGATATTTTTACTGATCAGCAGTTTGTTAGCCACCATTATATGGAAATATTTAATTGCTAAGTGGTAGCCTAAGTCAAAACAGCAACCTTTTCTTCTAACATAATTTCATATTTTAACCCAGATCATAGAGAAAATGAGGTTTTTAGTGTTTTGGGGGGGTTGTTTCAGGGTTGTTGGGTATTTTTTGTTTGTTTGTTTTTTGTTTTTTGGGGTTTTTCTGGTTTTATTCTATTCTCCTGTGAGTATTTTGTTACAAAAGCTCAGATGTTTTCTTGCTCATTTACTCTTACACAAATAACATAAAAATATCTATTACTTCAAAAATAAGTATTGTAGGAGGAATGGTGTTAAGAGTTGATAGCATCAAAAATTATGCTGGGCATTGCCCAGATATACACAAAGAAAAAGGACTAGAGTCATATGGGGACATAAGATAAGAGTTGGAATTCCTTACTGTTATTTCCCTTGCTGCCTTATGAAATCTATATCTCAGGGTATGCTTATGTCTTGTTAAGAACCCCACACTCGTGCTTGTAAACACCAAACCTAGGTGAAGCTACTCTAGAAGCAGTGTCAGCCTCTACTCTCAAGCATGCTGGAGACTAATGTCTCAAGAGAAAATGGGGGGTGGGGAGATGGGGGTATGTTGCCAGAGTAGCTTCACTGCCATATTTTCATTCTTGGCACATGAAGGCAAGAACAGGTTGTGCTCGAAAGCATCCCTGCCAAGATGTACAGATATACCATAAGGCCACAATTCTGATAGGTACTTAAGACTAATTCCAGCACCAACTCTATCGTTTTTGGTATAACTAGGAGATTTCTTTTAGAAAGACATTCAGACTTGATTTAAAGACTTCAGGAGACTGATAATGTAATACATCACTTGGTAGATTGTTATATTGGTTCATTTTTTTCACTGTTAAAAAAATCACATTTTATTTGTAGTCTAATTTCTCTAGTTCCAAGTTTGCATCATTGCATCTTGGTGTACCTTTGTTTTCTAGGTTAAAGAGTCCTCTAATATTAGAAATCTTCCCAACATTAGATATTGTATGGACTATAGCCAGGTCACATCTTAACCCTTTCCTTTTATAAAGTATAAAATCTCTTACATAAAGTATGCTTTTCAGACTTGAAATAGTTCTTGTGGCAATGCAATTCTATCTCATCCCTCCTACATAATATTCCCTTTTTCAAACAGCTAGAGTTTGCATTAGGTCTCTTAGCCACAACATCATACTGGGTTTCTGTTCTTTAGGAACTGTAACACTCAAGTTGATTTCCATTCTACTTCTATAACTTTCATGGGTCTTTTGTGTTGCCTAAAATTTGTGATTGTGTTTGAAACTTTGCTGGATATGCTATACAGTTTTCAGCATCCTACAGAATTAAGCCTGAGTACACCATATCACCTACTGTTTACTCAGAGCTTTGTGTAATGAAAAAGAACACTATTTTTGTGAGGGTTATAGAAATAACTAGCCAATTCCCCGTCAAGAATGATGGGGTGGAAATGCAGGGGGGATGGAGCACGGCCGCCTCTCAGGAGTGGGGCGGGGAGGGGAACCTTGCCCAGCCATCCCCTCTGTTTCCTCCACTAGCACCCCACTCTGCTGTCACCTCCAGAACTACTGGCCTTGCCCCCACACTCTGTCCCCTCTGTCCCCGCTGTCATGGCAGTGCTCCACACTCTGACTGGTTGTTTCACTAACCAATTAGAGTACTCCAAGAGCATTATGGATAGACAGACAGATGGACTAAGCCCTTCATTATATAAGAATTGAACAAACAATCTGTTCTCCATTTTCCCCTTCATATTTTCTTTTTCCAGTTAGATTCTGGTTGAGAATTAATAGAAGAGCAGTGTCCACAGGTTCTTTAGAGAATAAAATGAATCATATGATTATTTTGCTCAGGCCAAAAAATGATAGCTTTTCACTTAATGAAAAAAACTAAGTTAAAGTACTTGTTATATATTGAATTAACTAATAAAAAATAAATGGGCAACACTAATGACCTTACAATATTGTTTACGTTATTTATTTTATTTTATTTAGGTGCAAAATTAATTAGGTTCAAAGACAGTTTCAGGAAGAATGTGGTTTAGTATTGATGTAACTGATCCCTAGTTGTATAGAAGGGAAACTCTCAGCTCATATCATGGAGAAGAATTCACCTTGGTTGTTACTGAAAAATAAGAATACAATGAATTCCTGAACAAGAATCAGGAAGGGACAAATGTGATTTTATAAAAAGAAAGTACCCATCTAGAAAGCACCTCCCAAGCTATGTGTAGACTGTGAGTGCAGTAAGAGATGGATATCTGCCATTTTGTGTGCCTTGACCTATTTCTTTAGATAGCAAAATGTCTCAAAACTCTTGCAGAAGAAGCTCTTAAGTATCCCATTCTCCTTATACAGGCTATGTGTTCTCTGGTTCTGGAAAAACTGCCCAGTTTATCTGTATTTATAGTCAAAACAGTAAAGGGCTCCTATTATAATTCCTTAGCTTGGGTTGATTTTTTTGAGAAATTAGCTTGGCTGTTCTGATTTTTCCCCCATTCATTTTCACTGTTGGCTGTGTAATCATTTTTAGTACAATTATCCTGTATTTTCTATTTAACGGCTAGAAAAAGAAACATATTAAGTGTAAATATTTCAAATATAAAGTAGTCACACATAATCTTAACTTATAAACATGAATCAGAGAAAAAATATAGATATGAAAACATAATTCCATTATTCAGAATTTACTTCTAGAAATAATAGTAATATTTTTCCATAGACACTATTTCTATAATATTGCAGATTATGTGGGAATAAAAGAAACACAAAATAAATTTAAAACATTCTTAATTTTTAAAGTTACTAGAACTTTAAATCATTGTGAAATAGTAATTTGAACAAATCTATCTTAACATTTCAATAACTTAAAAGATTTCTAATAGTTTCAAGAGCTTGAAAGGAAGCTGGAGTCTATGTAAGTCATAACATAATTGCATTTATTGCCAAATATATTCTCAAAAGCTGCAGACTGTTCAAACAACTTGCTCTTCACTCTTCTTCACAACCTTTTTTCTTCTACTAGAACTACACAAGCTATAATACAAATATTTTAAGAGGTACAAGAGAATAAAACAAAGTATAACATATACATTCATTTAGATTCTTATATTATGTCTGGGATTCATCAAGTACCTGCTCAAGAGCCTGGTGGTGATTTTTATCATCTTCAACTTCACCTGTTAGCTACTGTACTTAGAACATGAATCCAATTATATTAAGTTTTAAAGAAAGTAACAATGAAAAGGAAAAGGTCTATGAGAGAGTTTGGATGCCTCCTTTCTTTAGGAAAATCTAACTACATTATTTAACTGATTTTTATATCACCAGTAGTCAACAACTCTATTCACATAATCAATTTTTGTTGATTTACATATAACTAAGGGTTCGTTGCCCTGCAAAGCAGAAGTCCTTTGCTATTTACTTCAATAAGGTTGGATCATCATGCTCTAAATTATTTCTTTGCACTAATCTCAGTACCCACAAGAGAATGAAAGAGGACCACTTTTACTAGCATCTTTTTTAGTGAGTGAAGAAAATAGAAAATAAAAGAAAGAGTGGCAAAGTGTATAAACCCTAACATAATGATTATTAGAAATGTTGAGAAAAAGAAACCTTTGAGTAAGGTGGCAAATGTTCCTTCTAGCAACCTAGATTCCCCCCAAAATGTGCAGGGTGAGGAAATTCGTAGATTTTAGAGTTAGTAAAAAATTGTGAAAACATAATCTGGCCTTCTAAATAGCCACTAGACCACGGGTGAATCTAGGATTTCGAAAAGGGAGGTGCTGATGGTGTGGTACATCATTGTGTATAACACAACACATTTTTCTCCACTTAAAGATAAACTATAAGCTTTATTAATATGGCAGGAATAACTCTGTTATTCAGTTTAAGATCAAAGCAAAAACAAACATAGCTTTATAGGAATACACACTGATTTGCTAGATTATATATAAAATAAAATAAAAAAACCCACAACAAACTGGCAAAAATAGTTAAAGGACATTTTTTTTTAGTCCTGTAGTCATTATAGTTAAATGTACATGTCTCATTCAGATTTGTGTGTAGCATGCAGCAGATTGGGGAAAGGACAGGCAGCAGTGGCAGATAGGGCAGGGAGCAAAAAGCAGAGCATAAGATCATGAAGGAAGCACAGAGCAGGAAGCAGAATAGTAGCTTGGTCAGGGAGCACAAGGCAGAGAGCAGAAAGAAGAGCAGCAGATCAGCTAATGGAAAAGGATTGGAGTGGCATTTGGGGAAGATGCAAGTATAATTTATAGCACTCCTAACAAAAAGGTTGGCTCTCACTGAAGTAGATTATAATGTGCCATGAAGACAATTGACTCCCTCACTGTTGCCTGAATAGAAATGCCACTGCCACTCCAAGGCAGTTGGTTTTAAAATTTGAGAGGAGCAGGAATCAAAGGAAGGGTACAACTGTACTTCAACACCCTTCTGGATCCACCTCTGCACTAGCCTATAGATCTTTACACAGTAATTCCTTCACCATTTCCATTAACTAGCTAAAGATATCTTTCTGAAAAAAGTATCAGATATATATTGATTCTATCTGATAGGATCCAATAAACTAACCTAGATATAAATGTAGAAAGCACATTCCCCATTCTTTTGATGGGTTTCCAAGTGTTGAGCCAGGATGGAACTGTTGAGGGGGTAGGAAAGGTTGTTGCTAATCAGTAGGAAGATAGGAAGATCTTGAAGATCATACAGGCACACAGTTTGCAGCATTATTGCACTTCAAATAAAAGGGTAGATTGTATAAAACATTTTAAGTTGTTTTGCTTTGTGGTTTCATAATAAAAAGGCTAAACTGGCATTTACAATACTGGACAATTTTTAGAAGTGTTTGTCAGCTAGTGCAGAAATGGCCAATTTTGACTGCCTGATGGCAGGCCAACCAAGCTCTCACAAAGTGACTATAAGGTCAAGTGTGCACTTACAGAGAAATCTGTGAGCAGTAAAAAAAAAAAGAAAAAAAAAAAAAAAGGGGGAAAAGAGTGTCCAAAAAAAGAGAGAAAAATATAAAGGGCATAAGCCAGACATCAAAGTTGCCCTACAGTCTGCAACTGTCAAAAATAGTTCCTTTGAAAGAAACATTTTCTGGAATTGTCAGTGTCCTCAAAGTATGGGCCAAGTACATCTCAGAAAAAAGTAGCAGCTGGAGCCCTACAAAACATCTGTTCTAAGTAAAAATTATAGGAAACAAAATACAAATTTGCCAATGGAACATCTGAAAAATAGGACTGTAGAGTCACTGATGCAGAATTGGGTATAAGTACCAAAGCAAAGTCAGTCCAGCTTGAAGAGAGAGAGAAATATATTTAGTTAACAGACTTTTTTGAGGAAATATTAACTACTGTCTATGATAGATTAAATTTATAAGTCTCCTTGGCACTGAAAACAAATAACATACAGAAGTTGCAGTATGTTTGGTAGTAAGCATGTTGGGCCAGCTACTTTGTTTTTTAAGAACATCACATCAATAAGAATTCTTCCCTAAGTCATTCCTGCACAAGAAAAAACTTGTTTTGGGCCTGTCCCTGAAGGATGAAGGGGAGTTCTCATGTGGCCTAAGATCCATCCTAGTGCTTATATTCCATGGCACTGCCAAATGGAATATGGGAAGGGAAAATGGAGTGTTAGTGATGGCTAGAAAATGGTATTTAGAGGTTTGCTTTTTTGGAATTAGCTTGTAGGTAAAGTAGATATGCATTAGAACAGTGGGCCAGGGCAATGACTAAATGATTTTTAAAAGCCTGTTTGTCACCATTTCTTCAAGGCCCATTGTGTCTGACACAGGCAAGCAGACACACAGGCTGGGAAATGGAAGACATGTACCACACTGCTCCATAACATGAGATAAGAGACTGCCACATTCCCCTGGTCATGGTGCCTAACTGCAGGGCCCTTGAGATTTCTGGCTTTGGTAGATGGACCAAATTAGGAGAAACCATAAAGAACCAAATTAGGATGTATGCATGTGATGGGTTTGTGAAACAAAGGAATATGTTGACAATACAGAACATGAACAGTATGATGCTCACAGAGAGACCAATCAACAATGCCCAAAGATGAAGGGTCATCACAGGGCGGGGGTGGGGAAATTAAAAGGAAAGATTTCAGAGCACCAAAGATGAGCAGGGCAGAGTGAATCACCCAAGTCTCACTCCGATCTTCTGAGGACAGACTCAGAATTTACCAACAAGGATTGGCAGATGGGATCATAATGGTAACCTGGGGGAGACAAGAATGAAGGTACAGGATTAGTGTGGCTGCTGAGGGACACTATGATTGTCCGCAGGGCAGGTTCTGTCACACTCATGCATTGCAAGTTGTATTCTAGAGGGTAATATCTGATCCTTTGTAAAGAAAGTAGGAAAAATACTATGTATTTCTTCTATTCTCCCTTTTATTTATTTATTTTTAATTTCACTTCATTTTGTCACAACCCAGTGATTTTGGTGCCTCAGCACGATGGAATTTTCCCGCCACATGAGAGTCTCTTGCACAGCAAAGGGTTTTGTTGCAACAGAAAAACCCCGGTGCAAGAGAGTTCCTGCCATTTGGATGCAAATTTGTGTCCCACTATTGGCCAGTTCTAAATTATTCCTACGTGGCAGCTAGTAATTGGCTTGCTAGCCGTTTAAAATTTCGTGCGACTTCCGCCCAAGTCGGAGAACTTTGAGCATGCTGCAGAGTGCCTCTAAAGAGATCTGACTTGCGGCTGAGCTGATCGATAGACTGATGACCTATCGATTCTTCTCCCCGTTGCCAAGCGCAATCCTCGACATACCCTTTCCCCGCTGGCTTAATTTGTGGACGGATTAGCTGGCCGGAGCCTTGCCAGCTGGAGCAACTCACATAGTTGTTCAAACGACCGGACCATCTGCGTCGCGGCTACAAGCGGCGTGAGTAAAGTTTTTGCAACCATTAAGCTTTGTCTGTCTCTCCATTCACCAGCCCACCCAGTGAACGAGTAAATTCTAAAATCACCTCGAGTCAGCTCCGGCCGTCCGAGACACATTTAAGATGAATTTCACAGAAGGAAATCTTTAATATCTAAAGAACAGTTTTGCCACTGCTAGAAGGTTGCTGAAACAATCTTTCTAATGTTCTTAACAGACAAGAAGTTAATACATATCTGCCATGACCCCACTGACTTCAATTTGGTTCAGCTTCTAATGTCTTCATTCCATTGCATCACCCAAGGACCATATTTATCTCAAATGAAAGTGTAGGCAATTCCACTGAAAGCAGCCAAGTTTTGTTCACTTACAGAAAGGCTAAAGTTAGCGTTCAAAGTGCTGTAGGTAATTTGTACTAAATCATAATGTGTTTCTGACCAAACTGATTTAAATTCATGGAAAGCTTCCCATTGATTTCAGTATGCTTTGGATCTGGCCCATTATCAGTAATTGACAGTAATGTTAATCACTTCTTCAAACTTTACTTGTAATTTCTTGTAGTAATTATCAAAAGCCATTCACTTACCATGCAGGAGCCTCACATTAAAACAGGATGGAGCAGTCACGCAGGATATAGTAACATGACATACTATATTCTGCATTCAGTAATCATTTATTCATTATGTTATAAGTATTTACAGAAGCTGTGTTTGATTTATATAAATCTTGAAATGTACACTCCTTTATGAGAGGATCTGGTCATAAATTCTGTATTCCACTCATTGTGTTTTTGTTTCTAATTTACTGTGTTCCCCAAAGGGTCTCTCTTAGCTAGTTTGCTTGTTGTAAATTCAGCAGTGATATTTTTTGAATAAACAGAAGCACAGAGCATAATTTCTTGGTAGTACTGTTTCTAAAATGGATCTGAATAAGGCCCCAAAGCTATTCTGATGATGAATTAATTACAGGATTCTAGGAAAAAAGAAACCTGTGTTGACATGTTACAAGTTCTCGCATGTAACATTGTATAAGGGTGCCTACTTAATGAATTTGTTTTGATTATTTTAAGCTAAAGGAAGAGGTGTTTTTTTCACTAACAGGCCAAGTTAATTTCAAATAATTTTCAATTTAAAATAAATCAACAATTGTTTATTTGTCCACTTAGGCTACGTACAGATGTTCAAAAAGCCTGAGGTGGAATAGCTCTAAGTTATGCAGTTTTCTGTAATTGGCGTAGTTAGATCAGTAGTAAACAGAACACATATTCGACCTTGGTGTGGGGGGGCAAATTTCAGACCAGGTTTAAACCAGTGCTATTTTTAAACCAGTCTGTGCACCAAACTTCTGTTATGGGTGTAGACTGGTTTCCAATCACTTATACTCGTAAAAGTGTAATGTCTATCTCTGGTCTTAATGATCTATTTTTAGCAAACCTGAAACATGCCGAATGATAGCACTGACTTGAATGAAATAAGCATATCTTAGTATTCTGTGTGGACATGAAAATATTTTGATTCTAGTCTTTACTGTTCTCTTCAATTTGGCATTTCAATATTTTATAGATCTTTTGCTTTCAGTAATAGGTTTGTATCATTGGAAATAAATATTAAGATTAAGTATTATATTTGATTTTTAAAGTTATTCCATTAATAGTCGGTTCTCCACCTAATTTATGGTTATGCATTTCGAGAATTAGTGATAACATAATTTATACATACCTTTTGATTCAAGAGAAGAACAAGTGATATATTCGCTTAAATATAGGCAGAAATCTTTCTTTCCATGGAACTCATGTAGCCTCCATCAACATGGTATCTGAACATCATTTTTGCTCACAACGTTCTTATAAGGTAGGAAAGTATTATTCCCACCCTGCAAATGATAATGTATAACACAGAGGGCCAGATCCTTAAATCAACCAAATCTCATTGAAATGAATGAGGGTTAAGTGACTAAATACCTTGGAGTATCTGGGAAGGAAAGCAACAGGACAGTTTTCAAATATGTTTAGGAATCAAAAGATGCATAGGAGCACTGGGAGTTAAGTGCTTATGTACTTCTGAAAACTGCCTAATGCTGTTAAAAAATCTGGCTCTGGGACCAGATACTTAAAGATATTTAGGCATCTAACTCTGATTAATCTAAATAGAAACACTTAAAGCACTTGGTGGGATGTTAGAGCCACAGGTCCAAACCCATGCTGCACTATGAAGCGGTCTTTCACAGTGAAGGAAAGTGCTGTAACGGCTATGCTTATCAGGGTATGCACACACCTACCTTCTGTAGTAGGGAAAAATGCCTATTTTCAGAATTCTGTGCTAGTCTTCAGCTGTGTGGTGAATTTGACAATGTCTTTTTGCATGCACCAGTGGATATGGAAAGGTATATGCCTACTGATTTAGATAGCAGCTGCAATGGAAATGGAAAGGTATACGTCTACTGATTTGGATAGCAGCAGAAGAGTAGTTTTTAGGTTGTCTTTGGTGTCTAAATCTCTGGCTATTCATATATTTGTGCCCTGAACTGTGCTTCTTTTTTCTGCATTGCACTTCTGGCTAGTATATCAATGGCTCACTCATTGGATCTTCAAATATACTGTTTTAGATACAGTACTTGCCTTTCCTCATGCATTGTAGAGAGATCATGGATCCCAGGCTGATCATTTCCTGAACCAGCAGGGACATAGAAGCCAGGAGGGGGTATGTTCTACTTTTGAGATGCCAGACCCCAATAGTGAAATAGTTTTGAAGTTCTGGGCCTAGGTGTCTTACCCAAAGTCATGTGATTGCTTTTTGGGCTAGGAAGAAGCCATACATCTGCTGGCTGAGATATAGGGAACACCATTTTCTGCATGAAATCCTTGTCTGTTGTCTGTTGAAGTTAATAGCAGTCAAGAGAGCAGAGTCTTCTGAGGCAGCCAGTGCAACAATCAGATGAGCTTCAGTCATCTGATTCTGCATTGCAGAAGGTTTCAAGTTATTTTGGTATTTCAAGGCGTCTGCATCTTACGAGATGCCAAGAAGTATGGGTGATAAAGAGTGATAAATAGATTAGCCAACCTTTTTTATTATTACTCTCATAAAATCTGAATGAGTTTAGGACAAAAGTTTAATTAATTCTTATTTTATCTTGTCTGCTATGGCTGACTCTGGTGTGACTTAACTTTGGAAAAAACTTGATTCTGACACTATTGCTTTGAGATCCTAACACTTCCTTTCAGGACACAGCCAAAATATCATGCCATACATTGGGTAGCTACACAGAATAGCTAGGTTAAAGGGCCCAATTCAGCTGGCTAAGGAATAACTAATACATTGCTATGTGGCTGCTGGTGAAACACCAAAGCTGTAATGGCCCATGCTACTCAAATTCATTCCCTGTGGGGAATGAGTTAAAAAGAATTTGTGTAGCTGACTCTTAGGTCAGATGAGTATTACCATGTTAATTATAAATTTTCCTGATGGACCTGTTTAAGTATAGACAATATTTTAATGGAGATTGTATTGCCATTTACTACTTTGTAAATAAGGAGCAAGTATAGTATTCACAAAGAGGAAAAATACTGAGCCAAAATTCAGTCCTAAATAAGCACTCAGAAGAGAACAAAATTTAGCTCATGTCATAGCAAAAAGCAGCAGTGTTTTTGTACCTTTTATTCTTATTAAGTGTTATGGTCTTATTCTATACATTAAGGATTAGCTCTTGCACTATTGGCTAATACTTATTTTAAGTGGCATAAGTCTAGCAAAGCCATCTCTTTTCTCATTACATGCTTATGTATCTTTCTTGTTGTTTCCCATGTGGGTTTCTCACTTGCTTCCCAATATCTCAGAGAAATATATTTCTCTTTGACATTTGTCAATGTGAGACACTTCTGCAAGGAGTTTTGGTTTTTAGTGATAGAGAGGTATGGACAGTTTGGGCTCTTGGACACAGTTTTCCAGTTTTCATATCAGTTAACACATGCTCAGATTTTAAATTTGTGAAATTATTCAGCAAATATTTTCTCTTTCAGGTCTTTGTTTTTTGTCATGTTCTCCTCATGATCTTACACATGCTGATCTGACATTGTAATAAAACATTAATGGTCTCAAACAGAATGGATACATTTGGGGTTAAGTGACTGGACTGGGATCCTGGGGCTATAGATTTAATTCCTGTCTCTGGTATACACTTTCAGTAGAACTTTTCAGTAAGCTCTGTCAGGTGTAAACATATCCTGTTTAGTCAAAAGCCACAATTTGCTTTTCATATTGCCTTCCCTGATCCTAACAATGCCACACACCTTTGTAATCTTTATCCGACCTTCCTACCTCGCATAGGGGAATGTTATCCTAACATAAGATTTCTGGTCAAATGGGGAACAAGAGAATACAAAACACACAATAGCTTGATGGTTAGTGCATGCGTTGGAGATGTCTGAGACCCGGGTTAACATCACTACTTAAAATTCCACTGACATCCACCTCCCAGGTTAGCGTCCTAGTGTCCAGACTCTCAGCTACTTAAGTCAGTCTCTCTCTGTCTCGTGTGTGTGTGTGTTTTGCACAAACAATTTTTCTAAAGATCTTGTTTTCAGTCTATATCAGACTGATGCCAGCCATTTTTCTGATATCAGAATGATATTAAACAAACCTCAGTTTGTATTTTTCAGAAACTGCAACTCTGTTTCTCCAACCAGTCCACCAACACCTACAATTTTGAAAAGGGAGATGAGAGCAGAGCAATGGGGCAGGATGCTGCTGCAAGAGGAAGTACCTCATCCAAGGGTCAGGTTAACCCTTTCCCATCTCTGCAGCCACTGCAAAGTTCACAATCCCTTAATTTGACAGTATCTGTAGAGCCAGGGAAAGGTTAATTTGGCTCTTGGTGATAGTGGTACCTCCTCCTACAACAGTATCCTGCCCCCTCTTTCCACTTTATTTCTGAAAAGAGGAATGGAAGATGGGGTGTGACCTGACCCTTCCTGGATCTGCCTGAGGCAGTCTTAATAATTATCCTTATTATACAGATGTAAGTGTAGGAACAGGAATCTCTTTCTTAGGGTTCCCCAGCCTGTGTTGTGAAGGCAGGACCTGACTGCTTAATTCCTGTATCTCAGTCAAGCATGATAACTTTAAGACCTTTTTTTTGGTACTGCTTACTCTATCACAAGGTACTAAATGCCTCCTGTCTAGTTGGTCTGATTGAATTCAAGTAATTTAGTACCCCATAGGAACTTTTCATCACTCTGCAAGAACAAAACATGATTTTTTTTTCCATGAGTCTTAATGTTACGTCATTTAGTGCCAATTATATTTAGAGTAATTCCATAATTACTAGTTAATAAGAAAAGATGTATGATTTTAACAAGATTTGTCAATCTGAAGAAATATTTCAACACTGACTTTATATTTATTAAACTAAACAGTTTTTTCCTTATGTTTTATTCATAAGACCCCCTTTTGCTTTTTTAGTTTAAATAAAGAACTATGATTATCTGTAAAACTGATTGCTCAAAGTAATTAATCATTTTCCTATGAAATTTTCTGGGTAAATTAAGGAGCTTATAATTGAAGGGTTTTCTCTTGTGTAAATGGAACACACTGAATGAGTAGGTTGAGAAATAAATGCATTTCAGGCCTCCAGAGCAGTTTTCTTGCCTGTCTGTTTTTATCTTTTTTAAGATCCAAAAGTTTACCTCCCTAGTAGAATCAGGGGTCACAGATGAAACATTATTTTTAAATGAAACAAATCTGTTGAAATAGATTAGAAGAAAATAAATAGTAAATCAGAGAATCAAGAGAAAACTATTCACCTAATAGCATTGTATATGTTTAAAAGCTGCTATTAAACACATCCAAGTAAAATGACCTTCTTTCAAAAAAGGAGAGAAAGAAAGCAAGAAGAAAAAGCAGTCAGTTACAAGGGATGTTTGGGTTAGATCCAAAAAGGGATAATGTTGAATTAAATTACTTAAACTTCTTAAATTTTAAGCACCTACTTTAGGCCCTCTTCATAGAATCCAGAACCTGTGAATAAGGGGCCAACTTTCTTGAACAATTTATGGGGAGAGTTGGGCCAGGTCCACAAAAATGCAGCAATCGAATCCCCCCAAAAGACCACCCCTCATCCTTCCCAACAAGTGAAAATTGGGAACCCTAAAACCTGTATGCCAAACTAATCAATAGGATTACGCTGTGAAGTGTGAAGCCACACCCTTCTCTAGGATTTAACTATCAGTTTCCCATTTGGACATTACATTGTGTTGTTGTTGTTGTAGTGCCTAGATGTCCCATCTTGAAGCAGGAGCCTATTCTGATAAAGGAAAATAGAACAAAAAGATAGTAGTCCCAGATGGTTTATACTTCTGTTAATCAAACAGGTTTAAAAAAACAAAACAAAAGCCATCTGATCTCTGAGAGGTAAAATCCACATATACTGGACAACATGGTGCAAGGAATTGTTAGGAATTTACAGAAAGTTGTTTTATAGAAATAAGAAAGAACAAAATAAATGTATGTGCTATGTTGGGGCAAGGGGCATTGGTAGTAGCTTGCATTCATGGTGTTTTCATTTGTTTGTTTGTTAGTCAAAATCATGAAATATAAGGTTAAATCCCTAACTGTGATGATAGCAGGTTTTTTGATAATTTGCTGAGTGAACATTTACTCATTGTTGTGATATCGTGGTAAACGTCTATAGAATAGAAGAGACTCTGATGTGCTCCAGGCTTATTGTTTGAATAATCTGAGCTCTCATGTAGAGTGGGTCTTTGGTATTCTGATGACCAGTTTTACTTTTGTAGCCACTCTAATTTTTTTTCAAGATTTCAACTATTGGACAGCTGTTTCCCAATAATACTTATTTTTTAACCTATTAATTCCTAAGATTTTCTCTTTTAGTAAGAATTGATTCTTTTGCTAACTTCTCCAAAGGGGAGATGTTGATATTTTAAAACATTGCTTAGCAGAATATCAAGCCTCTCTGAGGAAAATTTTCACTTTCTTCTGCCTTATTGACTCGACCTTCTTTGAGAAAGACAGTGCTGTTGGGAAACAGAAGCTCAAGTGAGCTTGTGAGCTCATTTAAAGGGCAGATAGTGGCAGTGAAGAGATTAGTGACTAAGCAGCACACTACCAAGAAAATTCCTAGTTTTTTAGGTACTGAAGCAATTATCATGAAAGAATTAAAAACAAATTCAACATGAATTATGTAAAATTGTGTATTTAACAACATATGTTGGTGGACTGAATTCCTTAAACTTTTACTACTTGCTATATACATACACTCACATATATAAAATATATACAAATATACATACACACATACATACCTACATATAATATATATATATATATATA
>NW_005841840.1:1643819-1667149 GCF_000455745.1 Alligator sinensis | reverse complement strand
CCCATTAAGGGTGGCCTGCCTCCACAGGGAGACCGAACGCGTGAGGCGACAGTGGATACAGCTACGCGTGATGGAGCACCAAGGGGAGCTGCTCGTAGGGGTGGTGCCGAAGTTAGCATGCGACACTAGCATGCGAAGGGGAGCATTGTTTTGCCAATACAGTACCTTAGATTTTTTTTTTTTTACTCTATGGAAACATCTGGACCTGAGACTGCTTAGATTTACTTTCAAGGACAACCTTATTCATCAGTAAAATATGTTTTATATATTTAAGACTTATAGATTCAGTTCATGATAGAAACAAGTGACCATGAGGTAAAGAAAAGCTGGGTTTGCAGCAAATCAGAAGAAATTCTGCTCATGTAACTGGAGCTATACTGAGCCCTCTAGCTATTCATTAGGCTCAGTTAACTTATGTTCCTATATTAAATGGTCCCCAGGCCATTTACACATTAACAATTTACCCTGATGTGTATGAGGGTGGGAATGGACAACGGTGTATTTGGCCAAATCCAAGATGACTTCAAATTTAAGATGACTCCCCAATAATTAGATTATATGCATGGCAAATTATACTTTTGTTATAATTTTCCATGCATAGAATCTAATTAGTGGAAGGTCCTCTTAAATTTGCCCCCTGCCCACTGTTGTGGAAGGGAAGCCAATGATGGAAGGAGAAGGGCCAGATCCCTACCAAATCCCGCCCCCCCCCCCCCCCCTTCCCCTCCCTTCCCACAGCCCCCCCCCAAACCCCCCCCCCCCCCCCCAGCTTGCCCATCCATGCCTATGCCTCCCCTGCTGTCTGCTCCATCCTCTTTCCCCTTCTCCCCCAACCTGTGCCTGTGCCTGTGCCTGTCCCTGTGCCTGTCCCACCACTCCTTATCCATCCCATCTTCCCCCAGCCCTTACTTTCTTCTCTAGGACAGTCAACAGCAGTGCACCCCCAGCCTGGCTCCAGCCCAGTCTGGTCCCAGCCTCCTCCACCCCCTGTCCTTCCTTTAGCATTCTTCCCAGCCCTTTTTTCACCAATCTGTGCCTGTCCCTCCCCCTCAGTCCTTTGTCCCCACCCCTTTACTTTATGTTGTGGCTCTGCTTTGGCTCTGGGGTAGTCAGCATCAGCAGGTCCCCAGCCCAGCTCAGACAGGGAGAAGCAGCAGTAGCTCCAAGCTGGGCAGGGTCAGGGCTGAAGGGACTTGAGCCAGAACAGGAGTTAATTGGTGGAGGAGAGAATGGGGTGGAGAACAGGCTGTAGATTTCCTTCCTCCCACTCCCAGTCTCCCTGTGCTGCCCCTACTCCCAGTCTCCCCATGCTCTCTCCATCTGCATGCTCCCTCCTCTGCCAAATCAGCTCTTCTAGCCTGGGGCAGGTGGCAGCTTAGCTCTGGCTTCATCCTGGGGCTAAAGCTGCAGGTGAAATGTCACCTGACATGGACCAGTTCTCAAATCCAAGACAAAGCCTTTTTCACCCTCCTGCTGATTAAGAGAAGATAAAAAAAATCCTTTGTCTTGGATTTAAATAAATACGATGTGTCAGCTACTCAATAATAAATTGAAGCTAACCCATGATACTTTAACCTTTTCCATTGAGAGTTAAGTTTCTGGGAACAGCAGGGTGTTGCAGCAGTTATTATAAAGTACCTGATATGCTATAAACCCAGGCTTTGTTTACCTCATGGTCAGTTGTTTATCACTAACTCAGTGTATAAGGCCCAACTATATAAAGCCTAGGTTTTACTACTGAATATGTCTGCCTTTGAAAATATAGTATAAATAATTCTAGGGCAATTTCTTAGGATATCTTAAATTACCAGTAAGAGAACAGCCCTTGTACATGAAGGTATGTTTAATACAGGGTAATACAGTGAATTGAAACCTGTTTGTTAATTAAAAGTTAAGAATTTTCATCAACCTTTTTTTAAAAACAGAAATCCAATTTTTATTTGAAAAAAAAAAAAATCTCAAATGTGGTATTTTCTTGCATACAACACACATCTTTTTTTTTCCAAAAACCAACTGCTGGAGTTTGTATTATATAGGAGGAAATATAGTAACAGCTGTTTCTATCTCTAATTGGGCAAAAGTAAAGTCTGCACGTGATCCACAGGGAGCAAAATAATGAACAGGCTTGGCTTCCTAGCTGTGGCTATTCAGTTACTTACTACAAGGTCTAAAAAATATTTTTTCTTTCTTCTTCCTTAAAAAAAATAGGTGTGCAGACATGCTGTATGTGAGAAAATATGGTATTCTTTTCTTCTTTCTTGTAGAAAAGAAAGGGGCTAGAAATGTCTTGGCTTCAGTTTTCAACTAAATCTATGTATTTATTTTTGTTTCCTCTAAATTTTGAACAGCCCTTTCCACCCATTTTCTGACTTATAGGCCTCAATATGAGTTTCACTATGTCTATAAAATACCTAATACTGGTAGAGAAAGGCTTTAATGTAAGCACATACTGGGCACATCTATACATTCATTAATACACAGTAGTTACTGTGCATTTAGTTTAGTACTTGCTTAATGAAGTATTAAATAAATGTGCAGTAACTATAATTACTGCACAGTAGTGCTGGTGCATGTTTTTTTAGTGATACTTACTGCAGAATAGCCTAATGCTACTGTGCAATAGCGTATTAGCATGAATTTTGCCCAGCATGTTACTGCACAGCGTTATTTGGCTACTGCGCATTAAGCGCCTTGTATAGACATGTCCACTGGGTGCATCTACATATGCAATTAATGCGCCTGAATAAATTCTGGTGCACTTTGCACCAATGTAAGTTGTTCCTGGGCATAGCAACTTCACATGTGGACCACAGCAGTTAGGAATGGCAGGGGAATTGAGGGGGGGGGGGAGGAAATCAGCCTCAGGCTCTAGGTACTGGCACTTAGCAGCAGAGGGACTGGTTGGGGCATGAGGATGCTTAAGTGTGAGACTGGGGGGAAGGCAGCTCCCACACTTTTTCATCCTCATGTCCCAGCTAGCCCTAGTTACTGTCTAAATGAGTGTTTTGGTTGAATTAATTGTTCCACTGTAAGACACTACTGTCAGGGGTCGAGTTAATTAAGCTACAGCACCCTAATACTGGTGTTTATTTAGACAGTGGTGCTTTACTGTGGAGCTAAGTAGCCAGCCCTGCAGCAAAGCACACATGTAGATGCACCCAGTGGGGCCCTGTCTTTGCCTAGAAATTAAGAATGGAGTTTTCAAAGAACCACTGAAAGCCCTTGCCCAATTTCCAGTGAGAGCATTTAGCTTCTCTTGCAAAGCTAAACCCAAGTTAGGAACCTGTAGGAATAGATGAGAGAATATTTGACAGAGTTTATATCTGAAGATGGGGAAAAATGGAGAAAATAAAACTTTCCTGGGTGTGTCTATATCAGATGCTTTACTGCACATTAGACTAATCTATTGCACAGTAAAGTGTCACCATCTGTACCTGCACACATTTACTGTGCAGTAAATTAGTCTACTGCAGTTAGCCATTACATGTAAATACAGGTAGTAAACTAACTGTGCAGTAGATACTGTGCAGTAGCACAAGTATAAACACTGACTGGAAGAAAATTTGCTTCTGGTCAGCTCCAACACTAGGGGGCCACAAGGGATGTGGAACTCCATTGGTCCTGGTGGTACAGGAACTGGGAGCCAAGCAGTACCGGGACTTAGGAGCTCTCTGCTTTCCCACCCAGCCTGAGGCTGGCTGGGAACTGTCAACTTCTGGGGGAGGTACCAGCCATCTCCAGGATGCGTGGGCATTTCCCACATACAAGCTGCTAGAACCTGCTCCAGAAGCAGGACAAGGCGAGGAAGGCCTCTTGCAGCCCAGAGTTGGCTGGGATCTGCCCCAAAAGTGGAACTGCTCTGAGCCAGCCCTTGGCTTTGTGGGGAATCCCTCCTGGGCACAGAGCTTGTCTCCAGCCCTGCTGGGCACAGAGCTTGAGGCCAGGGGAGCTGTGCAGAGGCAGCAGTCTCCTGATCTCCTGTGCATCAGGACCCCTACCAATGTGCATGGGGCCAGGACATACTCTCCTGGCCCCATGCACATCAGAACTAGCCCCGTGCTCTCTGCCACCCCCCTGAGTAGCACTGAAAAGGAGCCTGGAGCTCTTCCTGGTTGCTGCACACGGCCAGAACAGTGTTGGAGCAGCCCTGTACTGAGCTGCTCCCATTGTGGGCAGATTTTCTTTCAATAGGGAGCATGTCCATACATGCTCCCTGGGAAGACTTACTGCACAGTATTTTACAGCACAGTGAGCCTTTATAGCATTAATTGCATGTGTGGACATACCCACATTATTCTGACTTGTGCAGTAACAAGTTGCCAAGTCTCATAAGAATTAGTATAACTACCAGACCACTGTTATGAGTTCTAGAATATACAATGAGTGCACATGGTTTTTCAGTGTCTTTATTAATGTTTATGATTTGCTTAAAACTTTGTTTAACTACATACTGGGCATGTCTACATGACACACTGCCTGTCCTTGGGCTCTGCTTCTTAGGTGCCCCCATCCCAAGGCTACCCATGCTGGAAGGGAATGCACACAACCACAGCACTTCATCTGTAAATAGTTTGCATGGGGAAGAGGGTGTTTTAGTGTTGGTGGCTAGGGAGGAAGGGGAGGAGAGTCTGTTTGTTGGGGAGGGGAGGTCTGTTTGGGGAGGGAGGGGGAGAAGGGGTCTGTTTGGTGTAAGGGGAATAAAAACTTTTGTTCTGAGATGTCTGCAGTGAGTGTGGTGTTGGGGTGGATGGCGGGGTGGGGGTGCATTTGTCCATGGGTAGCTGTCCTGGTAGGCTACAGAGGGGAGTACAGAAGGAAGTGGTCAACCAGTGTCTCTCACACCTGGTGCCCTGGTCCTCATTTGTGGGTGTGTGGCTCACCCAGGGCCTTGGTGGGGTGGGGTGGGGCAGAGGGGGGGGTCCACACTGTCACTGCCACCACAGATAATGCTCCTGCTACCAGGCATCCTGGCATGCTCTGCCCACTGCGCCTCCTCCATCTAGGCCTTGCAAAACAGATCCCCCCAGGCCTCACAGATGTTGTTCACCATGCAGGCTATGATGGTAACCCAGGGCGTGTTGTTTTTGGTGAACTCAAGACAGGCAGTAAGGGTGTGCCCATGTCCTTTGTGGTGGCCAAAGATGCAGTCTACCTGGGTGCAGGTCTGGTGCAGGCACTGGTTAAAGTGGGCCTGGTGGGTGTCCAGCTGGCCAATGTAGTGCCACATGAGCTAAGGCAGGAGCATGTAGGCGGGGCCCCAATGAGGAGGTGTGGGACCACCACGGTGCCCAGCTGCAGGTCTGAGATTTCCGGTGCAAAATGCCCGTTCTGTACCAGGGCTAGAAGGGTGGAGTTGCAAAACACACAAGCATTGTGGGGACTGCTCACCCAGCCAGCGTTCTCACTGGGGAAGGCACTGTGGTGGTCGAGAATGGGCTGGAGCACAACAGCGTGAAAGCCCCTCTGGTTCTAGTAGGGGTGGTTGCCATGGGGTGGGCAGATGATGGGGATGTGGGTCCCATCCAGGGCCTTGATACACTGGGGAAATCCCAGGGCATGGGACCTCACCACCACTGCCATGGGGTCTTGCACACAGAGCACTGTGTGCCCCAACATATCCTGGAGGTTGCTGCACACCTCCAAGATGGCATCCCCAATAATGGCATTGTCCACACTGAAGAGATGGCTCACATAGCAGAGGCTGGTGGGCATGGCCAGATTTGCCAGGTTGAGGGCCAGCCAAATGTCTGTGAGAATGGGTGGCCACATGGCTGTGTCTTTCAGCTCCAGGTAAAGGCAGAGGTCAAGGAAGGTGTCCCAGGTCATTCTGAATGCTGCCAGTCACTTGTCATCATCCCAGGTTTTCTGGATGATGTACAGGCACCGATACCGCCTGGCCTGGAGGACCCAGAAGCAGTGGGGCTAGAGACCTGGGAGGGCAAGGGCAGCCCTGGCAGTGGCATCCAGCAGCTTGTTGGAATCCCCGCTGGGGTCCAGCCAGCATTAAGGGGTCCAGGCAAGTTAAGTTAAAGATGGGATAAAATACTGAAGAGAACGTGCTACTCTGAGTTCACTAAGGAACTATATACTGATCAAGATATAGCAAAGGAGATACAAAAGTTTGTTCATTGGCTAGTTGAGCTTAAGCAAGGGGAAGAGAGAAATTAAGCAGAATGTGTTCCATAAGAGTAACAGAGCAGAGATTTACAAAAATGCAGATGAAATCTCTGTTATCACCATCACAACCAAAGGGGCTTTTGTCCAGCATACAATGGGAGATGCAGTAAATGCCAAAAGGTGAAGGAGATATTTGCTAATGTCAAAATACAGGAAGACAGAATTCTTTTGTTTTTAATTATATTTGGGAATGTTGTATAGAGCTACAGATGTAGATAGGGCTACAGGACTAGTGCATTATATTCATTGTCATCACACCAGTTTGACTTCTGTGAAGCTTTGACAATTTTCATCATCTGGAAATCTGGTCTAGAATTTCCAAGATGGCTTTATAATATTACAGATTCAACATTCTTATTCTTCAGTCTTGCACACAGCTGTACTTCAATGGAGTTATGAAAATTAACACTAATGTGTCCCTTTTATTCTTGCAAAACCCATCTGGGATCATCCTTTCACCAGTTACACTCCTGAGGGAAATGATTAGAAGGACAAAAACATACTTTAGTTATAATGGATGATATTCTCATATCAGAAGCCAGAGAAAAACACAATACAGATTTACTACACTGAGTTTTGAGAAGGAATAAAGTTTAATAAATGGCAAAAAAATGTTGGATTCAGAAAACTGACCTTGACTGGGAATGATCTGGTCATTTTGTTAGCAAGATTAAATTAAAAATGTCATCCCTACCCATCTTTAAGGTTATCAAGTGAATAACTGAATAAATCAATAGCTCATAGTTCTCACTAGAACATTACAAGATCATACTAAGAGGTTGTATTTTTTGTGCAGATTATCAAATATAATAATTATGATCCATCCAATGACTGGTATACTTTTATTTAATGTTTAATTTATCATGGTATTTAGAGGTCTCAAACAGTTTGTAAAGGATATGATGGTACTGGCTTCCAAGTTCATATATGAATTTGTGGCTTATTAATGAATAGGCTTAACATCATTATAATTATTATATTACCTATATAGGTGTTTAAATTCTACAGAATTTAAAAGAACCACTTTTTACATAGACAAAGCTAAATTCAGCAGAAATGGCATGTGGACAGTCCACAGGTTGAATCAGACCCTACACCACCTCACCATGACAGGATCTGGCTCCAGGGGCTCCATACTGCCCCTGACCAGCTGGTATCTGGCTTCAGAGGTCTTAAAGTGTTCCTGTCCTGCTAGGATCCAGCTCCGGGGCCCCTGAACTGTGCCCTCCTAACCCCAGTATGCTAGGAATGGCCACACCCCACTCCACCCTGCATCCTTGGGGGAGCCCTACAAATTGGATGATGGGATGTTGGGGCCCTGATTTGGCCTATGGGCTGGTGGTTGAGCATGCCTGAATTGGAATACTTTTTTTCTGTTACTGGACTGTGCATCGTTAATCTTCTGAGTAAAAACCACAAGTAATGTACCTCTCCAACAGCAGTACCTCGTCATAAGATATAAAATTCACTATGAAGGCAGAACAGCAAAGAATTGATGGTTTCTGACATTATTTTGAAATATTCTTGCACAGGGGCTGTCTCTGAGAATGTAATGTGTTATTCCTGTCTGCTTAACCCCATGCCATTGGGATTCTGGATAGGGGGGTCAAGAAAGGATTGCAGGAGACATGCTGAAGTTCTGTTAGATTCCTACCTACACTGCTGTACCAGGATGGTGCAGAATGGCAGAGACATAACGTGTTCCCTGAAAGACTCCTGGTTTTCTGCACAAAGTGGAACATAGCAGCAAAGCAGAATCTATTTCAGCAAAAGACTTGCATACAGAATATATTCATTGTTGATTCTTCCCTTCATAGATATGGTCACAATTCTATTATTTGTATAGCTGCACCAATATCTTTAAAGTTGTTCATAACTGTATATTTGAAGAGAATGTTACCTTGGAATCAGAACTGCTGTTAGTCAACACATGATACGCTTGGGCAGTAGTAATTTCAAAATACGTTATCTCTTATAATTTCAAATGACTACTGAATAGTTTTCCTTTTACTCTATTGTTCTAACATGAACAGAAACAAAACATGTTCCATATCAGAGAATTGTGTTTCTAATGGAAAATCATGTTGTTGCTGATAGTTTAGGAAATGTCTTCTTTGCTCTGGAAATATGAATATAATACAACTAGTTTATCTGTTTGTTCTAATGACTTAATTCCTTCTTATTTAAAACTAAAGAAACTGTTCTCTGTATTAAAATATGTAAGTAAAGGAGAAACTATAACCAGAAGTTTTGCTTTATATTTGTGGATTTATTGGTATGAGCTTTTGGATATAATGAATTAACATCTTGTCCGAAGAGGGAACAGAGCATAGTAATTAACATACAGTGGGGAAATGTTCATATTGAGTGCTAGTATCACCTTAATTATTTAAGTAATGTGTTTAGTAGTAGTATCACTAGCAGTATCAGCAGCAGTTATAATAGTGCTTCTCTTCCTCTAGAAGCACCTAGAAGGTTTATTTAAGTTTGGTGTCCACTATAATAAGCAATGTAGAAAGAAATCAAGTGAAAGTACCTTCTCTTAAATGTGATGTACATTGGCCTCACAAGTATTAAATAGAGAAAAGAGAATGTATATAGCTATCTAATATATATTATATAGTTTCTAATCTAATATATATTAACTATCTAATATATATTAAATATATATTAGATAGTTTCTAATCTAATATAATCTAATTCCCTGTTGGATCACAAAAAGATCCAATATTCTATTTCATGCTGTAAGATGCAGAGTTCCTTCTGTTTCCACTTACCTCATTTCATGTTATTGGTTATTGGAGGTGACAATTTTCAACTTGTTTTCAGAATGGTTTGTGTAATAGGTTGTCATGGAATGTCATTGGTTTGCACAGATACATCTGTTCCTGGTAACAATTGTGTGCATTCACATTGTAAGTGCACGATATAGTTGTTGATTTTGTTCAGATATCTCTTTATTTGATTTACCTTAGACACTTTTTTTATCAGTAAGGTTAGCTTGCTATGAAAATGATAACTTTTTGGAGGACAGTGCTTGTGTCTCCTGGATAAAAAAGTTAAGAGTTGGAAATATTTCCATTTCTCATGATGAGACTTTTGAGTCAAAGTTGTTGGAATCAAACATTCCTTAGGTCTCACGATAATCTTTTGAGATTTGGTATCCTCACCAAATCCTTCTGTAGCTCACTTGGGGCTCTGTGCTTTGGAGTGGATGAGGAAACTGGTTAGTTAGGCCTTGAATTTAAATTGGCTGGGTTAACTTGGGAGCACCTTAAAATGCTATGGATATGAACATCAAAAGGAAGGAAGAGTGACAGGTTAGGTGCTGTCACCTTCATATTTTTGTTGATGTCAGGATATATAGCTTTTATTCATTCATTCATTAAAATTAAAAACTCCACACCAAAGAATGCCCACCAGGAGCTCTAGGCAACAATGACAATAATTATATGGGAATTAAAAAGAACTATACAATCAAAATAGCATCATCATTATTATTCCTTTGGGAGCTGCTTTGCTTGACTTTTAAAGTTTTTTAACAAAGATGCATCTTCTTGGCAACGAGCCCTAGTACCTGTCATTGTCCTTATTCACCCCTCAACTGTTCACAATAACTTGTTATTGTGAACAAAGGGATCACTTTTAAAGCATAGAAACTCTTGTCACTGTCCTCTGTTTCATTGTGGATGCTATCCAGGATATAATTGTTATAAAGAGGATAATTATACAATCTATATTCTTTCTGAATCCAAATTAGTGGGTGCTCTGAGGTAAAACTTGATGAATTTCCAGCAACCAGACTGAAGTCACAAACAAGATAGGCAAGGAATGCCTGAGGTTATCTTCAAATGAAGTTATACTACAATTGTGTCCAATATTCTTTATTACAAGGTGAAGATGCTGAGAGCAAATACAAAGTGATGTTTTCTTCCCATCCTCTGTGGCCTTTGTTCAAACTCTATTTGTAATTTTATTTATACTTACTTTTGTTCTACAAAAGTTACTTTTGAAAATGGTAATCTAAATCGGATAAAAACCTTTCTTCCCCTACAGCTCTAATGCATGCTATTTTAAAAATAAAGGGTTCAACGAGCATTTTATCATGCCTCAGAATATGAGGCAATCTAAGACAACACAAGAAGAATCATAGTTAAGAGCCTATTTCTCTTTGAGTCCCTGTGTTGCCATACACAGTGTATTGCCTTTACCCAATCGGCTTTGCTCTGTCTTACGTGTTTGTTGGACCTATGGCTCCTGCTTCTTTTCAAACCTTCCCCTCTCTATACATCCACATTTCACTCTTGCAACCAGTTGCTTCTGAGGGAATAATATATTCTGATTTATACAATAAATACATTAGCAAAGGCAATGAAACACAGAAACACTTCTGTGAACTTGTTAATAGCTGTCAAAAGGAGTAACATTGCTCCTGCATATGATCCCAGTAGTGAACAGTCATTCAGGTGCTTATGTGAGAAATAGGAATCCACCTGATGTTAACCAGGCATTTTGTATTTACACAAATGGTGTAAAATGATTCAGAGAAAATTATTATAACACAAAGTATGTCTACAATGAAAATGCACTGCAGTGTAGAAATCCCCCAATTAGCTCAAAATGTGTTAGCTCTTTTACTAGGAGTAGGATAGCTATGTTAATGTGAGCTGTGATTGGGCTAATTAATCCTGCTGAGTCCTGGTCTCAAATGTTTGTATCTTTTCAGCTATTCATAAGCAAGCAGGACAGCAGCAGAGAAATTCTCTTTAAATTTTCTTTTAAAATAAATTTTGTATGTTCACTGATGGCCAAATTCTCAAAGAGTGTGTCTACCCATGAATGAGTGCATGTTTACTACATGTGTACCCAGGAGCACAGGATGTTGAGCTGAGTCAGAGCAGCCCCACCTGGCAGGGGTCCTGAGGGCATCCCCCTGGTAGCCTGTGGCTGCTCCCCCCCAGATCAGTGTGCTACGGAGGGCCTGGCTGGAGAACAAGGATGATTCAGCGTGGGACTAGCTGACCGGCAGCCCCCACACTGAAGCACCTTCATGCACCAGCTAGATAGGGAAGCGTCTGTGCATGTGCTGTATTTTTTTAACTCTGCAATACTATCATGTTGTGGAATATATTAGTTTAGTCTAATACTAAACTAACTGTGCAGATAATTAGTCTACTGCACAGCAAAAATCTTGTGTAGACATGCCCACTGAGTAGTAAGTCCCTCTGCAAAAAGCCTAACTAAAATAAGTAAGGTTGCTCGTGATGCTTTGTCTTTCTCAGTGTCAGCAAGAGTGATAAAATATGGCATTATCACTTGGGGAATAGGGGGATATATGGATAAGCATAAATAATCCTGGATCTAATGCATTTTGAAGTTAGTAGGCACATCTAAATATGTGCTTTACTGCAGGGTTGATTAATTAGCTCTGCATTAAAGCATTACAGTCTACACGTGCAGCAGTATTAGGGTGCAGTATATTAATGAACTCTGCCATAGGATAGTACTGTCAGGGACAGTACTATAATTTCTTCTACCAAAATCCTAAGGACTTGAAAATGTTGATATTTCAGTTGGGTTTTTTGGGGTTTGAAATCAAATAATGTTATCATTTATTTTATATTTTGTTTAAACATTTTTTAGTAGAATAAAGAAAATAGTTTGTCAATAGTTCCCTTTATTTCTTAAAATACATTAAGACATAAATACATTGTCCAGTTAAGTTTGCATTTCAATGGCACCATTAGATGGAAAAATAATAGGAGAGAAAAAACAAACACCAAACAGGGCTCATAAAAACTAAAACATCTACATCATAACCTAACTCTTGTATGGTTCCTCCTTGAAATCATTATCTGGCAGATGTTCTCTTGGTATTTCCCCACAGTTAGCACATTTCAAATTCTTAGAAATTTGACCTTCATTCTGAATTTTCTTGTTTTGTAATGCTAATTTGGGACTACTTCCAAAAGCTCAGTATCCTTAATTTAAATTTAAGGTAATTTTGTTTTAGTATATATAAATACAGATACCTACAACTGCATGATACTATAGTGTTGGAAATTGGGTAATGATTTAGAGTAAACTCTTAGATATGCCAAAGTTTGTGTTAAAATTGTCCAAAACAGAGGCGATTTCTTATTTTTCCTTTTATATAACTATTTATTTGCTTTTCAAAACAGCTTTTGCTAGAATAACAGTAGAATCTTTTTTTGTATAGGTGTGTGGCAGGGCACTGTTGGTGCCTGCCACTTTAAGGGTCCAAGCCAAGTAGCTGGCAGGTGCTTGATTGTGGTGGCCATTTTAGATCCCTGGCTGCCTATATAAACAGAACAGTTCTCTGCTGGCAGGCTAGGAAGCAACATTGCCTGGCTGCAAGGCTGCTTGGAACATCCTGGAGGTAAGAGCAGGAGCTGTAGGGGATGGTTTGGAGGCTCCTGTCCTGGGTATGACCTAAAAATGCACCCTGTCAGGAGTGGGTGGCCTAGTGGTGAGGGAGCCCCCAGGAAATGCCAGGCCATTTACCACCCCAGTGAAAGGTGGGTTGGGGTGCCTTAATAACCCTAGCTCCCACAACTGGGTGAGTTACCTGGTAGTAGGGTTAAGAAGGCGGATCCAGGAGCAAGAGTGGGGTAATAAACTCGGAAGCCTGACCTGGGATCCCCCCAACTGGTCAATTCTGCAGCCAGGACCAGAAGGTTCAAAGGGCCAGGGGCCTACTGCAAGGGACGCCCAGAGCTGAGGGCCTGGGGTTCTGACTGACCTGGAGGTGAGGCCAGGGTCAGTGTACCAAGGGTCCTGGGGGGACCACACCCATAAAGGGGAACAGCTCAGGGAGCAAGGTAGTCCAGTATGAAGGCAGAGTAGGCCACCTGAGTGGAGGGATCTTGGAGGGGTCTGGACTGGAGGATTCTGGGACCCAGTGTGTGTCCAGTGATGTGAAGACCTGTGGATGCCATCAGCGAGGCTGGGGCTGCAGTGTAAGGGAGGAACAGAGCCATAGATAGCGCCCCCTGGCATGAAGACAAGAAATGGACAGCCTCCCACCTAATTAACATCTTAATTAATTATCATAAAGGCATGGCAGGTGAGAAGGTGGGTGGTTGGCCCAGAACAGGTGGGTGGGGTCGTTGGTAGACAGGCCCCGAAGAGGCCCCCTGTTACAAGGTGTTCCATGAGAAATTCATATTTTATCCACCTACTGGCAATGAAAGATCTTGTCTTGGAAACCATTATTTCTTCCTGTTTTAAAGGGTACTTTTGTCTACTCATAAAATGAGAAAGAAGGGAAATTTTACCTTGACTTAAGTCCTGTGCAATCCCATGAACCTTTTACAACATGATTTGATCCAAAGAGCCAGGGCAAATGCAAAAGAATAGGGGGGAAAGGTTAATCATTGTTTGTGAAATAATATATTAGTACAGGTATGTCAAAGGTGCAGCTAGATATGGCTGGATCCAGACCATGGAGTGCTATGATCTAGCCTGCAGTGCTGCCTATAGGTCTTGAACCAGCCCTGTGTGCCACATGCTGTGCTGCAGGGTCCCTGGTCCTGAGTCCTGAGTGCTACATGCGGCATACAGGGCCTATCTGGCATGTGCTGCATGAAGTGTGTGGAGCTGGTCCATGGCACATGCTGCATATAGCGCCCTCACTGGACAGGCCATATATGTTGCTTGGACTCCATCCCTTGGGTTGGCATCAAGTGTAACATGGAGCAGACACCAGGCTAGCTCTGCACACTACATACAATGTGAAAGTTCAGTCCAAGGTGTGTTGCATGTAGTATGTGGGATTGATTTGCGAATGTGCTTCATGCAGTGGGTGGCAATAAATCATGACACTAAATCAGTTATAATGGTCTAAATATGGAAGCTGTATTAAACCTTAACATGAGATTGCCAGTGTATGCACCCAAAGACAAATGGAATAAAGAAACAGACAAACCAATGAAAATGTATAAACTATATATATTAATTTGGAAAGCTCTTTAGACCAAGAGAAAAACCCATTCAATTTCCTGCAGAAAAAAGAAATGGAGGGCAAGGGATTATATAATAAGCAATGTCAGTTTCCCTTGCTGTTGATGACACAAAGAATCACAAATGTGTTGAAAATGAAATTCTCAGTGACATGCACACACACCCTGTCATATAATCGAAATATAAACTGACAAGAAATAGCTAGGAGAGTCAGTAATAGGTAGTTGAGGCAATAATCTATGTATTAAAATTGAATTTAGGAAAGGGCTCAAGAAACCTGCTGAGTCATCAAATGTAGTTTGAAGAACACAACTACCTTCTGACATTATTTTGAAAAGGCCTGACCACTTATTTTGCACTCACAGTTCTTTATAGGTGTAATTTACATAATTTAATCATGAAATCTATGCATTTATTTTGGGGTGGGGGGCATTGTAAGACACATGGCTATGTCTTAAACTTGGCCATATATTTTGCTTAGATCCTAGAGTGATAGACAGCAGTAAAAGACCATAAAAATTGACAGAACAAGGAGCAACGGTCTCAAGTTGCAGTAAGGGAAGTTTAGGTTAGATATGAGGAAGAATTTTTTCACTAGGAAGGTAGTAAAACACTGGAACAGGTTACCCAGAGAAGTGGTAGAAGCTCTATCCTTGGATGTTTTCAAAACCTGGCTAGACAAAGTTTTGGCTGGGATGATCTAGTTGGGGATGGTCCTGCTTTGAGCAGGGGGTTGGGCTCGGTGCCCTCCTGAGGTCCCTTCCAACCCTAACATTCTATGATTCTATAAGAAGATGGATATGCTGCCATGTGATAGTTTTGCAAGCTGTTTCCTTCCTTATAACAGGGTTTGATCTTGGCACCCATAATCATATTGGATTAGGTGAACAGTGCCAAAGGGGGAAAAGCAATATAACTTTTGTACTACATAAAAAATATAACAATGATTTGCTTATAATTGTCCACCACTTTTTATTTATTTTTCTAGCAAATGAATGCAAGATTGAAACTTCACACACTTTGAGTAGGGAACTCCATTAGCGCTACAACCCTCCAGACTCTATGCTATTAATTTCTTTTTATGTCCACAGAAGATAATAATTCCCAGTGCCATAATCAGACCATTATACTCATTCTTTCACAAGAAGCATGTGTATCTTGTCATTGCCTTGCATAGCATGGAGGCAAAAAGGCATGGTATCAGAGTGAACAATTTTACCAAGGAGTTAAGAGTGTCAGGGCTTTATGGGGTGTCAGCTGTCTGTATGTACACCAAGAGGAAGCTTATTTGCAATAGTTTAACTCTTAATGAAAGTGTGCAGTTATTCTGAGTTAAATTTCTCTAATATGAAAAAGAACCCGCTTAAGGGAATATTGCTATATTGCTAGAAAGTTGCTATAAAGCAATACTACATTTTTAAAAATGTCCATTTTTGTTCCACAGCAAATTGTCCTTATGGCCATGTCCAGATAGGCATGGTGGTGCAGTATGTAGTGCTGCAGACATACCTCACATCCAGTTGTTCACCATGTTGGAAGGGAACAGCACAGAGGGGTTTTGTTTTTTTTTACCTTTGGATATCCACAGGTCAAAAAATCCCACAGAGAAAAAAAGCAGAGTGGGGCATGCACAGGCAGCACATGCTACTCAAAAGCAGAGCTGAGCCAACTGTGGTCACACTGTGGCTGCCAGCCAGGCTCCACACAGGAGAATCATTTCTGCTGCAGCCCTGGGGGACCCCCACAACCCCAGGTTAGCCTGGTGCTGGTCCCAGCGTCCTTTACCACCTCTAGGTTAACTTGCCATGTGCCAGAGCATGCATGGTACAGGCAACCCCCAAGGACAACTAGTGGCCTTGCATGGTTCCCTGGAGACAACTAGCAGCAGCACACCAAATGTCCACACTATGTGTGGATGTGGCATACATGTCTAAGATCATCTCTTTGCAATATTATAATCAGAATTCATTGTATTACTAATTCAATGAGTGAGTTGATGTAGGGAGGGGGAGGTGAGGAACCACTGAGTCTAAGTTGTTTTCCCCAGAAATAGGGACAGCAGAGAGCTATGGAAGAAAAACAAACAAAAAAACCCCTATCCATCAGTAATCCTGGGAGGCTATTTAGGGCTAAAGAACTCAGTCACTAGACAAACTGGAAAACAGCAGTACAAGTGTCCTACATCAGAACCTCTAATTGCCCAATTTCATACACAAAAACGCTAGCTTCCTCTTTTTCCTCTATTGATGTAATGTACTCTATTGCACTTGGCAGTTATATATCTTTGCAACCTGTGCTGAAACCATTTGCAACCCCAGCTTGAACAGATCCATTGTTTTTACTATGTCACCAGATGTAGATCTTTCAATAAAAGCCAGCGTTTCTATGCCTCAATTGATCCCATCTACCTTAACAGTCCGTAGGGATTATTAGCAGGACACAAATTAGCAGTTCTCTCTGATCTTTTATCTTTTTTGTGGAGCTCAGATTTTAGGTGAATCTGACTCATATTTCTATAGCAGGTGTTTATTTGAAACTTCAATAATGAAATGCATTCACTGGCTGAGGTTACAAGGAATTTTTTTCTTCGTTGTTTACCATCAAAGAAATCAGTAAGAAGTATAAATGGGAAGTGAATTAGGTTTATGGTGTAGGAAACATTACATAGATTTTCAACAGCAAATAGAAATTAAATGGCTAAAAAATATTCTGGTTACTTCTGAGACACAAGAAACATTTAAAGCACTCATTGTAAAACAACACATACTTGCTAGAAACTGAAACAAAATATTTTTCTAATCCTACTATTCTACTTTGCAAGGGAGCTGTTGTCAGGGGAAATTTACTAGAAATAAATAGTTGGCTATAACCAGGCAGCTCTGAGCAGATTGTATGTATCCTGTTCAGATTAATTAGATATGAACTGTGTGACATATTCACAGAACAGGATTTTAAGGTGCTGAAGTACTAGAAGAATAACATCTGGGATCTATTTCTATATGACCTCTTTTTACCAAGGAATCCAATTCAAAGGCCTTTGAAAGCATTTAACATACTTCTGCTGATTTGATGGGCCTTGAATCAGGCCCTTAGTCAGCTACAATTCAAAATTATGTTTCACTGTTTAAAATGTGCTTGGATCTTCTGCTTTTATAGAGAGTTCATATGCCTTGAACAAAATGTTTCTACATTCCTTTTGATTTACTCTAATTTCACTATTCCCAAGTATTGAAAGTTCTGCTTAGTCTTTTCCCCTCAATTCACTTGATCCACGTTGCTGTTTTTCTTGTACATAAGTTTCATTCAAAAGTTATATTTAGAAAACTGAACTTGAAGTATAATGTAATTTATCCAAAGAATTATTTCTCCTTGATAGTCTCTAGAAACCCATGATTCCAACTTTGCTATTGCATGCTATTATCCTAAGAGTTTTGTTCTTGCATTGTAATTGATAACATTTACATTTAAAAATACATATTGGTATACAAAAAGTAGAAATGTCTCTTATTCATTCATATGATCCTTTAAAAAAAGATTCATATTAATCTGTTCATATCTACAATATAGTCCATGATATTGTGCCTTTGTGTCACTAAGGCTACGAACAGATGTTGTATTTATATTGGGAGAAGTTGTGCCTATTTTTTTCCTGGAACAGAAAAGTCCTGGGATTGTCACGTACACACATCGCCCTTCCAATCAGTGTCCAGTGAGTGGCTGAATGTACTGCCACTTTTCTGCCATTGATTCAAAGATGAGATGGGGAAAAACGTGCCAGACGCACTTTGTAATCTCCCATAACAAACTGTTAATACCGCTTATCCCATGAACCTTTTTTTAGAGTTTGCCCTGGGACAATGGACATGGATGTGCACTTTGTCTACGAATAAAATACTGTCTCCTGAGACAAATACACTATCTGTTTCTAGCTTAAAACAAAGGACAACATAATACTTCTGCATAGCTATCTTCCCTGTACAATTAAACTGTGCCGATTCACACACAGAAGAAGCGGCTGATTATGTGAGTTTCTCACAGCTGAGAGCCAGCTAGAATCTCAGAAGACATATGCACAAGTTTCTATATCTCAGTAGTGGCACATGTGATGGTTGACTCATTTAATCTTTTCTTTAATTTTCCTTATTTATAAATATCTATCTTTTGTTTTTCTCTTCCTCAAAAAACCATAGAAGTATAAATTCAGATGCTGGCACGTGCCACTTTAGTTTTATCTGCAAGAAAGCATAATATACGTAGTTTGTTTTTCATGTAAGCTACGGAAACATTTCATTGTAACATAACACCCCAAAATGTTGGCCAGAAGCACTGCTTTTTTCATTTCCTGAAGGCTGTGACGCAGAAGTTGTCTGTTATTATTAACATCTAGCTGTAACCCCTTACATCTGTTATTCTTCTTTGGTTTGACATAGCAGGTTATTTGTAACTGAAGGCTAGATAAGTCAAATATTTTCTTCTTTTATAATAACCTTCCACAAATACAGGGTAGGGTTGTTGTTGTTATTTCTTTTTGAAAATGTGAGAGTTTGTGCGGTGTATCTTTAAGTGACCTTTCATTTAGAGAAACTGTCTTGTATTTTCTGTGGCATTTTGCACTTACATGCTCCTAAGAGAATTTCTCAAAATGAGGCAGTGAGTTTAAAGTCTCCAAACACACCTTTTTTAATTCTTTAGTGACATTAAAAGAAATACATATGAGGCAATCTAGAAGGAGAAAAAGTTTTGAGTGACAAACTATGCAATTTGTATTCCTTACAGACAGATATTTGCCCCTAGGTAAACTGGATGGATTTTTTTCTCTCTTGAATCCTCTACATGTTAGGGTAAGAGGAAAGATTCAGTAGGGAATTACCTAAAAAAAAGAAGTTCAATAAGTTGTGATAGAATACTGAGACGCATTGAATTATATAAAGAAATATGTAAATATAACAAAGCTTATGTATAGACATCTTATTGGGTACAATATACTAGAATATGATCATATCATGGTAAGTTTATGATATGGTAAGAGCACTTTAAATGATGGATGAGATTTTTTTTCTCATCTAGTCACAAATAAATCTCTAATCAGAGTCTAGAGCAGAGCTTTCCAAACTTTTCATGTTGGTGACACACTTTTTAGACATGCATCATTTCGCAACACAGTAATTCAGTTAGCTGCTTTAGGAAGTTCCGGGGGAGGGGCCAAGGGAAGCAGCCGCGAGTAAGGGAGCTCCGCGGTGCCCTTCCGCAAAATTTTCTGCATTTTGCGCGACACACCTACACGCTGCCGCCGACACACTAATGTGTCGCGGCACACAGTTTGGAAAGCTCTGGTCTAGAGCCTATTTAATGAAAATAAGGTGTTCTTTCTCCTCTGCTTTAAAGTTTGAGGTGCAATATAATCATAAAACGTATTTTAATATCGAACCTACATATTACATATTTTCCCTACCTTTTTACAAACTAAGGACAAGTCATTATGTTCATACTTAAAATTTTAACTTCTCAAAACAATGGGAATATAAATATAAACATTTCCTTCCCCTTTTCTCCTGGCTGTTTATGACTTGCAAATTGTTGTATGTCATGTCAATGTTAAGTGGGAAATAAATAGACAAATAGTAGTTAGGAGTCCCTTTTTAATGACTTTGTGAACCTTCCTCCAAGCGCTTTGGGAAGAAAGAATATATTAATATTTTCAAAAGAATGCTTGTGTCATAGGAGCATAAATACCATTATCACAAGTGCTAGGGTCTTTGGAAATTAAGGATATGTCTCTATAGGCAAAGTAGACATAATTCTGAGACATACCAGTCCTGTCCTGAAACATGTTCCACTGGGAGCTTACTGGTGCTTCTACGGTATCTAATTAGTACAACTTTGCTACTTCTCATTTGACAGTAAGCGTATGCAGAGATGGTATGGTACGATAAGGCTATCTTGTGCCGTATAGCTATAACCTGTGCCATACAGGTATAACACATGCCATATTATCCCTGGACAGACAAAATATTTAGACTATATAAGCATCATTATAATGATATTAAAAATAGTAGGCAGATAATATGAAGCCTCAAATGGAGGTAAAACTCTACTTCTATAAAGTCTTAGAATCATAGAGAAATAGGGCTGGAAGGGCCCTCCAGAGATCATCTAGTCCAACACCATGCCTGAAGCAGGATCATCCCTATCCAAACCAACCAAAGAAACCATAATCTAAACTCTACATAAGACTACCATCAACCCTGACACAACGCAGACCTAGCACCCTAACTTGCCACTGGTAAAGCAGGGGAACCACATCAGCCAATGGCTTGCTTCTATGAAATATTATCAATATATGCTCAAGAAATCCCAGGTAGAGAGCCTTTCCCCCACTACAGAGGAAGGCAAAAACACCCTCGGTCCATACCAATCTGACCAATCTCTGCAGCAAGAGAGAAATGGTGCTTTACCATTTCTTTATGGCAGCCCTTCAAATATTTAAAGACTACTATCATGTCCTCTCTTAAGTGCCTTTTCTGTAAGCTGAACATGCTTAGCTTCTTCAGCTTCTCCTCATATAACTTGCCCTCTAAGTCCTTGATTATCTTTGTTGCTCACCTCTGGACCCTCTGTAACTTATCCACATCCTTTAAAAAATATGGAGCCCAGAACTGCGTGCAGTACTCCAGATGAAGCGTAAGCAATGGCTAGTAGAGAGACACTATCGCCTCCTGTGTCTTGCACCTAATGCTTTTATGGATGCATCCCAAAACCACATTCACCCTTTGTGCAGCTGTATCACACTACAGACTCTCATTGATTCTATGATTTACCAAGACTCCAAAGTCTTTTCCCATAATGCTGCCATCCAGTCAGGTGTCACCCATTTTATATTTGTGTTTTTCATAATTCTTCCTGAGATGTAGCACCTTGCATTTGTCTGAATTTAACTTTATCCTGTCAGCTGTAGACCTGCTTTTGAACCTGTTGAGATGGTTCTGAGTTTGCTTGCATCTTTCAACATGTTCACAATCTTTCTCAGCATGTGCTGCAAACTTGCTCAAGAAGCTTTCTATGTTAGCATCCAAATAATTAACGAGCACATTGAACAGCATCAAGCCCAGGACAAATCCTGTGCGACTCCATTCAAACCCTCCTGCCATTGTGACATGAATCCATTAATAATTACTACAAGGTGGACAGAACTCATTCATTAGCCACAAGCAACGGGTAGCTTAATTTAGCGCACATTTCTGCAATTTGTTTGAAAAGGCCTTGTGAAAAGGCTTGCTGAAGTCCAGATACACTGTATCTACACCATTCCCTTCATCCTTTCCTGTAATTACTTGAGTTCTCCTTTTTTGCCCTTTTCAAATCCTCTGTTACTTGGCCCATCAAAGGCTCTAAGATCTCCTCTGCCAATTCTTTTAGTACCCTGGGAAGAAGTTCATCTGGCCCTGCTGACTTGAATTTATTCAGACCCAGGAAAAGCTCTCTGACTGTCTCTTTTATCTCCTCCCTCAGCTTTCTCCCTTCCTTATGCAGCTAATCCTTAATAGCAATCTAGCTGCAGCCTAATTTCCTTGGGAAGACTGAGGCAAAGTAGCTCCTTTTGCATTTAAAACATTTTAGAAGCTCTTGAGGCAGACACATTGGTCTTTTGCCATTCTTCTTGTATTTCCATTGTATCAGGACAGTTTCTTGTTGGGCTTCCAACACCGTGCCTCCTGGGCACTTTTATCCTTCAGTCTGTCCTTCCATTACACCATGCCTATTAATTCCTTGAGTCAGATGAAATCTGCCTTTTTGAAATCTGGTGTCCTAATTTTGCTAACCTCATGCTTTCCCTGTCTTAGGACCTAGAATTCTATCATATCATGATCACTTCCTCCAAAGTTACCCATCACCTTCACATCCTCCACCAGTTCATAGAATAATAGAAAATTAGGGTTAGAAGGGACCTCAGGAGTTCATCTAGTTCAACATTCTGCTCAAAGCAGGACCAGACCCAACTGTATCATCTGAGCCAAGGAGTCAATAAGCTTGGATGGTCAGGACAAGATCAAAGAGAGATGATTCCCTAGTTGTATCTTCTACTTTCTGAAACAGAAGTTCCACACAAATTAGGAACTGGCTAGATATTGTATGTTTGGCTGTATTATTCTTCCAGCAGATGTCCAGAAAAATGAAGTCCCTCATCAGTACCATTTCATAGTTGTATTCTGCAACCATGTCTTCTTCCTCCTGCAAATGTGTTTGTGACATACATGGAAACAACACCATGTCCCAACCCTGTTCTTTCAAAACAGAGTGTAACCTTCCATGTTGACATTCCATGCATAAGGGCTGTCCTCCCAGGTCTCGGTATTGCCAATCAAATCATAGTTGTTTTCACAGGCTGTAGCTTCCAGTTCATCCTGTTTATTCCCCATGCTTCTCACATTTGTATACATGCATCAGACATATTTTGCATTTTGACCTCCCCTCTTCCCTTTTGTTACAGTCCTGTAGCTCTCTGACCCTTTCCCAGAGTTAAGTTGCTTCTTTCCCCTCTGGAATGTATGCTCTGTTACTGAAGGGTTTTGATCACCACCCATCATGGAACCTATTGGAAAGCCCTCCTTACTAAGTTGGCCAGACAACACCCAAAGATACTCTTCCCTATTCCCATCTGTTACCAAATTTGCCCATTACTTTGGGGTGTGCTCATTTATTAGGGATAGTTTCTAGGGTCAGAACTAGGGTCAGAAAAAGTATCAGAACTACATTTTCTCCCACCAATAATGCTTGTGCTAAAAACACTTTCTCTCTCATTTTTCTTTTAAACCAGCTTTCTGCCTTTTGCCTTGTTTCTTCTAGTTCTTCTCATACCTGTCTTTCTTCTGCAACTTCCATTAGCAGCTCCACAGTCTCTTTTCCTCTCTGAAATATCCTATCATGTCTTCCATGTCTTGGATTATGAATGTACAGTGCCACACCTGACCTAGGTTCCATTCCTTTGCTTGTAACACTACTTGTGCCCTCTGTTACCAAATTTGCCCATTACTTTGGGGTGTGCTCATGTATTAGGGATAGTTTCTAGGGTCTTGGTGATTCTGTCAATGTGCTGCTTGTGTTACTATACGGAGCTGTATTTCTCCCTTCTGCAAGCCCTCACCCCCAGTGGAGCTATCTTGCAGGACTCA
>NW_005841840.1:1642709-1643113 GCF_000455745.1 Alligator sinensis | reverse complement strand
GATCTGTTCTTCCAGCGTCCCAAGAACGACAGGGGATGGTGTCAGCACAGGAGTTTTCTTCTTCTTTCCTTTTCCTTCTTTCCTCCTGCTGCTGCTGCTTCTTCTTCAAGCACACACACTTTTTACAAATTTTTATACCCTCAGTTCAGCTGCTTCACAGCACCCTTACTAGTGTAAATCATTGTCTTTTCTATTGACAAGGGGTTATCTGGTTTGGAACATCTCAAGAAACTGATTGATAATCAGGAAACACTTCAGATTAGGGAGTAACCAAATACTTGGGAGCCAGCTTGAAATTCCTATGGGTGGCAGATATACTGATGGGATATCTCTTGGTTTCTTCAGGAAAAATAGATAGCTTGCAGCATCAGGATTTTGGATTTTTACTTGTTGTGCAGAAGCCT
>NW_005841840.1:1612344-1642110 GCF_000455745.1 Alligator sinensis | reverse complement strand
GGGGGGGGGGAGTCAGACAGACTGCATCCTGTGCCAGGGTTGCCCAAGAATACAGAGCTGAGGCGTAACACATCTGATGGATCCTATCACTGAATAGCAGTCCTTCTCCCAAGAACATCCACCTGTTACCAAAGAAGCCAAAGCCTTCACGTCAACAGCACCATCTCAGCCACACATTCACTTCAAGGATATAATGGTCTCTGCCTGGACCCTTGGCTTCCCTGGGAAGAACACCACTTGTGCTCCAAGTTTCTTAATCTTCCTGCCAAGATCCTCATAGTCACCTCTGATCTGCCCATTGTCATTCCCAGCAGTATCGTTAGTGCCTACATGGACAGTCAGGAAGGGGTAGTGATCTGAAGGATGGATGAGATTTGGCCGTGTCTCTGTGACATCGTGAATGCAGGGTCCAGGCAGGCAGCACACCTACCAGGCCTTCCAATCTGGCTGATGAAGTGGTGCCTCTGTCTCCTGCAGTAGGGGGTCACCAATCACCACTACTCTTCTCTTCTTTGTCAGTGGTCCTGGAGTCCCTGTCCTTGAGGCCTGGCACTTCCTGCTGTCTCCTCTGCCTCATGTTTGCAGAAGTCCTTTCCTCTGCCTTTTCCTCAGCAGTTTCACCTCTGAGTGCTTGAAAGCAGCTGCTGACTTCAATCTGCTGCTCTTCAGTTCTGGGGACTCTCCTTCTCTGAGTAGTCACATGCTGCCACTTCTCTTCATTGTCCTTTGCCCTCTCTAATACCAGCTTTCCATAACTCTTGTCCAAATAATCTTCCTGGTCCCTAATGCAATCTTTGAATCTTCTCCTCCATGGCAGACACCAGCTTACACTTGGGGAAGATAAAGTAGGCTCTGCAGTGCTACGCTGGCTAGCACTATGGATGAAAGGGACTTGGGGGTCATGATTGACCACAAGATGAATATGAACCTGCAATGTGATACTACTGCTAGTAAAGCAAGCAAAATGCTTGCTTGCATCCATAGATGCTTCTCAAGTAAATCCCAGGACTTCATTCTCCCGTTGCACTCAGCCTTGGTGAGGCCGCAGCTGGAGTACTGTGTCCAGTTTTGGGCTCCACAATTCAAAAAAGATGTGGAGAAGCTTGAGAGGGTGCAGAGAAGAGCCATGCACATGATCAGAGGTCAGGAAACCAGACCTTATGAAGAGAGGCTAAGAACCGTGGGACTCTTCAGCCTGCAAAGGTGCAGGCTCAGGGGCGATCTGATGGCTACCTATAAGTTCATCAGGGGTGCTTACCAGGATCTGGGAGAATGTCTGTTCACCAGAGCATCCCAAGGGATGACAAGGTCAAACAGTCACAAACTCTTCCATGACCATTTCAGGCTGGACATAAGGAAGAACTCCAAGGTTTAGAATAGATTGCTGCCGGAGGTGATTCAAGCACCTACTCTGAACGCCTTCAAAAGACATCTGGATGTTTATCTTGCTGGGATCCACCCCAGCTGACTTCCTGGCCCTGGGGCAGGTGGCTGGACTCGATCTTCCAAGGTCTCTTCCAGCCCTAATGTCTATGAAATCTATGAAGTGTTCCTGACCATTTGGGATGAACATGAACATGGCACATCCCATTACAGGTCACAGTAGCTGACCCAGTCTCCATTTGTGCCTCCTTTGCTTCCTAGAGAACACCTATGCTGTGTAGAGAGAGAAAAAAAAGAGGGGTAGGGGAACAGAGAAAAAAAGATACACCACAAGAACCTGGATGCCAGACACCTGCAACAGTGCCCTTGCACACACTCATATACACACGCATGGCTCTATCCTCCATGGCTCCCTCCTTGGGCAAGCTCCTTAAGCAAACTCTTTGATGCCTTTCTTCACTGCTAAAATAGTTTGCTGGGGAATACCTTTTCAGCTCTACCCAGAGCAAGCCCTGTCACTCAGTCACTCTAGAGGTGGGGAAGAAAAGAAAAGGAAAAAAGGAGAGAAAGGGGAAGAAAAAAGGAGAGGGGGAAAAATAGAAAAGAAAAGGAAACCACGGGGAGAAAAGAAAAACAAAAAAATACACACACACACACACACACACACACACACATACACGGCAAGGCAAACGCTCTAGCACCAACCAACCGCCCCTAGTCAGTAGCACAGAGAAGAGCCTCTTCAAGGTAGTCCCAAACCTGAGCTGCTTATTCTATAGCAACTGTTCTCTGTGTAGTCTTTGCTTATGGCTTACTCAGACTCTATCCCCCTACCACCTACTGGGGAGGTATAGTATAGTAACAGCCTCTAATGCCTACCAGCTAGAGCAGGGTGAGTGTACACCAGCCCACAAGCTGACTTAGAGGGGTGCCATTCTGCCTCCCTCCTCCCTAGGAGTCTTTTCCATAACAGGGGCACCCTTGTGCAACCTGGCCATAGAGTGTCAGGCAGGTGCTGGAGCATGCCCTGTAGCATATCTTTGTGAGAGGAAGCGAACAAGGTTAATGGAATGTGCTTTCCCCCAGGTTTTGCCATGGGAAGTGCACCCCTTTGCCAAGAAGCGTACTGAGGACAGAGGGGGAATAAACGAGGCACCAAGATTCTTTTCCGGCTGGGCTGCTGCATCAGCCTGCAGCAAGCTTTTCCTTCAGCTACAGCAGCCAAGCTCACATTGCTACAGCAGGAGCTGCAGCAGCTGCCATCCAAGTGCAGGGAGCCGGGGAAGGTAGGATTCCATTTCCACTCTCTTCACTTTCCCCCCTGCTCTCCAGTAGTCAGCCCTAATCCCGCCCCCTCCAAACCTCCCTCTCCCAACAACACCCTGGGCTTTGAAATATGTTGCTATGCCTCTGATGCATGCAGCTACCCCAATTCACCTGTCCCTGCCTGAGCTGTGTGGTGTGTGTGTACAGTATATACACATATATGTGCATATCACCGATAAATCATATTATTTATTTTGGCTCTGATTCCATTGATCCGTTATGGTGTGTGTGTGTCAAAGCTCTTCCCATATTATTTCTTTTGGCTCTGATTCCTGTGATCACCCTCCTGGATAGCGTTCGGTGTATATGTACTGAATACATATACTTTGTCATATGTATTTATACATACTTTGTGAAATGCACATATATGTATATTCAATACATATACACCGAACGCTATCCAGGAGGGTGATCACAGGAATCAGAGCCAAAAGAAATAATATGGGAAGAGCTTTGATTGAACAAAATGTCAGTTTAGAATTTAATCCTGTGATGTTGAGCACTACCTGCAAAGTGTTGCTGTTCTTAACTTTTATTGAAGGGGTTGGTTGTTTTCTTCAAACATAGAATCCATCTAAAATGAATACCTGCCAAAAGTATCACCCATTTTAAATAGTAAAAAAATCCATCATTCTCCCAAATAACAATATATTAGTGCAATCTTATTATTTGAGATTCTTAATTTTAATTAAACTTTGTATGAAAGCTTTACTTTCACAATGCTAGAAATAAGAAGAATTAAAACAGAAAACAATACATTTTACTCTATACATAAGCTGCTTCACAAGACAAGAGCTGCCATTTTTGGAATTACAGTCAGGCATGACACTAATATGCCAAAGAGCCTTTTGTCACGAGTAACAGTGAACCAGATTGAGAAAGATGCTGTAATGCCCAGAGGTTCTAGCTACAGAGAGACTAAGAAAAGATAGAAAGAGACAGAGAGGTCATTTTCACCTTCCAGGTCCTATACAGCTCTGTGACTGTATATGTCCTGGTCCAGTTCATGATTTCACATATGACATTTGTTTCAATCTGGCCTCTTACTTTACAGTACAGTTACTGATTATTGTTAGCAGACTCAAATCATTGGGTCCCCATGCCATGTGTATGTGGGTAGAATTTAGACAGTGTTTCTGACTCTGGGATATGCCCAAGCTCTGACCTGATGCTCCTTTTTCAACATGGGATGCTTCCAGACAACTGCACTAAACCCCATGAATCACTGTCTAAGACAGGGGTTGGCAAACCCCAGCACGCATTCCAAAGCATGGCATGTGAGGCCATTTTGCTTGGCATGCCACAGCTGGCCCAGGCTCTGGGCAGTGGCTGCCAGCCATGAAGCCTGAGCCTGTTTGTAGCAAGCAGCTGGGAGGCTGAAAACCCTGCTGCAAGCAGTCCGGGTTCCATGGCAAGCAGCAGCTGCCCAGAGCCCAGGCTGGCTGTGGCAAGAAGCTGGGAGGCTGCAAATAATTGCACCAGGCTCTGTGGTGGCAGCAACTGCACACATGCCACAGGGTGCATGGTGGGAAAGGGTCTAGGGTTGCACTACCCCAGGCCCCTTTCCCAGCTATGTGCCCCAAGGCTCGCTTGCAGCCACTGCCACCATGGAGTCTGGCAGGGGCTCTGGAGCCTGGTGCAGCTGTTTGCAGCCTCTTGGCTGCCTGCCAGAGCTGGCCTGGGCTCTGGGCAGCTGCAGCAGGTTGTGGGCAGGATAGAAACAGCTGCAGTAGGGTCTTTTCTGGCCCCAGCAGCCTTAACAGGGGTCCTGGCGGCATCCCAGAGCTGCAGCAGTGGCAATCCTGCCAGGCAGAGACTGACTGGCAGCCCCAACATGGCTCCAGGAGGCCTAGTTTCAGGGGTCAAAAAACCGATGGGGAAAAAAAAAAGTGTTTCTCATGCCCGGGCAATGCTCCCTTGCAGCATGGAGAACACCTGTCTGTGTAGTATGTAGCACTGCAGACGTGCCACATACCACATGGGCATGCTTATCTGGATGTGCCCTGGCATGCCTAGTCGAAGCATGGGTAGTAGAGGTTGAGGTGTTTTTGGCACTCCAGCCAAAAACGTTGCTGACCCCTAGTCTAAGACCTGATAAACTTCCACCCTTTACTTATACTGGCAATTCCTCACAGTTGAGTTAATCCAAAGATGGCTGACAAGGCCAATCCAGGATCGACAGACTTTGTTGCAACTCAAGTGCATGTTTCTGTGTGGGGTGGGTGGCACTGGATATGTAATTCAGTCCACAACATGCTGCTTCTGCTGCTCCTGCTTTTCCATCTCCTGTTGTTATCATGAGGTTTCAGAGTACTGAGATCCTTGCAGAAGACTCTTGCTGCTGGTCTGCGCGTTTTTGTATATAATGGTTTGTAGGGCGTAGATGGTGCTGGCTAGAAAGTTGATGACATTATAGGAGTATTCCAGAGGAAGTTTGATTGAGGAGTGATATTTTTCAGTGTGTGGTAGAAGTCCAACCAAGATATAGATAATCAAAGTATTGGAAGATATTCATGAACATTTGGACAACTGTCAGTTTCTAGCATATATTTTTAGCATTACAACATCTTTCTCAATCTGCTTCACTGTTTCTTTTGACAAAAGGCTCTTTGGCATCTTAGTGTCATGCCTGGCTGCAATTCCAAAAATGGCAGGTCTTGTCTTGAGAAGCAGCTTATTCATAGAGTGAAATGTATTGTTTTCTATTTTAATTGTTCTTATTTCTAGCATTGTGAAAGTAAAGCCTTCATACAATGTTTAATTAAAATTAAGAATCTCAAATAATAATTCTGGATAATGTCCATAAATTGTGAAACTTCAACAGCTGTATATAGAAATTGTGATTTGATTAATTAATTAAAAACCCTAGGAAACTCTGTTATTTATCTTACATATTTGCCATGAATAATTCAACAAGTTCTATTGATCAATGTCAGTGCCAACAAGTTATATGAACCAAGCAAATATACTTCAATTATGTGTTTCTTGGAATATTTTTCCCCTGTGGTATAGACTAGTGATTGTTTTATTGTCTCTCACCCTTTCCTTTTTTATTTTAAGAAAAAGTCAAGTCAAAGCCTTGTTTAACCTACAACTTATGTTTCTGTCTTTCATTGGTGGTGTATATTCAGCATTGCTATATCAGCCATATGGATACTATTAGGGGACTGTCATGATTCCAAAATAACAATTCCTGCCTTAAGGGACTCTTCTTGTTTTGTAAAGCCTTTATACCTCAGTACTAAGTATACGCTATAAACATACAGCATCACATATTTTATGGTTTACAATCAGATTTAGCAGAAGCCCTAGCAATAAGGTTACTATATCATACTTGTCATTTTTAACCAGTGTGAAAATTTACAGTTCATCACAGCGCCCATTTATCCCTTTGACTATTAAGCACATTTTCAGCTACTTTTCAAGAAAGTATATACAGAATGCATTTGGAAAATTGCTAATGGAATCAGGAACAGGCAGTTATTGAAAAAGACTAAGTTTATTATTACAGTCTATAAGAAACGTAGAAATTGTCTAAACCTAGATGATCTGGAGCAGCTGGTTATATGTGGCTGGCAATAATAAAAGTTATAAATGTTATAAGTTCATGGACAAAGCAGGCTTCAGAAAATGAGAAGTTAAATTAAATGACAATTGTTTAGACCGTATCTACCAAGTTTAAGTACTGTAAGCCTGGATCAGCAGTATTTGTAGCTAGTCGATGTTCATATTGTTTGACATTTTGTTAGAAAATGTCTTCTCGGATTCTTATATTGCTTAAATAATCATTTAATGACAGGATATTGAAGTATAGTGTACAAGAACAAGACAAACACTTCAAATCCTTTCAATAAGTAAGCGAATTTTAGATTTCTCCTAGAGCTGAAAAAGTCATTGTTAAATGACAAAATGAGTCATTTATTTCATAGATATTACAGTAAAATGGAAAATCTAGGGCATATGCAGAGAAATGCCTTTTAAGCATATTACTGAAAAATACTGTTCTAAAAGGAAAAAATGGAAAATCAATGTGGCTAAATGAAACAAAACAGGAGCATTTAAACAGAAGTTTTCTCGGGGCATATTTTGATGAGTATTTGTGAGGCATTAGTTACACAGCATCATTGCAGTTAGCATATTCAGGAGAAAAAAAAATCAGTACTGGTGGTTGTCATCATTATCTAAATTCTGCATTGGTATTTGCTCAGGATGTTTTGCCAAAAGCATGTGTGTTGTTCTTCTGTATTCACATGTAAATCTTGTGCCAGGTGCCAAAGGCAACAAAAGGGGTTGAATTCACCCTATCTAGGGACCATTTTTCTCTGATAATATATAACAGCAGAGACCACATTCACATGTAGGTCCACAATCCTAATCCTGCCCCTACTAATTCTGGTATTGAAAAATTAAAGTAAAATGTCCTCTACCACCTGTTCATATGGTTGATGCCCACTATTAAATGTCCTGAGTCCTTTGGAAATGGAAGACAAATATACATTTGGGCAAAGGACACCACCAATTACAAGACACATAAAAAGTCTCACAAAGTAATGAGCCACCCAAATTAGCAATTTTTATAACCCCACTGTTCCAAGGAGTAATTTTCCAGTTTATGAAAATCCAGAGGTCTTAGTCCCACTTAAAACATTGCTTATCTAGAATGCCCCTTGTGGATCCAGTTACATTCATTGGCAGTCCCAGGGCATGTTGTTTTCCATCAGTCTGCTTCTCCTCAGATTCAAGTCCTACTGACAATCAGGGTTCCTGGTTTTCTCTGTTAAAAAATCCAAAATTCTATGATTAAAAAACCCCAAATCCATGTTTTTCCATGATTATAATGTAATGTCACTACATATATATATATATATATATATATATATATATATATAGATTTCAGTTGAACACAGTGTTTTATTAATATATTTACAATTTTAAAGCAATTCAAAAGCCTAACAGTGCCTCAGTTATAATAATAATAAAATTAATTCTAAATACCTATATATTTTGGAGTTTGATTTTGTTTTTTCTTATCATGGGAAATCATAGCTGTCTCTCCTCACTAGGACTCATAGCTGTCTTGACTCACCAGGACATGGGTCGAGCTACAGTTGTCCCCGCTGCTGCTTTGTGGTGCTGAGCAGCCCTGATATACTGGTGCCCTGCCCAAGCCCATGCTATTGCCCCTTGCTCCCAAGCCACAGCGCCCCACCTCACCCAGCCCTCCTGGTGCCCCTCACATCCAACCCACAGCCTCCCATCCCCACTGGTGCCTCTTATGCCTGACTCACAGTCCCCTGTCTTCCTCCATCACCACCAATGCCTCTCACTCCTCCCACCTGCCAGCCCTGCTGGTGTCCCTGACCCTCAGGTTACCCCTCACTCCCATCCTGCTGCTCCTCCACCCCAGACCCCAGCTCCCCAGTGTGTGGGAAAGGGTGTACGTGGGGGGCATTGGGTGGTTATGTAGGGAAGGGAGGGTTTGTGGAGGCATAGGCAAGGGGGGGGGGGGGGGGGGGGCATGGGGAAGCACATACCCCTGCTTCTCGATTTGTATGTCCACAGTGAGCAACAGGGCAGCAGCCTGGCCAGATTTGCACTGGGCAGGAACTGCCTTCATGGCCTGGCAGGCAGGATCTGGTGTGCTAGGGACTGCCATGCCCCCATGGCTGCCAAAGTGAGGCACCACCTGCCCACCCAGCAGCAGCCCGGGCATAACTTCACACTGCTGTGGCTGCCAAGGTGAGGTGCTATGGTGGCAGCAGCTCAGAATTCTGCCCCCCTGCTGCTGCCAGGTGGGCACGGGTCACTTCACTTTGGTAGCCATGGCAGCTCAGCACTCCTGGTAGTAGCACCAAGTCTCCCTGCCCTGCTCCAACCTCCTGTGCCAGGTCCCACCTGCCTTGGCTCTGGCTCTAACTCTAGCCCTGGAAACTGCACACTGCCCCAGCTGGGCAGTACCCCCAGCCCCAACTACCAAATGCCAATGATGCCTCTCTCTCCGTCACTGTGAAGGCCCAGTAAAAGTCACTGCCACCTCCTCAGTTTCCCCACCTAAGCATTGCCGATGCTCACCCTACCACTCGTAGACCTACCTGCAGGTAGCTGTGGGAGCTGCTGTCCAGCACACCACCTGGCTGTACTGCTGGCCATGTGCATATGTGCATGCCACATGCCTGTGGTGCCTCCTGTCCCTGACTGCCCTTCTCCCACCCCACAGCTCCAAACAGCCAGGCAGAACTCTGCCAGCCTGCAAGGGGCAATCCATAGTTTCTCATGTTTTCTCCTTTAAAGAGGAAAATCCCTTGTTTTCTCCTTTAAAGGAAAAAATCCACATTTTTGCGCAAGAAATGGAATACCGGGATCCCTGCAGGTAAGATGCAAGTCCTGCAGATGTAAATCCATAATCAGCTACCTGGTTCAGTTTTGTGATATCAGTTTTGTAAATTCCCCCTGGCATGTTTCTCCTTTAATTCTACATATGTAGAGTGAGTATTACAAGGAAACTGCAGCATTATACATAGCTGCAGCATTATACCATAACACAAAATGTAATTACCCTTGATCAAATTTATAGCTATGTGGCTTCCATGTATTCTTTACAATCACAAGGATCTGCTAACTATGACTGCTGACTGCTATTTCCATGGGTGTCTGATGACAACAAATTACAGCTGGTGTGCCTTGCAGAGGGGTTAATGCTACTATCAGGTTTTGTTTGAGCAAAAGTTCAGTTGCTCTTAATGGTAGGTTTTTCAATGAATAAGATATGAGTATTGAACAACAGTTACAGAATGATGTGTATGATTCTAGAATCTTGACAAACCTATAGTTTCTAAAATAAAAGTAAATATGTATGGGTGAAAATAAAATTTGCCCAAACACCTAGGTTTCTCATCACTTTTCAAAAATATTTTCTATATTATGTCTGGTTTCTTAGGTATCATTTGTGGTTTCATAATTCATACACTTTACATCAAGAGGCTTTTGTATTCTGAAACACATCAGCATGCTCCCTCAGTCCATGCAATTCGACTTGATGAAATAAAGACTATCAACTTATGTCTCCTAGTGCATAAGATTGATCAAAGTAAACCATTAATCAAATAGATATGAAAATTAGAAATAATAATATGAGGTGTTAGATAACACAGCCTGCATGCAATAGCAACTTGATCTCTCAGGAAATTAAAATAATTTAACAAAAAGGCCATATTTAATGGACTGCATGATGGAATTAAAAATGAAAATCTAGCCTATTAATCATGCAAGAAATTGCAATTAAATTATATTTGTTAATTTCATACTGAAGAGTTTTTAAATTAAATCATTAACTATTTCTTTGAATCTTTTACTTCTCTGCAGCAGTAAAGCAGATACAAGCAAAAATAGACTTTTAAGAATGAGATGCCACTTTCAGCAGGGACCTTGAATTCTATATTAGTGCCTCTAACAACAAGTTAGTTTCTTACTAACTGCTTCACAAACCTATATCTATTTTCATCTGTACAGTATACTTATTTTACTAAATATTTTATTACTGTATATCATTGGAGGTTTCCAAGAAGAGTTTGAATAGGTGTTTGGGACAATTTAGAAATATCTGAGCCTGAATATTTCAGGGTTTGGACTGTATCATATGTCAGGTCACCTAGTCCAACCTATGATTCAGAGATTTAATGTTTCTACATACATTTCAGTGAATTATTAGCTCAACTGGAAACTAAAATTTGTCATTATGCTGCAAATGTTTTAATTTACTATGAATATCTGAAACCTGGGAGGTTTGTATATTATATGAGAGAGATAATTAAACCTTTTGGCATCTAGAAAGATGGGAGAGGTTTGCAATTTTGATGTCTAGAAATATTTAAGGTTTGGGGACTAAGAAAGAGATTCATCCTATCTTGCCATCTCCCCACCCACTTTTTCAAATTTAAAACTGAAATTGAAATTTTAAATTTTGAGAAAAATAATTGAACTCCACTAACAACGCTTGGTAAGAGATATCTTTCTCATTACAGCTTAGCCCATGCTTTGAATCACAGCAAAAAGTAAAGTATAAATTCACTTTCCTGATGTTTGTGCTAAAATTATCAGAAGTGACACTGTTATGGCCTTGTTACATTAACTTTAGGTGGTTCCTAGAGCTCTTAACACTTGAAACTAGTGTTAGGCACAATTTAGGTAGCTTAAAGTTATGCCACTCTAGGGCAGGTTTAGCTCTGATCTCTGTTACCCAGCTTGTGTTCCATTAATGTGTAGCCACTCCTCACAGATGAGCCACCCAAATTGCAGTCCTCCAGCGTCCCAGTGCCAATGTCACCCCCCCCTCCACCCTCTGTTCTGTGTGGATAAATTTTTCACCCCCTGAACTTTATAGCCTAGTGGCCAGTTCTGGCACCAAGCCAACTCCCCCTCCCATCCCCAGGGGTGTGATCTTCCTATTCTCAGAGGTGCAGCCCCATGCAAACAGACTACAGAATACTTGCCAGCTAGCTGCATCTCAGGGCACAGATAGGTCCAGAATGGGATCTAGTTAAGTGAGGGGAGGGAGCCAGGTAGGGGTAGGGGGCCAGAATAGCTCAATATGAGCTGGGGTTTCCTTCAAAGGGCAGGGGCAGGAGCTTCCCCAAAAGTACCTTTCTTTACCACTTCTACCTCCCAGGCATCCCAGGAAGCATGAGCAGCACCCACCTCCCCACACCCCAATCCCAAATCCCAATGTATTAAAATATGAGACCTTCTTTAATTTATTTCCTCTTTATTTATATTAATTTTTAAACTTACTTTTGTTTTATCCTTCAGTGGCTGACCTACTTCATTTCTCCACCCTTTGTCCATTTCTTTCTAACTCCTATTTCATTACCCATTCCCATCCCATTAACTCTCTGCCTTCCAGCTTCATGATCCCCTCCCCCCTATATTGTTCACACCACCCCGCATTAACATTAACATTAACATTCTTGCACTCATCAATAGCCAAATAGCCTAGAACTGGGTCTAGGTATGCTCAAAATAGTTAGTTTCAATGAACAGTTTGATATACCCTTGTTCAACAAGGGTATAAAAAATCTAGAAAAAATGGTAAGTATTTTTCTTTAGATAAAAATATTTTATTAGAGAAAAAGAAGAAAAACTGAAGCTTCCCCAACCTTTCCCAGCTTTTTCCATTTCCCCTTTTCTCCATGTTTACTTTTTTCCATTTTGCAATTGAAGAAGGGAAGGGAAGGGAAGGGAAGGAGGAAACACTTAAAATGCAAAATATTTCAGTTTTTGTTTTCTGTTGGCAGGGGTAACTGCCAACACATTGACAAAATATGTTTTCCTTGACAGTTATATCAAGGATAACAAACCAATTTTTGTGTCAAGTTTGTGACAAATATTTGAAATAATATTGGTTTCATGTAACTGTAGCTTTCATGCTAAGCATTAACCACTGAACAATTGATGCATCAAGATCTTCAAAGCTTGTGCAATACACAAATAGTCCTCTCCCATTCCATTTTACCTTGATTAAGATCTAGATGCGACTTCAAAATAGACTGGATTTGTGAATGAAAAATAGAAATATAATTTAAATGCATCTTATTATCTTATTTTTGACTGTGTCATATCTCATACCCAAGACTTCATGTTTGGGGGAAGGGGGAGGCAGGCAGAGATTGGTACACATAGATGAGGACACATAGTTGTTAATTCAGGGCACATCCTCTAGCACTTTAGTTGTTTAGTTTCTTACTAATGGTAGAAAATACATTATTAAGAAAGATAGATAGAATTAATACTTAAAGTTCTGCTAGTGTCCAGAGGGACAATCCTGAAAAGGAGAAAAAAATAGGCATATAAAAAACCCCTTTTTTGGTTTTTGGTTGGAGGGGGGCGTTGTTTTGTTTTGCCAATTTCTTGTTTCACTGATGAATGGGACATACTAATAGGTTCAAAGATATACAGACAGAGGTAGAGAGACTATCATTTTCTGAAATAAGTGGAAACGCTTAAACTTATACTTTGGATTAGACGAAGAAATATTAATATTGAGTATATTGTGCAATTAGATATATTGTTACAAATACTAACAAAGCTAAATAAAATATATTGCATTGGCAAACATGTTAGAAAAATGTTGGGTTTTTTGCTTGGTATTCCAAAACACATAAGAAAAACAATATCAACACAACTAAGGAAGAAATGGTTGTTGCAAGAAATGTGTCAGAGTGAGGGCCACCCAGTGGGGTGGTGCCAGAGTAATGACAGCCTAAGAGGCATCCCCTGTGGCAGTTGGGAACAGAATACTAGCCCACAGTGAAGGCACAAGATGGGCGGTACTTACCTGCAGGGCCTGCAACGATGCAGGTGGCAGAGCTGTGGACACAGCAGCAACCTCAGTTTACAAGCTTGTGTTGGCTGTGGATTGGCTGGTGTGTTGGGGCAGATGTCATAGGCGAGCACCCTGTGCCAGCAGGGGAGAGGCTTCAGGAGAGTGGAAGGTAGGGTGGAGAGCAGTGAAATCCTGACCGGGGCAATGTGAGCAGGTAGAGGAGCAGGTTCACCAGACTGGAGGCTCAGAGGAATCTTCAGCCCCAGGGATTCAAACTCTGGATAGGAGCAAATGAGGCTGTGCAAAGAGAAGCCTCCAGTGATTGCTGCTTTTCCAGAGGGAGTGCAGAGGCAATGGACATGAGTGCTTGGGATTGAGAGCACACCAGTTGTTTGCCATTAGGAAAAATTGATCTTTCGAGTTTTGAATTCACTTTAGTTGGAAGTAGACTGGATTGATCCACCGGTCAGAAACCCTAAAGACTGAGGACTTGGGTGAGACCAAGTTAATGGTCTCAAATCAATTAATTGGTTAAGACTCACATGAACTACTTATGCTGAATAGGCTTGATGTACTTTATTTCTGTGATGGGGGCTAATGAATTGATGCTGCCAGATGGTGCAGAAGGATCCTGAAAACAATTAACTGGGTCCTATATAAACTGTTTATTTATTGAATGCCTGGGCTTATCTCATTCTATAGGAAATTAATGAGTCATGGTAACCAGGAGGTGCAGAGGGATCTACCTCTAAACTAGCATAGGAACCATGTAAATCTTTTGTTGATTTGAAGGGGCTCAGTTGAAGTCTTTAGTCAAAAGGCCTTGCCAACCTTTGCTGAATGTGGTGAGCTGAGTTGTTCGTGGACTACATTGCTAGCCTGGGACTCTCCTGTGTGAAGGACTGTAGTCTAAACCCTAGTGAGATCTGACTGGCATGTGGATGGGGTGCAAAGGGAGGAGGAGCCCCAAGAAACATTGGTATAAATGGCTTATGGGAGTACCTACAGATGACCAAGGACTGTCCCACAATCTTACAAGACCAAGGTGTGGGAGGCATGGGAGGTAAGTTGGGCAGTGTGGCTTGCAAGTGGGATGTACTTAGAGTCAAACTGTCCAGCCCCAAGAGCTAGCACCCTAGAGGCTGAAGTGCACAGATCTTGTGACAAAGTCCGCTTAGGCACCATTGCTCACAACATGTTACATACATGGTTCTAGGAGTCAGGCTTGGAACCCCTCCAAGTTGTTTATTCTGCTTAATTGCTGGGGGTGGGCAGGAGAGAGCACAAAGTGGGTGGGAGTTATTTTTTGGCATGAATCAGGGGCAAGGTATATAAACTTTGCCTAAGTGTGACTGGAATGCCATACTATGGATCAGACTTCTATTTTTTGCATGATTCATTTCAAACCAAATCTTTCTAACCTTTCTAATCTTCTTTTTTGAGGATGTTTGTAAATGGCTGAGGTGGAGTGTAGCAGCATGGCCCACTGGCCTACGGAAAAAATATAAAAAGTGAACTGGGCTAACAAACTACCTTCTGGGGAGCCCAGGAAGCTTAGAGATTGGCCTCTTATGTTCTTAGGCATCTCAGTAATGAATCTTGGGTTTGTGAAGCATGGGCTTTCAAAATGGAACCGATGGTAAAGCAGTACTGTTTCCATTTTGGGGAAGGGATATTCCTAGGTTAGAATTACATTTAATGGTTAGTTTCTAATTATGTGCAGAATCTCACAACAGATTATTAATTTGACTCTGTTTCAATGTGACAATCTCACAGTTGCACTTCATATACCAGATTTTCTCACATACAACATAGATTTCATAGACATTAGGGCTGGAAGAGAATTAATGTGATCATTGGGTCCAGCCCCCACCCAATGGGAAGTCAGCTGGGGTTAAACCACCCCAGCAAGATAAGCATCCAAGTGCTTCTTAAAGGTATCCAGAGTAAGTGCTTGCAGCACTTCTGGTGGAAGTCAATCCCAGACTCCAGAGACTCAGATGGTAAAGAAGTTTTTCCTTATGTCTAGTCTAAAACATTCTTCCAGCAGTTTATGATGGTTAGACCTTTTCTTCCCTTCCGATCCCTGGTGAACATATGTTCTCCCAGTTCCTGATGCACACCTCTTATATACTTATAGACTGCCACCAAGTCACCCCTAAGCCTTTGCTTCTCCAGGCTGAAGCCTCCCATGCCTCTCAGCCTCTCCTCATATACCAGAATAAGATATGCATCTTGTCCAGAACATGTCCAAAAACAAGATATGCACCTTGTTTTTGAAAGGCAGAATAAAGAAAAAAATTCCTCTCCCCCCGCCATTAGGGAGCTGAACCTGACCATTGTTCTGCTCCCTGGGTGCATCTACACATATAATTAGCACATAGCAGTAGACTGGTGTAGTTCATGCCAGAGTTTAGCACTCCTGGGTTTACATGTGCACCCAGAACTACAACACGTTAAGTCGGGGTGGAACAACCTTGGCTGGCAGGGGAACCAGTCAGTCTGCCAGCCCAGGGCTACTCCAGTCTACTCAACATGCTGTGGAGGGGCTGGCTGGGGCACCAGAATGCTCCAGTGTTGTCCTAGCCAGCAGGCAACACCTGCACTGTTGCATCCTCATGCCCTAGCCAGCCCTGGTCACATCTGCATTTTGGTGCATGTTACTACTCTGCCCTAGGATAGCACTTGTCTCAGACAGTATTATCTTACAGTGGATTTAATTAATTTACTGCACCTTAATAAGGGCAAATGAGTAGATGGTGATGCTTGCTGCACAGCTAATTCATCCACTCTGCAGTAAAGCACACATGTAGATGCACTCTCTGTGGATTACATTTAGACTATACATTTGCCTTTGCTTGGTAAGTGGCAGAACAGTTCTTACCATATTTCCCACATATATGTGCAGCCCACTTTCCAGCAGCTGTTTTTTGGAAAAAAAGGTGTGTCCTGTAAAAGGTAGGTGCAAGGTAGCTATTAGCTAGTAGCTATTAGCTAAATGTAATTTTTGCAGTGTCTGATACTTCATGTAAAATATTACTTTCCACATTTTGTTCATTTACATTATTGTAATTTGTTGTGTGTTACAACTACATTTACCTTGTGAAATCCAACTCTAGATTGTAAAGGAAACAAACATAAGTTGTGACAAATATTTTTAAAATATACATAACTATAATGCATTACCTTATCCCAAAGATTTTTCTTTTGGACAGAGTATTTTAGTAATATGTTTATTATATCAGCACTGGAAACTTAAGCATATGCTTAAAACATTCTCCCAAATCTTGCATTTCAACTTTGTTTAAGAGGCATTCCCAATATTTTCTGTATTAACACTGTTTATCCATTTTTATTATAATATAAGCATCTTGTTGTATTCTGTTTGTTATCCCAGTAGATTTGTCCTATTTATTTTGTATGTTTTTTTTTCTAATCTGATAATCAAATATATTAAATACATGAGTTCTTATGTTACATGTATTTATTTCCAAGTGATAGAAAATAGAGATATAAAGTTAATTTTCATTATGAGTTATACATGCCCCAGACGAAGTTGCTACTGATTTTATATACTTTTTTCATTTTTCACACTGGGAAATGAGATTGTATCACATTAGGTTGATTAGAAATTCACTGATAATATGAAATCTTTATTTACTGAAAGATTTTTTTTTCACTCTTTGAAAAGCTTAAGATCTCTCTCTGAAGGCAAGTATAGTCAGGACTCCAATTAGTGTCAGCATAAGTGAAATAGGAATGTGTTGTGAATTATATAAAGAAACTCAGAGAAGGGTTGATTACTTTTGTTTTAATGGACAAAATTTTGCACTCCGTTATGCTTGCATAGATCTGTAGTAACTATTTTGACTTCAAGAAACCTATTCTATATCAAATAACTGAAATAATTCTAAATGCTTTTATACATTTTATTTTTTTTAGTTATGTGTATTTGCTAGTTATGATGTTTAATGAGTTTTCAAATTCTGAAGCTGCAATTCTGAAGCATATTTAAACACTGATAACTAGTAGACAAGACTAGTACTAAGCTGTAGTGTTGCAGCGATATTGTAGCCGTGATTATCCAGGATCAGAGAGGGCCAGCCTTTTGGAAGATGTGCCACCAATGAACACAGCACCCAGTGATAGGATTTAGCCCTAGGACTGGCGGTGATACCCCTGGTGGCTATGCTGCTCCTGCCCCACAGCTCTTTGGGTACTTTCCCTTTCCTTTCACCTGCTGCGCCTTGATGGAACTGTTTGATTATAAAAAGGGAGGCTGCTCCAGGTTCCCAGACCAAAGCCTCATCTATTCTCTGGCCAGCAGGTCCCTCCCAGACTCAGCTGGTCTCAGTCCTGCTCCTCAAGCACTGAGTGCCTGCCTCCCCCCTCCCCCCGCCCCAGTTCCATTGTGCCCTAGGACACCAGTTGCCTTAAGTGCTATTTGTGATATCCTTCTGCCCCTACAGCCATGTGCATTACTTGCACATGTCACTTGGTTGCCAGTTACTCCTTTGCAGAGGCTTCAACCTTCTTAGCCTTAGCCTATAAGTTAGTCTGGCTGTAGACTGGTAGCCTAGACTCATGGGCTCTGCCCTGGCCTTTCAGCCTCAGGCCACCTGCATTCCCCACTCAGGCTCTGGCCCTCAGGCTCTGGTTGCCTTTGCTGCCCCCTCTACACTCTGGGTCCAGCCCTCTCAGCTCTGGACACCTGCATTACCCCTTCTGGGCTCCAGCTACAGTTCTCTCAGTCTCCAGCCACCTATGCTTTGTGCCCCTGCCCCTGGAAGAGCTCAAAACCCCATGTGTCTTTCAAGCACCCCTGTGACTCCTTTTCCACCCCTTACAGCCACACCAGGCTTTCCAGTCCTTAAACAGAATAAAAATGCAAGCTGGCTGGCTGTATAACAAAAACTCCCCCTACGCTGTGTGAATAACTTTCCTACAGGCGTTAAGTTCCCTTCAGTGCTCTACTTGCATCTATTGGGGACAGTCTGGGTACCAGTTAGTCCCTCTCTGTAGCCATCCTGCTCAAGAGCTCCTCTCCTTGCTGCCTGCAACATCTGACTGGTTGACTGTTCTCAGGCACTGGCCTTAGATGCCTCTAAAGCCCCATCCCTTCCTGTCAGAAGGCTCTCCAGCCACCCACAGGGGTTTCTATTTAGGCATAACCCTCACCATGTGCCACTCCAATCCCTCTTCTTTATCCAACCTGCTTCTTAGTTTTCCAGTCCCTGCCCCATAATTCCTGACCTAGTTCCTGTTCTACTTTCTTTGATCGGAAAGTATTTTTGTGAGGGATATCTTTTACTGAACCAACTGTATGTTTGGGAGAGACTAAGATAAGCTTAAGACCTGAAGAAGAGTGCCTTGTATTCAAAAGCTGGTCTGAATCTCTTCAAACTGTGCAGCTGGTCCAATACAATATACCACCTACAAAAGTCCTTGTATCAATACTAAATGTTATATTTTACAGCACTATAGTTTTATCATATCAGAAAACATTTCTCAGTGCTTGAGTGGAGACCTCACTTCATTTCTACTGTGCAAAGAGCTAGTTTCAGGTCTTGAAGGGCCTCTCTCCCTCCCCCACTTACATTCCCCCCCCCCCCCCCCCGAGACTGCCAGTGACAAAATAAGCCCTGCCTATACACTCATCACCTTGGACACACCAGAGACTGACAGTAGAGACAGAGTAGATTGATCAAGGGAAACTCAAACATCCCAGAGCATCTCTACATAACTGTGTTTCCTGAACATTGCTCCATAGCTATGCACTTTACCTAACTTCTGATGAGAGTGACTGGGTTAGAGGCTTATTTTGTTGGTGAAACAGTGAGGTATGGCGTGGGGTCATAAAGATGTGCTCAAGTGAACCACTGAGGAGGGTAATTTCATTTTTCATTCAGCATTTTTATATATTGGACTTCTTTGATTATATTATGTCACAGGTTCCCTCCACCTTGGCGGTGGGGGGGGGGGGGGGGGGGGTGCTTGCTTGGGACCTCTAACTTTAATTGGTCTCTGAAGCCAGCCCAGATGTAAATTCTGACTCTTTCCAACTGCGAGAGCCTGTCTTTTCTGTCCTTGACCCTCCCTAGTTTTCCATGACCTGCCACAAGGATCTTCCATTCTGTTAAGTTCTTGAGAAGATGCATACCCCAAAGTTCCAAAAAAGCAAAACAGATGGCTCCTTTTCAATAAAAGACATTTACTGGGGCAAAGACCACCCAGCTAGAAGTTCTTTGTTGTTAAGCTGTTCCTCTGTCCCTGATCCAGCTTTTACAGCTCTGAGCATGCTGAAGTTAGTTCAGTTGTTCTCTTCAAACACAGTACAATCTCAAGGCCCCCAAAATTGCTTACTTGATCACTCTGTTCAGATTGTCCTAGCTCCCAGCTGACACCCTCCTTTCTTGCCCAATATCTCCATTGTCATATTTATCTCCCTCAGCTTCCCCATAGCTCTTTTGGTATTGCTTTCAATTCCACCTTGTTGAAATATCAGCAAAGCTTCAAGATGTCCATCTTGTCTTGTTCTGCATGTAGCCACCTCTGGGACCTAGTAGAGGCTTTAGTAAATCTATGTAAAAATAGCTAGGGAAACTTTTTAAAGGTTAGCTATTGTAAATAAGTCCTGATGCAAAGGTTAGTCAAGCACACAACATTATTACAACATGAACACATTTTAAACAGAAATATTACAATACAACCCACTGTCCAACACATATGCCAAATGATATGGCTGAGTTTGTGGCTAGTTTCTTCAGACTTGTTTTAAGTCATAATCATTTAGAGGAAAACAATGATACTCTCAAGGATCAAATAATTTCCATTATCCTGGGAAGGTCTCAAAAGCTATCATTCTCAATGGTAATATATCTTTCTTTGAATGTCTGCTGTCTTCTTTGTATGGGGCTTATAGATTATGGTGCCTTAACCAAGCTGGTTAGATATGAAACTGAAGCAGTTCTGACTGGCTTTCTTAAAGTTAAATCTAGAACAGTAGGTGTAAGCTGATTAGCTATACTACCATTGTAGCTAATGAACAGTCTAGAATTCTGCAAAACTTTTGCCTGTTGGAATGTTAATATTTATGTTTGAATCCAGTCTAAAGTTGCATTTCTAAAAGTCTGAGCAAAAAAATAATCATTGTTTTGCAGCATGTAAGTAAAACAAAATACACTTTTTCCCTTTTAAAAATATATATTGTAGCTTTTTTTTAAATAGCCCTCAAGCTAAAACTGCACCCTAAACAGACTGGAACACCTACTATCTTCCCTTCCATATTTATTACAACATTGTGAGTTAGAGCCACTACAAATGTACACTATATCAAGTCCATTCAACACAAAGCGTAGGCCAGAGACCTATAAGTAGCCGGTATATTGGACCAATCTAGTATGCTGTTTATTTACTGTAATGGAGAGAAAAAAGCCGCCAGACATTCTGCAAAATGTCATACATTTCCATCTGAAGTCAGTGATTTCAAAATTTGCTAAGGGCTTCCTTATAGGCACTGGCTCATGTTTGGAACTGTTTGTAGCTGTATCATTCCACTGGGTGATCAGAAAGGAATTTAGCTTGAGGGAGACAAAGTCTCTCCTTGCATACCCAGGCAGGGGACTTTAATAACTCTTACTCTCTGCCAGGTTGTATAAAATGTCCAACCTGCACACCCAACCATATCTGCTCTCTTACGTTAGGGGAAAATTATGCATTTCCTTGTCACCTCTCTTCACACATTAACTCCTTTGACATGTCTTCCAACTCAAATAACACTAAGAAGAAACAAAAACTATTTTCTAACAATTGTTCTTCAGTGTGCCGCAGTGATGCAAGTGAAGAAGAGAGTATTTTTGTGCCCTTTCTTCCTCTTGTAGATCTCACAAGAAACTGGGCACAAACTGACTTTGTATTTTGGTTCTGTTCGTACAAAAGAATACCTGTGAAATGGGTAGTGGGTGGTTGTGTGAGTGAACAGATAAAATGGAGATATTCATTATGAATGCCAAAAGAATCTGGTCTAAACTGAGATCTGGATCCACAGAATCCGCACCTTTTTCACCATGCATCCTTTAACAGGTGGTCTGAATGAAGCCAGCATCCTTTGGAACGCGTAGAATGTGATTGTATAATTTATTGGATATCCATGTGATTTAAGATAAAATAAAAATTGCACATGCAACCTTAACTTTGGCATTTCCTGGCATTAAGTACTTTATAACATAGTATGTCAGGTTTTCATATGATGTAGTTGTCACCTTTAGCACCTAATACCAGTTGAACTGTAATCTCACTTATTTTAAAAGCAGTTTATATGTTTATCAATAGTAATAATACCATAAGGACTGTTAATTTGGGTGAAGGAAGCAAATAAAAAAGAAAGATGAATAGTAAAAAACTAAATGCTGCTGTCTTTAAATCAGTTTCCTCTATAGAAAAGGTTGAGGAGAAGGCACTGTATCCTGTTCCTATACTTTTTTCTGCTGGTAAAAATTAGGTACTCTTGAAGAAAGCCTAAACTTTTTTCTTTTTTTAAGAGGGGAGAGGAGAAAAAAATAGTTGATATAGGAAGGAATTGTTGCTATTGCTCTTGTTGTTTGTATCTAACCGAACAATTTTCTTTTGGAGGAGAGGACAGTAGTACGATGCATCAACCCCTTGAAATATGGCTCAGGAAAAGAGATGTAGTACTCACTGAAAACAAGAGAGATTAATCCTTAGTCAGTAAGATACAGGCCCATGTACACCTGATATACTACTGTTCAAAAAGCAACCTCAATCTGTCTAGGCTTTGTGTGGTAACACAGATACAATGTAGTGATTTTTCTCCTAGAAATGATCACCCTCAAATCCATTAGGAAATCTGCATCCCAGAATGTGCAGTGAATATCCTGGAGATTAAGGAACATCTTGGGTGGGGCTACACTATGCCCACAGCATTCCCTGGAAGTGGGGAGGGGGGTTCAAACATGCCCTGCCTACCTCTTGTTTGCATGTGCCAAATCCAGAAATGTAGTGGTAAAACATCTCTGAGCTGCTGCCAAGTGTGTTAGAGACAGAGGTCTCAAGAACAACCAGGTGTAGTGCGTCCCTGAGCTGTTTTGCCACTGCATTTCTGGATTTATCATATGCAAGAGGCACAGATGGGCAGAGTTTGAGGTGATCCATCCTTGGGAATGGCAGGATGTGGGTTGGACAAATCCCTGGGGCCATCAGCCAGAAATATGAACACCAGATTTCCCAAAACAATTCATTCTCCAGATAAATATATTAGGGATGACCATAGGAACAGTGCTATACTAAGATTACAAAGGGGACAACCATTGTGTTATACCTGATCTGTAAACGTCTTTAAGTTCATGTCTATGATATAACTGAGCTAATGTCTGACCATAAAATGAGATATCAGAACTCTCAGGGGCCTCAGGGCAACTACTTGCAGCTGGTAATAGATAATACCATGCTGAAATGGCTAAATCAGATGGAAGGAGCTAAGCTTACAACCATGTTCATTGTCTACAAACAACTGAGTCAGATATCACTACAAGAATAATGACTTTCCTCAGGAGAAGAGATGTTATTTCTACATAGATTGCTCCTCTTACTCTTCAAAGCCACTATTTAATGCTAGACAGAGGTATAGGTAACTGATCAGTACAGCTGGGGACAAAGGGTATGTTGGCACTGATTCCCTGGTATTTCCTGGATACTTCCAAGCACACCCCACCTACATGTTCCCATTCACATGCAGCCAAACCTTGAAGAACCTATGACCACTCAATGTGAACTTCTCCAGAGGTGTCCTGGTGGCTTCTTTCAACTATGCTATAAATGAAGACATTGAGAGTAGTCACAAAGGGATGTCCTTTGAGTGATTTCACTCCCACATTTCTCAGTTTGGCATGTGTAGCTGGAAGCAGGTAGGCAAGGCATGCTGGGGTCTTTCCTGCCACATGTGTGGCAAAGAGGATTCAGCTGAGGGACAAAAGATAGGCTTCTAGCAGATGGGCTGAGAGACAAAGAATTCTATGTTCATGGAAGTCAGAAAGATCAGACTAAAAAAAAAACCTCTCAAAGACTAAAGCAAAAAAGCAGGAGCAGCCTCTTTAGGGATACCTTCAGGGATATTGTGAAATCAGGGGTGACAAACTTTTCTGGCCCACAGAGCTGGATGAGTGGTACCAGGTGAGTCCATAGGTTGGATTGGATCCATGGACCTCCTTGCTCCCCCCATGCCAGATCCAGTGCACATGGCACTCTTCCTTGTCTTCCCCCACCCCGCCCCTCAATCTTTGCAGCACGCAGGGAGCAAAACCCACTCTCGCAGGTCAGGGACTATGCTGAACATGGAATCTGTTCCTGCCGTTCCAACATCCATTGTGTATGGCATAGATCCTAGACCAGCTGGGATGGGTGCCTCATGCAGCATGAGTCCCAGAGCAGGCACCTCACATACTGCGGATCTTGGAGCAGGCACTGCATGTAATGCACATTCCATAAGCTGTGTGCACTCCAGTTCAGCAGTGTGTGGGTCAGCTGACCCTATGGGAAACACCACAGGCCAAGAAAATGAGGCTCTGTGGGCCAGATCTGGCCTGCAAGCTGTATTCTTGACATACATGCCTTAAATTTGTATCTGGCTAAACAATATTTAAACAGTAATTTTGAAAAGTAATAAAATATGTGGAGAACTACAATGGGAAAGCATCTAACAACATAGTCTCAATAGCGGAAAACTATCTCAGTAACCTATTAGAACTCCTTGATTATTAATAAAGTAATGGATAAAGGAGAATTAGTTGAAATAACTTTTAAAAAATGTCAAAGTGCTTTTGACAAGGTCCATCAAAAGATGGGTGAGGTAAAGTTTTGACCCTTCTGGAACAAACCTTGGCTAAGAAAAAAAACACAAAGTAAATGGTAGCCTCATGTCATAGTAAAAGAGTAACAGAAGGGTGCCTGAAAATGTGATGCTTGATCCACTGTTGTTTCTTAATAATTTGGAAGGGGAAACAAACATTAAGTTGTCTATATCTGGACATGTGACAAAGTTATCCAGGTTAAATAGATTCCAAAGAACGAGTGAGAAAGTTTAGACGGTCCTAATCAAGCTAGATGCAATGCCAAAATAATGAGAAATTCAAATAATTGCTGAAAAATATGAAGTCTTACGTGTTGGAAAGATGAGAAATGAGAGTAGAGAGTACTCAGATATTTTACAGAATTCTAATTTAGCTGTACTAGCATTTTACATGGATCTAGATTTCATTGGTCAATCAATGTCACATTTGAGTGAAAACCTCAGCTCAATGTTCATCTATTGTTAAAAAAAAGAAAATAAATGGTTAAAATGGTAAAGAGTAAGCAAGAAATAATACAGGGAATTTAATATTGCTATTTTACATATTGATGGTTTGGCCTTATCTGAAATACAGTACACAGCAGTAGTCACTGCATATCAGTAAAACAATATTTCAGTATTTTAGAGGGGAGGATCAGAAAAGATGAAAACTTTTAGGGTCATGAAAAAAAACCTCATATGAAGAAGTCTGGAAAACACTGACTGTTATCTTAGAAGGAATATGATGAAACCAAATACAATAATTAAAGACTTAGAAAAAAATGATTGGGACAAGTTGGTGACTTCCCAACCACTAAAGAAATCCAATTTTTCAAATAATGCCTAAATGTTGAACCTAAATGTCATCAAGGCCAAGAATTTAGCAAATCCAGAAAAAGACTGGATGGTTGTATGGGTACGAAAAATATCCAGAGTTGCATTATTTATAATATGAGCATAAAATAAATATAAGTGATATTATATATGCTGGAGTAGATTTATGCTAATCTCTAAAATCAAATGTAGAGCCTATAAACTGGATCCAGCCTGCAAAGCCATGTTGTCTGGTCTGCAGAGCTCATAGAAAGTCTGGGAATTTGGGGGTGGGGTCTGCTACTGCTTTTGGATCAAGCCAATAAGGAGGAATGAGTTTGCTCCTGCTCAACTAAAGCAACTAGAAGGAGGAATGAGAGATTGGAAAGATAATCCTACACCTGCTTAATAAGTCATCTCCTTCACATTTTTCTGAAGCATCAGGTTTTGTCTACTGTGAGAGAAAAGACCCAAGGTTTGGCTCTTGAATGGCAGATAGTATGATGTCTCATATACTACTGCATACCCTGTTTCATATGTCATTGTATCTTCAGAATTAAAGATCTAAAAGTTAAATCTTTGCAGCTTTTAAGCAAATATAAAGAAAATTTACATTGCATATAAAAGTACAAGTGGTAAGTAGACAAAAAAAGCCTCCTTCACTACTTTTATCTCATCAAATTCAGATTACCAGAGAGGGGAAAAAAAGCTTATTTTAATTAAGAGTGAAACCCAGTTACTAAGCATAAGCTTAATGTGCCTAAGAAACAAGGAATTTTTTTCCTTGAGTGAGTGACTGGTATTTATTTATGTTTCCTTTTAAGCTTTAATCATTGTAAAAAGAATTATGAGTGATAAAACAGCTAAAACAGATTAATTTTCATAAGGGCTCCTGAATAAAGTATATAAAGTATTTTATATCAGAAAATGTTTTCAGAATTACTGTAAGAACATCTCAAGCATATTGTCTATAAAACTATGAATTTTAATGTCACAGTAGTGATACTATTAGCTAAATTTAACCTGCATATAAGTGGAAACAACTTCTACTGATGCCAGTACGTAAGTTATGCCTGAATTTGGACCTATATTGTTAAATGTGATCTCTTTTCATATTATTTTTTTCCTAAGACCTTCAGTAATTGCAGTGGCAATATATCACAAACCTCAAACCATAGGTTATAGTCTTGTGTGGCAGTGTACCTTTGGGTGCTTACCACTTTAAGGGCTGGAACAGGCAGCTGACAGGTGCCTGATTAAGGTGGCCATTTTCAAACAAAGGTCAGCTAGGCAGAGACAGCAGTTAGCTACTTACAGCCGAGGGACCAGCATCATCTGGCTCCCTTGTGGTGTGGAACATCCTGGAGGTAAGGGCAGGAGCTAAGGGGATGGTTCAGAGGCTCCTGGTCCTGGGCATGACCTAAAACTGCACTCAGCCAAGATATGGGGGCCTGGTAGGACTGCCAGTGGTGTGGCAGCCCCATGTAAATACCAGGACTGTTCACCTCCCCAGTGAAAGGCAGGTTAGGGTGCCTTAGTAACTCCAGCCCCCACAACACTGTGGGTAAGGGGGCAGGCATGGTTCTAGCCACCTAGGCCCAGGGGATGTAAGACCCCAGGTGGGGTCAGGAACAGCTGCAGCCACATGAGCCCGCAGGGGTGCAGGACCCCAGAGGCCCCAGGGAGGGGATAGATGTGTAGCCCCAGAGAGGGGTTGGTAGTGAGGGCCCTGATAAGGGTTGAGTAGGGCTGAGCTTTGGCCTGAAGCGCAGCCCAAAGGGGTGTGTTGAGTAGGGTTGTAGGATAGCCTGAAGGGCAGCACATGGGCCAGCCCTCTGAAGAACAGGTTGTTGGGTATGAGAAGTCCCATGAGAGGCTAGGGCAGAGTTAGCCCTCTGCAGGTGAATCGGCTGGCCACTACCCAGCTGAGGGTCATGGAAGAGACCCAGAAGACTGCATGTCACCACCTGAGGCATGATTTGGATAAGCTTGATGGCCTATGGGGTCACTCGAGGGAGCAGGACAGAGTGAAGGGGGCACGGTATCATGCAGCAGGCAAGAGACCATGTGAGAGGGGTGGAATGCAAGAGGCCCCAGTGAGAGGCGGGGGTGGTATGAGTGCGTGTGTGAATGAGGCCTGACAAAGGACTAAGTTGACCCGGCTTTAGGCTGGGAGCACCATGTCATCCTGAATGCCATCTGTGAGGCATGGGCTGCAGCATAGGAAAGGTTTGGAGCTGCAGATAGCGCATCCTGGCATTGGGGCATATAATGGGCAGCCTCCCGCATTTTACCACCAGTTACGGGAACAGCAAAGTCATGGCAGGTGAGACTGGGTGGACTGCCCCATAGACAGGTGGGCAGACCAATGTGAGACTCGACCCCGAGCTTGCCCCCTGTCACATCTTGTAAGAGTCCTTAAAATAAGCTTGGTTGAACTTAATCGATATAACTTGGTAAGAGACCTCTAGGGGGAAAAAATAAGTGCAATCAGCAGTGAGGAGCAGGACCACCAGACCCCTTGGCCAATCATCAGAAAGGTCACCTCCCTCTCTCCCTCCATCCTTAGCTGGCTCAGGATGCTGCTCCTCCTGTCTGTGAGCTGTTTTATCTCTAGGCACAGTCACTAGAATTGTAAGGACAAATGATTGACATGTATGTAGTGAACTGAAAAACAGGACTTTTTGAAGTCTGTTCCTCATTTAAATATGGACAGGGAACAAAGGGTTTAAAAAAAGGATTGTCTGGTCTAAAACTAGATCAATGGCCACACTAAGAGGGCCAATAGGTGGGGAGGACAATGAGTGGGGATGTGGGGTGCTGCCAAGGGCAGAGGAGGGCAGTGGTCTGGATCTGGGCCAGTGGGGAGGAGGGGAAGTACAGGAGTGGTGTTTACACTAACATTTAGGCTAGATTGGCTACACACTAATGTAACATAAGCTGGGTAACATGGATCAGAGATAAATATAGGCTGGAGTGGCCTAATATTAGGTCACCTAGTTTGCCTGTACAGGAGTATGGAGGCTGCTCCAATGTGCTGTAATTATAGCACATTAGAGCAGTCTCGATTAATCAAGTCTGCTGGAGTGTGATAATTACCATCTCTAGAAGCCTCCCGTGTCTCATGTATCAGTGTCCCTACACTTCAAAATGGTTATAGGGGCACTATAACTAAAGCTCGTTCAATGATCTTTCGTTCAAGTGCCACCCACCATCATTTTGAATTGTGGAAATGCTTATTATATGAGATGCTATGGTGCTTTAATTAGAGTGGATCTTGGAGCCCCTCACCTTCAAAGCACATGTAGAATAGCCCCTAAATAACTGGTTTCAGAGGGGTTAAGAGCACCAGACCACTAAATTAGGTGTAACAAGACCCTAAGATTGATAAAGGACAAGGCCCGACCTTGTTAGGAGGAAATTGAAAAGGGCATCATGCACAGATACTCTAGGGCATTTTTACATGTGTTCTGGGAAGTGGGGAGGGGGTGCTTTAATTAGAGCAACTCCAAGAGACACTCTAATTAAAGCACCTGCAGCGCCTCTTGCATTCAATGTCCTGAACTTCAAAACGGCACCCGGGGCATTTTAACTGAAGCTCATTTGACAAGCTTTAGTTGAAGCACCCCTGCTGCCATTTTGAAGCATGGGTGCACTGAATACACAAGATGCAGAGGCTGATGGAGCATGCTAATTAATCAAGGCTGGTCTGACCCGCTCTAATTACAGTGCATCAGGGCAGCAGCCCCACACTTCTACAGGCAGTCCTAGAGCCTTTTTACCTGCTTTTAAACTTTTCTTCACTCTTCATGAATCTAAGAAGGAGGAGTCTGGGTAAGGAAGGAATATATGGGATTTGGTGATAGGCTTTCCTGCCTCTCCCCACTTCTCACTGACTAATCTGAAAAGGAGCAGAGGAGCCAGTTAGTCTGATGGTAACGTGTAATAATCTTCTGGGTTTGTAACTTTCACCTTGCCACTCTTGCTGCACCCCCTTTGCTGCTATATTGGTGAGGTAATGAATGAACTGGATGGTCATGATCCTGAGTGTCTCATTCATTTACCTAGAAGGATCATCAGAAAGGTTTTTGTTTTTTTTCTTTCTCTGAGATACCTTCCTTACAGCATCCCATAAGCCTGACAATAAATAAGCTCCCAACAATCAAACACTTCAAATTTTAGTAAGTGGAGGTTATATTTTCATTGTAACTTACAGATCCAGTGTGACCAACTTCCCAAGATAAATATAGATAATAAACTTTTTAGTTATTAGTGATGGGCCTCATTTGTTAATAGGGTCAAAAAGAGATGTTAAGGTCACATCCACACATTTGTATAAATGGCAAAATGTGTGTCAGCACTAACAAAATCACAGCAGTGTGGCTTTTGAACTAAAACACACTGAAGATATTTTAGTTCAAAAGCTCACCACCACCATTTTCTCAGTGCTGACATGCATTTCACCGTTTATACAAATTTATGTGATGCAGTGCTGGGCACATCATCTCATGTGTGGAATAGACTAGATTAATTGAGTCTGCTCCGACGCACTGGAGATTCAGCACATTGCAGCACAAAAAGGTTTGTGTATAAATGCCCTCAGTTTCTCATGGGAGATCTGCTGCTCTCTCAGGAGAAACCATGAGTATACAGATGTTTAGCTTTTTTTCCCAAAGTAAAATGGCCACTCCATGAGAAAAATAACATAGGAACAACCATGGTTAAATCACTCCCAAGAGGGTTTCTCCTGGGAGAGCAAATGTCTGTACATGCTGGGCACATCTACATGTTCTAATACACTGCAGATCCTGCACATTAAGTTTAGTACTTGTATTATCAAGGACTAAATCAATGCACAGTAACCGCACAGTAGCTCCAGTGCATGACTTTTTAATTACACTGCTGCACAGTAGCTTAATACTGCACAGTAATGTATTGACACTGTTTGTGCTGTGATGTGCTACTGCCCAGTATTATTAGGCTACTATGCACCTAGCATTTCATGCAGGTATGCCCGCTGACAATGTAACTGTCACAGAGCACCCCGGTGCTCTGCTCCTAGAAGGGAGAAACTTCCAGGGAA
>NW_005841840.1:1611694-1612185 GCF_000455745.1 Alligator sinensis | reverse complement strand
CCGGGGCAGCTAGGGGGAGCCAGCTGCCTGTAGGAGGCGGGGCCTGACCCTTATAAAGCCCAGGGCTGAGACCAGGCTGGCAGTTCCCTGCCAGCAGCTGGAGAGGCAGGAGCTCCCTCGGCCGAGATGTGGCAAGAGGCCTGACTTGCAAGTACAGCTCACGATAGCCTTGAGAGGATGGGGCACTATGGTTTAGCCAGGAGGCTCTAGTTTATGTTCAGGCTTGCATATTACACCGGAGGCTTGAGCAAGGCTGTAGGGGTTGGAGGAGGCCTCATAGGGACCCCAGAGTTGTGGGGCCCCTGAGCGCAACCAGACACCGGAGGCTTGGGTGAGGCTGTAGGGGTTGGAGGAGGCCTCATAGGGACCCCAGAGTTGTGGGGCCCCTGAGCGCAACCAGTGGGTTGCGGGCGGGGAACAGACCCCGGAGCCCGAGGCGGGCACGGCAAGCCCCAGAGAGGGGGAGTGCCATATCAGTTCATTGAGAAGCC
>NW_005841840.1:1608186-1610802 GCF_000455745.1 Alligator sinensis | reverse complement strand
AGAATTAGAGGGTGCCTTGGGCCGGCCTGACACGGAGCGAGGGACCTTAAGGAGCACACGGCCCTCCGCGAGGACCCCGCCGTGACAGTAACCAACAAAGTGTAGTACTGGGCATATGTCAATATGCACACTCAGTAATTTTGGGATAGTAGTATATGAGGAGTGAGCATGTTATGCTTCATTGTGGTAGTCTCTATGATGCTCCTTTGATGGCCTAGAACATGCCCTAAATCTTTACAGATCAACATAGCCTCCATATGTAAGATATAACCTCATAAATCTAGATACCAATCATCCAGAACTATGAAAAATCCAGCACTTCCCCTGCCATTCTGGGACCGGCTGCCACACCCACAGCCCTCCCAGACACAGAATGGGAAGCTTGCACGCCGCAGCTGCTGCCGCCATTCACCACCCTGCACCTCTGCTTTGCATGCAGTTGCTGCTCTAGCACCACCTGCCCTAAAACATCCTGTTCCACAACCGGCTACCACGCCGGTTTAAAAAATATGGCATTTTCAAATTTCTGGCAAGTGTTTGGTGTCCTGAGCATGCTGAATTTATGATGTTATACTATATTTCTTTATTTTTATCCTTTTCCCTTCTCATGGTTGAAGGAGGGAAGTAATTTAGAAAGGGACTGGTTTCTAGGAGTTGGGTAAAGGGGCCAACCCTGAATTATCTATGCCCCAAGCTATTTAGCACCTATCACACCAGACACAAGTAAATAAAGACACCTGTTTATTCTTATCCTACTGCCAATGGATTAACACATATAATTATGTTTTATTTTTACAAATACCTGGGTAGTATTTTGTAGCAAGTTCATTTGGACATGTTTCAGAGAAAGCAGTTATTGCTTTAACAGCCTGATCCCAAGCTGATTGATTTAAAGAGATTTGGATCAGGTCTTGAACTGGGAAGGATTAGTACAACTTCAAGCAACTACCTAAAATTTGGTTGATGCATGTTATGGTGAACACACACACACACACACACACACACACACACACATTAACTCTAACAGCTTAACTGAACTAATCATGTAATCGCATGTAATATTACAGAGAGCCTGTGGGATATAGTAATAGCCGTATAATGAGAGGGGATTATCTCTAGGTAATTTTGAGTCCCTTGGGTTTCTAAGTTTCTTCTACTTCAGAATAAATTTTGCAAGCGGGACAAATGATTATGACCACTTTTTCCATGGAGAATGATATAATTTAATTTGAGCATTTTCTCCAAAAATCAATGAAGATAGCTACATCTATTAAAAGGTGATAGTGCATTTGTGAATTTTGGTAGGAGCTTTGGGGAATGCACCCATTTTATCTCCTTGGTCTTGTTTACCTTATTCTGCTGCTGTGTATTCTATTTTCATTCATTAAAAGGCAAGTGTTATTTTTTGCCTCTTCTCGTAAACAGGCACATGTATAGCTCTTGCACAGAGAAAGCAAACAGAAAAAATGGAAATATCCTCATTTTAAGTATTTTTTTTTCTCTGAATCCTTTCCCTTCATTTCAAAACATCCGTTGTTCTTCTTTCAGTTGTTATTCTAAATCAAAATTTGGGGGGTTCTTATATTTTGGTTATTTTTGTTACTGTAGTTGTATTATTAACTTTTAACTCTGCCATTTTGCCATCATGGTTCTATTTCATCTAGCTCTTTGGAAGCATTTCCTAAATTCTGTAAGTTCTTGTTATGATATTCTACGTTCTTTGATTATTCTGTGACCATAAGTGATATGAATAGTTTTGGTTTTCAACCCATCTGTTTTGGGAAGTTAGAACATGGATATAATTATTTCTTTTTCCCAGGGTCTTTTGGCCAGTCTTAATTTTGTTTTCTTATATAAACTTGTGTTCCTCATTGATTTATTTTTAAAAAGCAGTTCTTTATCAGCATTTCTAAGACAGAAAATCTAGATGATTGATTTTCTTGTGTTAGAATTATGCCGGTTTTACAGAGCGTGATACTAAGAATTAACTTTCTATTTCTCTGGTTTCTTTTACTTTGTTTTCTTATTTATATTTCTGATTTTAGTTTTATTATTATAATTCTAGCAATTTTTAGCCTGTATTTTTATCCTTTTCTATTTACCTATATAGGTTTGTTCAGCATTGCCTACCCTTTGCATAGCTAAATCTTGGACTAGTCATACTGTAGTTCATGGGGGAATCTTCCACTTGAGGTTATGTTTCCCAGGCTCTCTACATGAAGTGGCATATGAGTTCTTGGCCATATGTTACAGATAGGCATGCTGGTGGAGGTGCCAGTAGTTTATTTGTATTTATCACTGTATTTTGCTGTTTGATTTTGCTGTTGCTGGTTTCTAGCCAAGGGTGATACACCAGTGTTTTCAGTTAAGAATGGATCACTTCTATCCAAATAAATTGAAAGTACTCTTTGTGGAGAGATTGGGTGGGGAGGGATACAGAGTGAAAACAAAGTTATTGAATGTTTTGATTATGCTTTATGCTACTGCAGACCCATCTCCGAGTTTGGAGAATGAGTGAGATTAAATATTCTGTCATAGCTGAAGCAAACAGATATTTTTTTACTCTTCTGTTTTCTGCAATAGGAGGAAACGGTACAGCAGGTAACTTTGAAAGGG
>NW_005841840.1:1597738-1608155 GCF_000455745.1 Alligator sinensis | reverse complement strand
TTCCCTTATTATGCTAGCTAATAAATATATGCCAAGGAATAAAATTAAGGTTGTAATTTAAACCTCTTTTAATTCTGACTTTCCCATTCTTAGCCTGCTGAGTATCTCAACCTTAAATAATATAGATGAATCCAAACTGAAAATCATGCCTACAACATTGCACATATGCATTTGCAAAGCCAGAGACTATGCACAAACGAAGTAGCTGTACATTTATTTTTCTCACTTAACTGAGCAAGGATAGGTTTTGTGGGCACAAGTGTGTGTATGTATATAATCTTCTTGTTACTTTCCAGTAAAACACCTTGATGAATAATACTTTTAATGAAATAAAATATTTAGAGGGAGAAGGAAACTGTGCTAGAGAGAGATTTATGAAGTTATAAACTCATTGAAATGTCTTCTGAGTCAAGTGATAAGAAAGGTAGACGTTCATTTTTCTTTTATAGCTAGAAGCATAAAGAAAGAACTAAACAAGTAACTAAACTCTCTTAAAAGAAAATGCCTGAGGATTCAAACAACTGACCAAACTAACTGTTACCTTTCAGATTATACAATATTCTACAGATATATTAGAAATGACCAATTTTGCTTTTAAACACAAAGGTTCTCAAGACTCACCTGCTTACCGTTAACTGTATATCTGATAAGAAAATACAATTGTGGCCTTTCTTTATTTTCTGAAAACTAAAGGGAAAATGTTATCATCTTTAAGCATTTTTAGACTATTAAGGTATGAGCCAAAGTCAATTGAAAGATTCTTAATTATATCAGTAGGCTTTAGCTTAGATCATACTGTATGTTTGAGTTTTTAAGACTGGTTATGTCACCTTCTGCTATGCAGAAACACAAAATGGCACTGGAAAAAAAAATAAAATGAAAAGATAGCCCCGTGCTTTAGTTGGTTAGGAACACAATTAATTTTGATTTGTTATTTCAGTATATGGCAACTCACTGTGGATAAGCTCTTCCTGGTTTCACAAGAAGGAACAGAGTTAAAACAAAAAAGGTCTGAGAACAGACTTTCATTTGTTTTAATCTATGACTAGGAAGAACACCATTCACTGCTTCCCTATTATTTTTCTAGGTTAAGATGTTTAAGCCTTTGATAAATCCCCAAGATTAATAAGTGCAAGAATGAATATAAAATATTTCATTGCAGTTTCTGAAGCAAGTCTTTTGGCAACTCTTTGTGAATGTTAAATGTCCTTTGTTGCTGCAAAGCAGATGCTATTTTGTATCTTAACAAGAGGGGTGACAAACATGCACCCTCTAACAGTCTGTCACATACTATATTAGCTAAATGTATAGTTGGTAATTCTGATCAATATATTAATAATTCTCAAAGGATGACAGTACATAGTGCTCTGACAAATCAGTTTGAGAAGCTATACAGTTTCCTTTGTTTATTTTAGTTCAACCTACCATTTGTATTAAAGGTCTCTAACTTGGAAGCTAGTTGTATAATGGTAGAATAAACAAACAAAAATATATAAAAATGATATAGTAGATCTCAAAACTTTATTTCCATGTTACAAAGAGAAAAACAAGAGATAAAGACACTTGCTTACTTTATGGCAGGCAAGTGGCAGAACAGAGAAGGGAGATCAGTTCTCATGAGTCTAAGTTTCACAACAAGAAAAGCTGCGAAAACAGTGCTTTCCAATACAGTATGCAATCCAAATTCTATATGCAGAGGACTAACTTTGAATATATTGGACTTGATCCTGCAGGAAAGAAGAAAAGTGGAGTTTTCCCATGCATTTCAAGGTAATTAAGATCATAACTCTTGCCTCCTTTTAAAATATTTTTACGGTATGTATTAGGAAATATTATTGGTGAAAAAATCAATGTAAAATCCTTTGAAATATTTGTTTTATTTACAGTGATAAAGATCATAGTATCTTATCTGGATCTGGGATGTTTATCAAAATATCCACGTGTTTATTCGATCAAGCGGACAGTCAGACCCAAGAGATGTAACTTTTTGAGCATTTTTTTTTTTTTTTTTTTGGAAAAAGAGCCAATATCCTTATTTGCTTTGCTTTATCAGCTGTTCTTGATATGGTTTTAAAATATGATGTGCCTGATTTATTTTGTAATAGATTGTCTTTGATTGAGTAATAGGACAAGCTAGATTCCAATAGATCATTTTCACTGAACACAATAGATGTACTAATTTGTTCAAATGAACTGACTGATCAAAACATAACTAAAATAATATAGAACAACAAGTAAACATGTAATCATTAAATAAATAAACAAACAAACGGTTTAGCTAATTATTCCTTTTTTCTCTCATGTATGTATTTAACGGTTGGCTGTTGGTTGGTACCTCTAAACACTGGTGTCAACTGTGTGTATGTAAAACAACAGCATTGAACCATGCTAGTTGCCCTGTGGATATTTTGCTCTGTTTACTGAACAAAGCAAGTCAAACAAACTGGAAAAATGCAGTGTATGAAACATTCAATTAGGTCTGTCCAACTTCTTATCTGACAGTCACTGTGTGCCCCTGTGCTGCACCAGCGAGGGCAGCAATAGTGGAGCCATGGGCAGGGGCCCATTTTGTACAGATGACTCCCCAGTCATTGCGTGTTCTACAGATGACTCCCTAATGCACCATGAGTCTGCATCCCCAACACACTGTTGCACCGCATGCTCATGTAGGCACTTTCACTGTTGCATTGTGTGCCCATGCAGCCCAGACTTGCACACAACTCCTGTGCTTCACAGCACTGCACCACACCACCCTCTGGGACAGGGTCAGGTAGCTAAAGCCAAAGAAGGGAGGGGGAAGCCCAGGAACTCTGGCTGTTATGGCAATTGAAGCAATGTTCGGAGCAGCAGCCACACACCTAGGAGCCACAACTTAAGCCCTTACAGGCCACATGTGGCTTGTATGATGCCAGTTCGACAGCCCGACATTAAATGAACAGGCAGTTTTCTTATATTTCTCTGTGGTTAGAATAATACATATAAAGCTATCCAAACATACTGAAGAAATCAATTGGTGACTTAGATGGCATACATTAATATAAACCATGTTGGGTGTTTGCTGGCCATACCTGTTGCTATCTTGGATTTAAAACACAATCCTCTTAACAGGGTTTAAAACATTATTTCCGTTTGATTCAGGCATTTTCTTAATTATTAGACTAGATCTTGTTTAGTTCTAGTATATCTTATAGGAAGTGCACATGTCTTTGTATTGCATTGTTTATATTTTATTTTGATTAAATAAGTTGTAACCTTCACTCCTAAATTGTAGGACAGTTTCTGCCAAAGTGTCTGTCCTTAAATTTAAGATCTTTCTATTTTTATCGTACCTCATTTACCTGCTGTCTAATGTTAAATCAAGTAAGTGAGACTGGTAATGCTTTTGTGATAAGAAATCATGGCTAGCATACTTAAACATCTTATTTTCTGAATAGAGATGTGATATTTTATTGAGTCTAGCTTATTCTTCAAACCCCTACTGAATATAATACTGGAGACATTCCCCTTTTCCTACATTGTCTTTTTCCTACGACCAACCTTTAGGAACATTGTATTTTATAGCTGGATTTAAAAAATACTTAGCACTGAGTGATTGTTACAATAGTCACAACTGGCAATAGGGTTACCCATAGTGGTAAACAGTAACAAGATGTTAAGTGTTTGATCTACTGTCTAAATCAAAAGAGGGAAATAAGAGACAAAATGGCACCATATCTAAGTCCAAGATTGTGACCCCAGAAAACCATTTTGGCTATACCCGAAGACCACAAAAAAGCACAAAAAAAGAGAGTAAGACCTGAAACCAGGTTGCACACTGAGTAGTGGTTTTGGATCTCATTGCTACTGCACAGTAGCATCGTGGAAAAAATGTGCACTGACAGGGCCACTCCATAACACCAGTTACTGTGCAGTCATTTAGGACTTGCATATGCTAAAGTAGCATTTAGTACTGTTTATGCATACTAGCATACGCAAATCCTAAATGTACTGCTTATGCAGTACTAAATGACTGCACAGTAACAACTGTGGAGTCCGCCACATGTGTAGACACAACCACTGTGATGTTTTGGATGTTTTGAGGCTTTTCATAGCAGGAAGGATCAGGACCAAGTGATGGTACAGAATAGAATGGTTGTATATCAGATGCGTTTTTGTTTTGGATCTTGGAACAGACAAACGTGGTAGGTGGAGGAAATTTGGTGGTGGCATTTTGTTAACAATTTTAACAGTAGTCTGTTGCCTCAAACCCTACTCCTACTTTTACAGATCTGTGGATATTTCCAAAATGAGCTATCAACTTTGAGATGGAATGCATGAAAACAATTATAAATAGCTGATGTGTATTGAGGACAGACACTTTTCAAGTTAAATTTCTAAATTGCTTTTGTCTTCGTAAAAATGGCAAAGGACAAAAATCCTTGACAATGTTAAAAAAAATAAATCAAGGAGGGGAAAACAATTCATTTGAACTCTTGGGACTTAAAATGTGCAGATAACCAATTCTGTCCATTTTTTAGAGGAGGAATTGTAAGTAGACTGAAATCTGTATGGTAAATTTCATCCAGAAAAAAACTTAGATGAATGAGTCATAAGCCCCTGAAAATGAGATTTCTAATGGAAATACCAAATCAACTTTTAGTATAGTGTCATGAATGTGACATTATAATAAAGTACACTGATGTATCTGTATTTGCCTTTTGCAAACATAATGAAACTGGCTCAGGCACAGACAGAGTGCTGGGGGTGTTCCATTTATATCTGCTGTGTTTTAAAATAAAATATACCAGTATCCAAACATATAATGCTAGGTATCTGTATTTTCACTAGGTGGGGGAAACTAAGGGCCTCTAACAAATTCCTTTGCTGTTGAGGAAAGTAACAAACCTGCAATTGGATTGTAGCTGAAAAATGAGCTGCATCAGCATTGAGCCCCACTGAGGTTAATAGTTCTCTGTGGAGACAAAAGGTTACTTTGACATGTCGTTGGAAGCAGGATAGTAGTTTAGTGATTCTTAGACACACACAAAAAAAATCTGCAGCAGTCCTGCCCAAGTTTATCAAATTAGCTTTATTTAAACAATGCAAGTTTTGGGGACTTCAGACTGCTATTTCTGGGCACTGACTGACGTGGGAATGAAAAAAATGTGCTTTTCTGGAAGCAACAGCACATTACTTCAACCCGGCTCCTCAGAGTCTTATCAATTGGATGCTTTAGCAGAGCTTTTTGACACTTTTATCTACAAGCTGATTCAGTCAGCTATTAGATAAGAGCACCAAAGAAGTCCCACTAAAGCACCTGATCTATACAGTTGTTGGGAAAGCTGGGTGACTCTCATGCACTACCTCTTCTGGCCATGTGCTGGGTTCAGTGAGGGAATGCGCTGAGTTTAAATTAAAGCACTGTCCTCCCTGCACTCCCTTCTCTCCCAAATCTCAAGCAGCCTCTGTTATTTGAAGGAAGACTGGTATTTTAATTAAAGAAATGGACTCAAGATGTTTGGTTTCAGTTAATGGATAGGATACTGAATTATAGCCCTAGACATTTTGTTTCATTCCTCAATAGAGAGTGTGTTCCTGCTTGGCTGGAACAAGCAGACAGCTTGCATCTGGAGGGGATATGGGACGAAGTTCAATAAATCAATTTAGCCTAAATCAGTTAAGTCTGATACTACATCCACCTAGATTTATCTTAAACCAGTTTTGGCTATTTTGAAAGTGGCTTGTGTGAAAGGAACTTCTGTTGTGTTATAGATTTGAACGTGGTTCTGATCCCTTATACCGTTTTATGCATAATTTCTATTCCTAACCTTAGAGTTCAAACTTCCTGACTCGGCATTACAAATATCCTTTTAATTTTTTTTTTCAGAGATGGAACAAAGGTCTATGCTTTCAGCTAATCACAGCTGAAGCTAATGTTCCAGTTGAAAAACAAAACAAAACCAAACCCCCCTGAAGAATAAGGATTCTTTGGTTTAATGGAAAGGAACAAATTGTATCTAGTGCATTGACTACAGCACAAAACCAGTCTGGTTAACAAGAGATGTTCTGATAATGGGGACATTTTCTCTGCCACTGAGTTGTCTTTGTTAATAGGCTTCAACTATGTGTTATTAGTCTGAGTAATTTGTGTTTTTTTTTTCCATTTTCTTAGATCCTCTTTGAGCCATTAAAGTAGCTTTCCCTGCTGAGAGATACTGTACATGTCAGAAACATTCTTCCTTTCCAGCTAGAACACTGATAGCTTTCATTTTGACATTGGGTTTCCTATTACGTATGTGCCAGGCTCTGTATTACAAGGAAGGATGAATGTATGTTGTGTATCTTCATATACACTGTATACCAACTTCTGAACAATTAATGACAACGCCAACATTTAATAACCTATACAACCTCTATATCTGATAATTAAAAAAAAAAAGAATTCATTCAAATTATTCTTAGAGAATGGAAAGACATCTTACATGTTTGTTTGTATCTTGGATCCATATATTGTGTGTTTATATGTATATGTATATATGTGTGTATGTATAAATGTATATATGCATACATATATAACATGTGTTTAGGTATACATACAAAGTGGAATTGTTTAGGATAATAAAGCAGACTACTTGAAATAACTACTTGAACTAATTTATCATTAGTTATTGGAGTACAGTTCCAAGAAGTGTTGTGGAAACTAGATCACAAATCTTTTTAAATTGTGCTATTCTGCTACATAGTTAGATTCACCTAGGGCTCCTGTACACGTACAGGGAACCGGCCCCATTGCACCAGAAATCCAGCACATCAGAGCAGACTTGATTAATCTGTTTGGAGCACAGATTTGGCAACAACTGCTTGTCCTAAGGCTCTTAAAATGTTCTCTGTAGAACCCAGACTGTAACTTAACAAACCTAGAGTATAAGAACATAAGAACTACCATTTATTGGGTCAGATCATAGAAATGATTTCTCTTTGACTCAAGTCTGTTAGAGCATGGAAATTAACTAACTCCAACAGACTCTAACATCATGTGTATCAGTGTCCCCGCACTGAAAAATGGTAGCAGGGCGCTTTGAACTAAAGCTTGTTTGATGAGCCCTGCCATTTTTCAGAGTGGGGGACGCTGATACACGTGACTCTCAGGTACTTTTAATTAGCACAGTTCCCAGAGCATATGTAAAAATGCCTCTAGATTGATAGGTCATTCAACAGTAGAAAAATTATTTTAAGTATCCAAACATTTTTTTCTACCCTTATTTTTTATAAGTCCATGAAACCTATGCATAAAATAGGTACCAAATCTATTCCATCCATTAGAAGAGATGTGACTTGGGGGATTATTCTTTTGAGGGGCACATTGTCAAACTTGAGAAACAGATTCAATTTTCATCTCATTTACACTGGCACACATTATGGATAATAATTTCCATATTAGAGGAGTTAATGTAAAATTGGTAAAAGTAGACTACACAATTATCTGTATTTTATTAGACATTTATATTTTCAAATCTTCATTCCTTAACTTGTGAAAGTTAGTAAAGGACTGCACTAACAGGAGATAAAAAAATAAAATGCAAAAACTTCCTTTGAGAGCAATACTAATAACATTTCACAAACAAATATCAAAATATCATAGATTTACCAATTGATCTATCATTGCACAAATGACTTAGAAGAATCAAGTGGAGTGCCCTAGAGGTTGGTCCTGGGGCTGGTTTTGTTCGATAACTTAATCAATGATCTGGAAGATGGCATAGAGTGCACCCTTAGCAAGCTTGCAGATGACACCAAGCTGGGGGGAGTAGTAGATATGCTGGAGGTTGTTGGCACTGGATTTATGACCCAGGTACCTTGTTCTGGGCAGACTCAAACCCTCAGACTGACCACAACCTTTCCTTTTCCTAATAGACAAAGCTTACTGATGCAGAGTGATGGCAGATAAGAACAATGCAAGCAATTCTATATCTAACAGTCCTAAAGCTGTCATCAGAGTCAAGGTACATCTAGGAAGTTCATGAGCTTTACTCTGAGGTTCTCTCTTGAATGGTCCACCCCTCCCCCCAGTGGAGTGGGTAATATGGGCTGGTGGTATGCCCTCTCTCCATGGTGGCATCAGATTGACCCTTTGCTGCTCTGAAATTCCTTCTTTTGTATTCTTTTCTCTTCCTTGATAAATCTCAAGGGCTCTGCAGTTGGGCACTGTGACCTAATGCCATCTTATCTCATGTTATGGAACACCATGGAACATGCCTTCAATTTCCCAGCCTGAAAGTCTGCTTGCTGCTTGCCTGTATCAGACCGGTGGGCCTTGAGGAAACTTTGTCACAGACAAACTTTTTAGAAATTAGTTAACCCTTGTCCTTGCCCTGGAACATTATTCAAATATATATCTATTTTACCTGTAAGCCAATTCTGAAAAGCAAGCCTCTAAATACCATTTTCTAGCCATCAAAGGGTAGAGCTAGGGTTCAGAGTGATCTAGACAAATTGGAGGATTGGGCCTAAAGGAATCTCATGAGGTTCAACAAGAACAAGTGCAAAGTCCTGCACTTAGGACAGAACAATTCCATGTACCACTACAGGTTGGGGGCTGACTGGCTGGGCTGCAGCTCTGCAGAAAAGGACCTGGGGGTTTCAGTGGACAACAAGCTAAATATGAGCTAGCAGTATGCCCTTGTTTCCAAGAAGGCTAATGGCATACTGGGCTGTATTAGTAGGTGCATTGCCAGTAGGTCAAAGGAAGTGATTATTCCCATCTATTTAGCACTGGTGAGGCCACATCTGGAGTACTGTGTTCAGTTTTGGGCTCCCCACTACAGAAAGGATGTGGACAAATTAGAGAGAGTCCAGCAGAGGGCAACAAATATGGTGAGGGGGATGGGGCACATGACTGATGAGGAAAGACTAAGGGAATTGTGCTTATTTAGTCTAGAGAAGAGAAGGGGGGGGCAGGGGGGGAAGGGATGACTTAATAGCAGCCTTCAAGTACCTGAAGAGGGGTTTGAAAGAGGATGGAGCTAGACTGTTCTCAGTGGTGCCAGATGTCAGAACGAGGAGCAATGGTCTCAAGTTGCAGCAAGGGAAGTTTAGGTTATATATTAAGAAGCATTTTCTCACTAGGAGGATAGTAAAACACTGGAACAGGTTACCCAGAGAGGGGCTGGAAGCTCCATCCATGCAGGTTTTCAAAACCCAACTAGAAACATCTTTGGCTAAGACAGCTAGATGCCTATCTAACCTCATCTTGAAGACCCCCAGGGTAGGGGAGAGCACCACCTCCCTTGGGAGCCCATTCCAGACCTTGGCCACTCTAACTGTGAAGAAGTTCTTCCTAATGTCTAGTCTAAATCTGCTGTCTGCTAGCTTATGGCCATTATTTCTTGTAACCCCCCAGGGGTGCCTTGGTGAGTAAAGCCTCACCAATTCCCTTCTGTGCACCCATGATGAATTTATAGGCAGCCACAAGGTCGCCTCTCAACCTTCTCTTGCGGAGGCTGAAGAGGTCCAGGTGCCCTAGTCTCTCCTCATAGGGCTTGGCCTGCAAGCCCTTAACCATACGAGTGGCCCTTCTCTGGACCCTCTCCAGGTTATCCACATCTCTCTTGAAGTGTGGCACCCAGAATTGCACGCAGTACTCAAGCTGCGGTCTGACCAGCGCCCGATAGAGGGGAATTACCACCTCCTTGATTCTGTTCGTCATGCATCTGCTGATGCACGATAAGGTGCCATTAGCTTTCCTGATGACTTCGTCACACTGACGACTCATGTTCATCTTGGAGTCCACTAGGACTCCAAGATCCCTTTCTGCTTCTATGCCACCAAGCGGGTCATTTCCTAGGCAGTAGGTATGCTGGGTTGGATTAGATTACTTCCTTAGGTCCCTTCCAGCCCTAACTAGTTTCCATCATTCTATGAATGCATTAAAATTTGGGTTTTGTAATGTTTGCCCAAAGTCATGTTTGGGCAGCTTTGAAAATTAAGCCTGAATTTAGGACTTCAAAGAATTTTAGCTGGTTATAAAAGGCTTGGTCCAGTACATATTGTTATTATTAATTGTAGTATGTACCGAAAACTTATTTCAAAGTCCTTCAAGGGGACACAGGGAACTACACGCCACTGAGCTTAAATTCTGTTCTTGGAAAATTAGTAGAAATCATAATATAATATTAAAAGATTGTTCTGCACACGGATGAACATTAGGGCTGTGAGAAGCATCAGTTGATTCAATTTGGAGGACATTTGGCCTGATTCAGTGGCCTAATCTCCAAATCCAAATTGAATCAGGGGCCCAATTTAAAGGTCTGAATCGATTCTTCAGAAAAGATTTGAAGAGCTTTGATTCGGACAGTCCCCCATGGCTGCAGTAGGGAGCTGCAGCTGACTCTGAGCTGGTATGTGCTAGGGGCCTAGGGGAGGGGCCTGGGGGAGGGGG
>NW_005841840.1:1570184-1597567 GCF_000455745.1 Alligator sinensis | reverse complement strand
TGGCACCTTAAGGAAAAAAAAGCCAAGAAAAGCCCTGGGACTCACCACTCCTGCAGCAGCTTCAGGGCTTTGGGGGCTCATGCAGAGCCCCCCATGTGGAATGGGGCAATGGGGGGCAGTGGGGATTGGTGCCCCCTGGTGAGTCCAGGGTTTGGTTTTTTTCTTAAGGGGCCAGAGCTGGCCCAGGCGGGGCACCCATGGTGGGGACTGGGAGAGTGAGGGAGAGGAGTTGGGGGGGCTCATGCAGAGCCCCTCATGCAGCATGGGGCAGTGGGGGGGCAGTGAGGATCGCCCCCTGCCTGGCAGCACCCGCTGAGCCAGGGCATTTTTTTTCCAAGTGCGGGGAGCTGGGGCAGCCATTACTGGGCTGGGAGTGGGGCGGGGGATAGGCCTGGCCTGGCCAATTAGGAGATTTAGCAGCAGCCAAATCTCCAAATCAGATTTGGCCGAATCAAATTAGGACAGTGACTCGAATCAAATCACTGTCCCTTGAATTGGCTGAATCTGAATCCAAAGCGAATACTAGCTGCTGAGCACAGGCCTAATGGACATGACTTCCTGGGGAGGAATCAACACAGCTTTGTCAAAGACAAATCATTTCTATGGTCTGACCCAATAAATGGCAGTTCTTATGTTCTTATATTCTAGGTTTGTCAAGTTACAGCCTGCATTCTATAAAAGACGTTTTAATAGCCTTAGGACAAGCAATTGTTGCCAAATCCAGGGACACCTATCTAGCCCCTCAGCTTCTGGTTCATTAGTGAGCAAAATAAAGCAAATAGAAGCAAAATAGGCTTAATTCACTGTTGACTGGCTGGCTAGCCCCACTGACAAGATGGGGTAAATGCCAAGGTGCACAAATCCAAAGCTCTCCTTATAACATACATCTTTATACATAATTCTTCTTTAAACCATCCAACCAGAAGCTAACATATGGGTGCACTTAGTTACATATAGGCAGACAAAATTATTTGGGTAAATCTGAGCTATTCTTCCTTTCTTTTGCATCTCCACACATTATCATTTTAATCCATGTTCCACTTTTCGTGACTATCCTTGAAAATCACTCAGGAAACTACACCTTGATTGAGAGGCACTTAACAGTGACATCTTCCCTTCAGTCCTTTTGGGCTATTCACCACATCCTTGTTATATTCCAAGGCTGCTGTAACAATCAGGAAACCCCTACAGAGCTTGTCTATCATCCTAATAGCCAACAAAAGTTTACTTTTCTTAAGAACTCAGTTACACGTGCCTGAGCAAGGAAAAGACTTAGAAACAAAACCAGGAAATAGGCAAAATAATGTTATTTTCTGCTCAAACATACATTCAGAATGATTGGCCGAACTGAGATCCAGTCATTCCACTTGAGACCCAGTAAAGATGACTGGAAGGCAGCAAGCATAATAACTGCCTCCAAAGGCTTCAAATGTCAAATATACATAGAGATGAATTTTTAAAATAATTCAGAAGTATTGTTACCTTTTTTGACAAGGAGTTTTGAAAAATTAACTTTTAGACCTTTTTTCTTTCTCATTATAATATTACTTTATTTGCTTGGGAGCTCTGGGAAAGACATTTTTCATAATCATAACTTGAAGACAGGCATCTTAAGTAACATGTGAGACAGAAGCTGTCACGCTATATTAACATTAGTATGGCAATGTTATTCAACTAGTGATATGAAGCTTGATATTATCAACTGCTTTCATATTAGTGAATGTAATTGTGTCCAAAATGATGAGTCACTTGGATATTTTAAACACTGATAATACTGTAAAATAATTTTAATCCATTGCAATTTTTATGGGCTTACTTCAGACATGGAGCTTAACTCTCTTCTAGAGCTGGCCAACGGTTAGAATTTCCGTTCTGCACAAAATTCTGAAATCCTAAGAATTTGTTTCCAGAATTAACCTTGCCCAAAGTGGTGTAATTTTGAGATGTTCAGAGGGCACTAAGCATGATTTAACAAGCTTTAGCATGCAGACACTTGTGTTTTAAGTGCCCTTAGTATGGTCTAAGTATAATATGTAACTTCACCATAAGACCATCCACAGGGCAGAACAAGAGACCGTGAAAACCTGGGTTCACTTCAGAATCCAGGGACTAAGCAGCCACCCAGGGAGCGAGCAGTAAAACAAGCAGAAAGATGTCCTGTAATTTAGTGGAAATTGGTTGAAACAAAGCTTTCTGTATAAGTTTCTGGTTTTGATTAATCAGTATTTTGGATAAGAACCTACTGTCAGTAAATTCCCAACCAGTTAAGTTTATTTACCTCACCATAGGATTCCATAGCTTATTGAGGAAGAAAAATGAGGCAGAAATAAAATTATCTGCATAATACTACTACCAAGTTTACAGAAAACTTCCAAATATAATGGATGAAAGTGAATATTTTTTGAGGGGAAAAAAACACAACACATGAAGCAGACTGAAAACACCAGAAACAGTTCAATTTGGAACACGCATAATACTGAAAGCCTGAATCAATACTGATAACCATAAGCTATGTCAAACCATAGTGTTTGAGTTCGTCTGATTATGGCTGGGATCAAAATGGCCTGGGTGGTGCTGATGCACACTGCAATGGATGGAGATTCATTGGCTGCTGAGGGAGATGTCACATACATTTTTTTTTACTGATGACATGCACATGGAGTGGCCAAAACCCCTGCTGGTTTTCAGTAGTAAAGATGACACCTTCTTCAAGAACAGCAAGCCATCAGCAGCACACCACCACCACTTCTCTGCATCCCCATTGCTGGAGCTGGACCTGTTGCAGGGAAGGTGCAGGTGTGGGAGGAAGACAGGGATGGAGGGCAAGAGGGTGAAGCACTCCTGGACGGGAAGATCCTAGGCTCTGTGGCTCCCCCCCCCCCCCCCCCCCCCCCTTAGGCAGCACTCAGGGTTTGTTCCATGTCTGTCCATGCCTCAGTATGCTACTGCCCGATAAAAATGAGTGCTAAGCATATAAATAAGACTTGGGTGCCTAAACACTACTGAATACCTTAACATCTCTGGATGCATCTGCACCAGACATATACTGTGCAGTAGACTAATTAACTAAGCTGCACAGTAAACATTAGTTTCACAGTTAACATCCTGACAAATACACGTGCATCTCTATTAGGCTAGAGTAAACTAAATTATGCTGCAGCAGGATTGTACTTGTAAATACAAGTACAATCCTGCTGTAGAGTAAAAAATGTAGCACATGTAGATGCTGCCCCAGCTGGCTGGGGCCCTAGGGTGCTTCCGTGCAAGGGCTGTCTGCCAGCTAGCCATGCACTAAGTCAACCTCATGCCCCAACCAGTCCCTCCACATCACATTGAGCCTTGGGGCCCCCTGCTAACTATGGCTGCTCCTCCCCCGCACAACATTGTGTGATCCCAGGTGCATGTGCAGATGTGTGCCAGGCAGCAATAAGCTCTGGAGCTTACTGCTGCACATTAAAAACACATGTAGACATGCCTTCTGCCTAACATTTTTATAGGTGAGAATAATATTCCTTGTATCACAGGGAATAAATATGAATGTGATATGAGTACGTTTAAATTTTTGAAGCGGAGACAGAGTGGACCAATGTGCATATAGTTTAATCTGGTTACGTACTGTAGTATTCGGATGGAAAAAAAGCAGTCTGTGTTATCTATTGTTGCCGCATAGGCTGCATCTACATGAGACACTGACTACATGTGTAGTCATTTAGTACTTGTATAAACACTGTAAACTAGTACTAAATGACTGCACAGTAATGCCAACAAATGCCTTTTTTTGTGACGCTACTGTGCAGTAGACTAATACTGTGCAGTGGTGTCACATCCTGATTTTTGCCACGTGACACTACTGTGCAGTACTTTTGGAATACTGTGCAGTTAGCATCTCATGTTGACATGCCCAGACACTTTAAATCTGACATGGCAGCTAACTGCACTACATACTCAGCTCTTATACTCATTTTGTGCTCACTTCTATAGGTTGTGCAGTCTCAAGTGAATTTAAGTAGTCCCTGTATGCTGACAGTATAGCATAAGATTGCACAAGAAATGGTCCTCAGTCTGCAACTAGGAGAGTGAGAGAGAAAAGCAGCAGCTGAGATTGCAGTCTATTACTGCAAGTTGATTTATGATCTAGTCTCAGGAAAAGGAATGAAATAGCTTTTAGGTATACTGCAATTGCAGTTGCCCTGGTTGTAATATTACTACCCCATCATTTGAGGGATGGTGGTAAATTCCCTAATCATAGAAGCTTGGAGAAATATGGCTGGAAGGGATCTCCATAGGTCATCCATTGCAACCCCCTGCCTGAGGCAGGATCAGCCCTATCCAAACCTAATCCCAGCAACTCTGAAAATAGCTATCAGCCATCCCTGTTACATGAACTATACTTTGAGTTATAAATCAATATTTTATACCAATGACAAGATCAGTTAAGAAACTGAATCTTAGTTCCTATCAGGTATATTATGTTTTATTCTTTCATCATAACTGGGCATTCTAATGGGCAGAGTTGCTTTGTTTGGGCCACTCTCCTCTATGCTAAATGAATTACCTTTCATATCAGGAAATAAGATTTCATTGCATGATAGATTATTGTAAAATATAATCTTTAACTGGAGCACAAGTTATGCCTGTCCAACATAAGTCAAGATTTAGAGATCATATTTCACTTGTGACAGTTGCAGGTAAATCTCCTCAAGGAATTTTTGTGTTTAGTTCAAATGTAATTTGTATGTTTAACTCACCTAAACAAACATTTTACTCTCTTCTAATGCTAGCATTCGTAAAAAGATGAAATATGGCCCATGTTTCAAATTACCTAAAAAGACAGAAGAGGGCCAATGCTATGTAAATATTTCAGTACATTTTTCTTTGTTCTGTGCTATTTATTTTGCTTATAAGCAAAATAAACTCAGACGGATTCTTTTACTTTGCCAAAATCTTGATTGATGATGATTGTCTCTTCTCCCCCAAGGAAAAAGAAAAACATAGACTATTTATCTATTATTGTTTTTAATTGTTAATTTTCCCACTTCACCTTAAAATACAGAACTCTTCTCTATATGGTTATCTACTTTTCTCATGTTTCTTTAATAAACTAAGAAAACATATTACATGCATTAGGAATTTAAAGTTATGTTTGTTAAAAGATGCTGCTTTTCAGAAGTTGAGCTTCCTACATATTGAAGCCCATTGAAAGTCCCACAGTTGGGCAAATATTTTGTGTTTTCATCTCAACATGCTAGACTCGGGTTTTTTTGTTTTCACTTACCTTAAGGCTTACCTTTACCTAAGTAGACTTCAGAACTAGAGCTTTACTGTGGCACGCTTCCTAGGTATTGGATAGCTGTTACCCCTCCAAAATTACGGGATCTTATGGCAGAGATATCTTAGAACAAGTGCATAAAACCCACCTTTTCCAAGAGTTCAAGCCTGACAGTACATTTGATTTTATATTTCATATCTCCAGAGACATAGAATAGTTGAAACTGGACATGTGATGTGATAGTTGAAGTAACCAGACACACTGGCTTTGTAAAGGTACTAAATATCACTTGCTTTAGCTTGTGAAAGGAATATATAAATTAAGAAAAAAATCCTTCACCACTTTGGAGCACTCTTTGTGTTAGGTTTTAGACTCCTGCACATAGAGACTCCTTAAAATCACAGTCTCTCTCTCTCCCTCCTTCCCACTACATCCAGCTTCTATTTCTCATTAAAAAGGACCCCACTGCTACACTTGCTTATCCCTCTCACTTTCTCTCCCTTGCTCCTTCTGAACATGAAAATACTTTGCTCTCTTCTCTCCTTCTGAAAGCGCTAGTGGGAGACCCTTTCTTTCATATCCTCTAGTCCCCATTGCCAGATAACCTTCTGATCAGCTTTGTCGGGTGATCAAAGTCCTTTATCAGATGAATCATTGTTTATTCCAATCTTACATCTCAGTGTTTCTACACACCTGTGCTCAACTATGAAAATATGGTTTGCCCAGGGTGATATGTATCCTTTTGTCCAAGAGTCTTACATGTGAATGAACTAATCATCATAGTATAATGACACTTGTTTGCTGAAAGGTTCAATATTTTCTCTGTCATGTGTTGTGATTTTTAGGTCAATATAGAAGTAATAGACAGCAGGGATGACAAACAAACCCAGCATTCAAACTGGAATTTTAGTCAGATACAAGCACACGTAGGCCCGTCCTATTCTGACTATCAGATATCTACAGCTAAGCAGCTGCTCATCCAAAAGATATGCATCTTGTCTCAGGAAAGCAATCCTATTCCACCAGAAACAGCTCTCCCATATTTTCTATAAATAGTGCTATGTGCTTCTGTCATGTTGGGACCAGTTTGTTCAGGGGCAAGATATCTTCCTGAACCAGGGTATCTAGCTAATATCTAATTAATATCTAGAGGTCTAACTCTACCCTCACTATAGCATTTGGTCCAATAAATGATATCACCTCAGGAAAACTCTTTAACTAATAGCAGCATTGGTATCAATATGAAGTAAAACACAGCCTGAGGAGTTGGTAGACCAGACAGCTTAGTAGTTAGAATACTTCCCTCGGGAGTGGGAAACTTAGATATGATATGCCCAATTCAGATGGAGGAGTGTTTGAACCATAAATCTTATTTCCTAGGAAACCACCAGGTATAGGCTAGCAAGGACTGAGGGCATCCTCCTTCCTTTTTATTGAAGGTGGCACACACAAATAGTCAAGAGTGAAAGATTTGTTGGGCCTGAAGGACAGTTAGGAAGAGGAAGTAGGATTCTGTGGCCCAATGAGTAACATAGTCTCCTGAGGTAGAGGGAGTCCTAGGTTGTGCACCCAATGTGTTTATCCATTAAATAGTAATTGGGTACAATGCATAAACAGCAATCAGAGCAGCAGAAGAACACTTGTGCTTTAGCTACTTGGCATGGTAGAGAGTCCCACAGGAGTCCATTAAAATCTCTAGTAAATGAGTGCAGCATCTCTAAAGCTGCTCTAATTTACAGGAGGGACTGGGAGTAGGATTCAAGAGGCACATAGGTGGCTTAAGTCCTACAAAACTCCTGATCTTCTAAAGCGAGCTGGTCATGGCCTTTCTCTCTTTATGAAGCTGTGAAAAACTGCCAAAAAAGAGTCACATTTGTTTTGTCTGCTGCATTTCAAGATGCTACTTTTTAAAAGTTTACAGCTTCAAGAAAATGACTCCTTTTAGATAATTCATCACAATTTAAGTTGTTCATAGTTCACACTAACTGTAGGCTTCATTTGATTATTGTACCACATAATAATAGGGTTTATAATAATTTTATGTCCTTTGTTCAAGACTTGTAATGATATCTACCTTAACTTTCTCCCATTCTCACTCATCACTGCCTTGCTAAATTTGACGTGCCTGCTCTTGCTAAAGTAATGGAATTTCCACTCTTACCAATAGGATGAACTTTAGAAAATGTTTAATCAGAGATATTGTGCTCTGAAGGACCTTCAGAACTCAACTAATTTGGAAAGCTGATATTCTGAAGACAAAATAGCAACTTAGTTATTAAAGGCAATTATCTGTACAGGAGGGAAAAAAAGCTTTAAAGTCTCTTCCTTCCAAATCTCAAGTGGTTAATGCATGACTCTGCATGAATCAGAGGGATTCATTTGATTCCCAAGCTGACCTCTTCCAGAAAATTTAATTTCTCCATCTCAAACATACTATTTTTCTCTAATACAAAAGAGCACCAACCTGAACCCTATTGTGTCCCTTTGACAATTAGTCACCCTTTTGTTACATTAATCTTTTAAAGTAAATGGAAGGATTAGTGTTTGAACACAATACAGAGTGAAGTCTGAATACAAAATAATTGTGGATGTTGTCTGTATTTTAGTTCGTATTGTATGGTGCTACTGATTAGTTTTTTACTTCATTTAATCTCTGATTTTCGTTTGGATCCCAAGGGTCAAGAATTAAAAGAAGTATTCTGTTTATAGACTTAATAGAGATTAGAAGTATATTGTAATTACATCTGAGAATAGCAGATAAGCTTTTAGCTTTAACAAGTCTAATTATTAAAAGGATGTCTATCACTACTTCAGAAATAAGGATTCAAAAGGTAAATTTTTCCTTTAGAAAATATGGGCCAGATTCTGTTCTGATTCACTGCAGTATAACTATTGCCTTCTATGAAGTAAGTCCAGAGTTACACAAGTGTAGTCAAGATTAGAAGCTACCTCTTTCTCTTTCTTACAGTACTTTTATTGTTTTGTTTTCAATCTTGATCTTGAAGAACACAGAATAAATAATAAAATAAAAGTACTTTTATATACTGCATGTTTTGATACGGATCTTCTAAGCTTAAATTTAAATGTCATTGAACATTATTATCTCGAATTTGGTCACTGGGTGCCTAAGTCAGAAAAAAGTGATATTTTGCAAATGGCGATATGCCACTAAGCTACCTAAATTCATTGTGAGCACCTCCATTTTAACCTAAAAAAATGCCTAGTGTCAGCACCAGGGCTTAGGTGGTCAGGTCTAGTGGTTTGGCCTGGGATCTGGAACTTACGTTTGGCACCAGGAGTAAGGGCAGGGTCAGGAACCAGTGCAGCCTGAGTATAAATGCTGAAGACATTGTCAGGAACAGACCTTGATGAGAAAGCCAGAATGACAAATCTAAAAGTCAAGGCAGGGTCAGAAAACCAGTTAGGAAACCATGAATCACTCCAGGGTTAAGAGCTCAGAGACAGGCCAGGGTCAGGAAGCAGTGATCAGAATGGTTCAGGACTCGGGAGTTACTAACCTCATGTGAGAGTTATAGTCCAGAGCAAGCCAAAAGATAGGAGTCAAACAAATATCAGGAACAGGAACAAGGAGCAAGAGCAGGGACTCGAGACAAGATAAGGCTGCATGGAAAAAACAAAAGGATCAGGTCTCTCACAGCATCTGACTTCATCCCACCTTTCCCATGGCGGGGGGTGAGCTTTCAAAAAGCTGCAATATTACAAATAGCTATGCTGCAAACTAAACTACATGTGGATATTAGGGCTATGTCAAGCTTGCCTACCTTGCTAACACTGTCTACCTTGCTAATTTAAGGCTGTATTTGGGTTAGTGCCAACTTCCTGCTATCATAGCAGCCAGTAATTGGCTACCAAAAGGATGACTCATCTCTCACTGGAGCCATAACCTATTATACTTGGGGTGCTTGTACACACGACAAAAATTGCCTGCTTTTATGGTTTAATTGCATCATAGTGTACAGCTGCAAGGTTTTTTTTTTGCAATTTAAATGAGTTTACATTGCAAACTAAACCATATCCACTAGAGGTGTGCGAAATGGGCCGTATTCAATTCGGAATTGGATTTGGCCCGAATCTGGGACAGTGATTCGCTTTGTTGACTTGGACCACTGTCCCAATTTGATTCGGCCAAATCCAAATCTGAAGATTCAATGCTGATTCAGAGAATCAGCGATTTGGCCATAGATACAGCTTTAAATGTTTTTTCTACGTACTTTGAAGCACCAGGCATGGCTCATGAATACTGCGATGATGGGGCAGATGGAGCATCTCACAGGAATAGAGGGGGACCTTCCATGTGCTTATCGTATTTCTAGTCCACTTCCAGGTCCACTGCTGAGTGCATGGGGGATCCCCCCCGACCTCCCTGACTTGACAATTGGCTGCAGGGGGACCCCAGGTGCCCCCCAGGTGCCCCCCCCAGGCCCAGGAGGCACCAGTCACCAAGCTGGAGGGTGAGGGAGTCCCCCCACATGCTCCCCAGCAGACCCAGAACTGGACTGGACGTACTTCTGGTCCACTTTTGGGTCTGCTGCCAAGTGCGCTGGGGACCTCCCCACCCCACACTCCCGTGAGACACTCCATCCACTCCACCATCTTAGCATTCATGAGCCATCTGGTACTGTGAAGTATGTGGAAAAAAACATTTAAAGCTATGTCGCTGTCCAAAACATCAACTCTCTCCAAATTGATTTAGAGGGTTCTGATTCGATTTGGAGAAATTAAAGGGTCTCCTGATTTGATTCAAATTTGGAGATTCAGCCTCTGAATCAGGCTGAATCTCTGCCGAATTGAATCAGTGACCAAAGCTTGACACAGCCCTAATATCCACATGTAGTTTAGTTTGCAGCATAGCTATTTATAATATTGCAGCTTTTTGAAAGCTCACCCCCCGCCATGGGAAAGGTGGGCTGAAGTCAGATGCTGTGAGAGATCTGATCCTTTTGTTTTTTCCATGCAGCCTGCCTGCATCTTCTGCGGCTGGGGCCAAGCTGATAGCAAGCCAAGTGGCTCCTCATGTGCAGGGGCCCTGGTCCTTCCTGCTGTGGCAGTGGAACCCCCCAGGGCTGCCCAAGCAGGATGCTGGTGTGCAGGTGCTGCCCCAGCTCGGGCTTGGGGAACAGTTGGATCAGGCTGGGTGCTGCCTCCGAGTTTGGGCAGCCCCCGCCCACTGGCTCCTTGCCCACATGGCCTCATGGGTGCTCCTGCCATGGAGGGAAGAACTGGAGCCCACCTGCATCTCAGGGATCACTGGCAGCTCATCCCCCAGCTGTAGGAGAGGGGGGTTCCACAAAAAAAAAAAAGGATTGGGTCCTTTGTCATTTCTTTTTTTCTGGTGGAGCCTGGCCATGTGAGCTGTAGGCCTGGTGGGCTGTGCAGCTGCAGGGGGGCCCAGTCCTTCCATCCACAGTTGCAGCACCCCCCAGATCCCTCTGGGCAGCCTGCTACCTGCACTCTTGAAAGCAAAACTACTCGCACTGCTGCTACTAACAGATCCAATTCTTGCCTGAGTCTTCTAAGGCTGCATGCACTATCCCTCCCCCCTTCTCCAGCTTCCAGCACATCCAGCTGCCCTCCTGTCACTTCTCCACACTGCCCCAGGGGCAAGTCAGCCTGTTCTCAGGTGGTCCCAGGTGGTAGGAAGTTAGCATGGACAGTGAACATGGTGCTGGAAGCACTAGAGGGCTTGGGGAAGAGTTGGATCTGGTGAGTGATGCCTCTGAGCTGCAGCAGCACCCACGCCGCTAACAGCCCTCCTGGAACCCAATTTCTTTTTCTGTAGCCTGCCTGCCTCTCCCACAGCTGAGGGGTGAGCTGCCAGGAGGAACCAGAGCTGGGGGGACCCCTGGTCCTTCCCTCTGTGGCAGCACCCACCCACCCACTAGCAGCCTGCCTAGGTGACACCAGGGAGTGCCACCACCATGGAGGGAAGGACCAGGGTCCCCCACAGCTCAGAGGCTGCTTGGCCCACTGACAGCTCATCCCCCAGCTGTGGGAGATACAGGTAGGCTCCGCAAAAAAAAGAAAAAGAAAAAGAAAAATAATTAGCCCCTCACCATAACAGTGATGGAAGCCCCTAAATAGAAATGGTGGGTTTTTAATCATCACAATTAAAAACCCACTGTTTAAATTTAGGGGACTAAACCCTTATCATATTTACAAGCATCTTAGGTGTCTAAACTTAGGCCTCCAAACATACTCAAATTAGACAGTTCAAGCACTAATGCCCATGTCTGGTCCATTACTATATAGATCAGACTAGGAGACAGCTAAATTATTCATAAATCCCCAATCTGACTACCCCAAAGATTGGGCCTTTGGATAATCAGGGTGTAAAAAGGGTGCTGAAGATTGACAGGGCCATTGCTGAGAAACTAAATGCATTCTTTGCCTCTTTCTTCATGTTGAGATTCCCTCACCACATCCACTCCTCTCTAGGGATAAGTCTGTGGAGCTAACCCAAACTGAGGTTTCAATAGATAAGGAAATTGACAGGAAATTAAACTAAACAGTAGGAAATCAACAGAACTTGATGGCATTCACTCTAGGGTCCTGAAGGAGCTCAGATCAGAAACTGCCAAGCTCTTAACTAGTATGTACCCTATCACTAAAAACTGCCTTGGAACCAGAGGATGAGAGGGTTGCCAATGTAACTCTAATATGTTTTCAAGATTCTAGAGGTGATGGAGGGAACTACAGGCCAGTGAGCCTAACTTCTGTTCCTGGAACATTGGTAGAAACAATAATAAAAAAAATTGGTCAGCACTTGGATGAACATGGCTTGCTGGGAAGAATCAACATGGCTTTGTCAAAGGGAAATCATGCCTCACCAGCCTGCTACAGTTCTTTTAGAGTGTCGATAAGTAGGTGGATCAGGGTGATCCACTTGACATTGCATATTTGGACTTTCAAAAAGCCTTTTACAAGGTTCCCCATCAGAGGCTCTTATCTAAGTTATGTAGTCACAGAATTACAGGGAATACCCACTTACGAATTAGAAATTGGCTTAAAGATAGAAACCAAAGAGTGGGTGAATCTATATGTGCAGTTACTCTGAATGAATAAACTCCAGTACAGTTTGCACTGGAATCAGCTTCTCTTGGGCACAACATTTACATGTGTTCCTGGGATTGCAGGAGTTAGAGCTGGGACAGAGTAGCCCTGGCAGGGGGTCTGGAGAGTCAGCCGTGGCTCTAGGTGGCAGTATCAGGCAGCAGAGGGGCTCACTGGGGCACAAGTGTGCAGCCCCCACACTATAACACACTTGTGTCCCAGCCAGTCACCATCTACACATATGTTTGACACCCTAAATTACTCCCCCATAGGATCCTACTTGTCCCACACAGCGCTATCCTATAGTAAAATGAATTAATTTACTGCGCCTTAATATGGGAACATATGTAGGTAGTGACACTTTATAGGGCTGTACGAAATAGCACCATTTTGTTTCAACTTCCATTTTGACATTTTGACAGGACAGTGTTTCATTTTGAAAACACTGTTCCATTTTGTTTCGGTGAAACTGTTTCGCTGTTTCAATGCTGTTTCGATATTTCGCCCATAGGCTATAATGGGGAAGCACAAAACTTCCTATAACTTTGTAATTTCTTGCCTAATTTGGATGAAACTTGCAGGGATGGTAGCCCCTTCAGAGTCCATGAAGCCTGCCAAGTTTCAAGGAGAATGAGGTGCAGTTTCTTAGAACTCCCTGCACTTAACTCTTGAAAGCAAAACGCATGTCATGTGTGTGTTAAGGCACAGAGGGGTGAAAACTGCAAGAATGCTAGCCACTGCTGAGGCCACAAAGCTTGCCAAGTTTCAAGGAGAATGAGGTGCAGTTTCTTAGAACTCCCTGCACTTAACTCTTGAAAGCAAAACGCATGTCATGTGTGTGTTAAGGCACAGAGGGGTGAAAACTGCAAGAATGCTAGCCACTGCTGAGGCCACAAAGCTTGCCAAGTTTCAAGGAGATAGGTGCAGGGGTTTCTGGGAAACTGCACCACAGGCTGTTGACAAGCAAAACCCATGACATTTGTGACTGTGTGTGTTTTCCAACCCTCCCCCATAGCACTGTGATTGGAAGGGACTTCAGGGAAAGATCACAGGCACTGGCCAGCTACATGGTCAATAGGAGAGCAATCCTTCCCCCCTCTCCTCCCTCTTCCCCTTCTCTCTCTTTACTTTCTGTTTCCCTGCAGGCAAGCCCAGCTTGAGCTTCGAAACTCAAAACCTTTCAAAACTTTTGAAACATTTCAACTGCCCTCGTTTCATTTTGAGGCTGTTTCAAAGCCCTTCATTTTATTTCAAGTTTGCTGTTTTGAGCTTGAACCGAGTCAAAACAGCATCAAAACGGAACAGCCAGCAAAATTCTGCACAGCCCTAACACTTTACTGTGGAGCTAATTACTCAGTTCCACAGTAAAGAACTTGTGCAGATGCACCCAATGAGTACAAATGGTCTGTTTTTAGGTTGGAAAGAAATAAACAGCTGGGTCCCCCAGGGACCCAAGTTAGGAACAATGCAACTTAACATATTCATTAAATGATCTGGAAAAGGAGGTGAGTTGAGAGGTGGCCAGGTGTGTGGATGACAAAAAAATTATGCAAAGTGGTAAAGACCAAGGCAGGTCATGAGAAACTACAGAAGGATTTGGCATGATTGAGTGAATGGGCAACTAAATAGCACATGAAGTTCAATGTAGAGAAGTGTAAAGTGATGAAAATGGGAAAAAAATAACCCCAACTATATCTACACTAAGGTGGGCTGTACATTACTTGTTACCATACAAGAAAGAGATTAGGGAATCTCTTGTGGACAGTCAGCTAAAACCACCCACTCAGTGCTCAGCAGCCATCAAAAGGGCAAAGAAAATGTTAGGGAATATTAAGAAGGGAATTATAAACAAAGCTGAAAGTACCACCATGCCCCTTTATAAATTCATGGTGTGTCAACACCTTGAATACTGTGCCCAGTTCTGGTCCCCACACCTCAAAATGGATAGAGAAGAACTAGAGAAGGTCTAGAGAAGGGCAACAAGGATGATTAGTGACACGGAGAGGCTTTCATATGAAGAGAGACCAAAGAGGCTAGGCCCATTCCGTTTAGAAAAGAAGTACTTGGGTGGGGGGGGGGGGTGGGGGAAGCATGATAAGGGTTTTTGAATATTGCATAAATTTTGCATATTGCTGGAGTATATAATCTCATGAGGTCCTTTCTAAATGTACTTTCCTATAATCCTCTCCAAATCACCCTCTACAAATCCACTGCCTAACCTATTAGTAATGCTATACAGTCAATCCTGACACAGAAGACATAACACCCTAACCTGCCACAGGCAGGTTATACAATGGTTATATAATAGGTTATACAATGGAATTGTAGGGGATGATTTGGAAAGGGATGGTCCTGCCTCAAGCACGGTCCTGGAATAGATAACTGCTGAAGATTGCTTCCTGCTCTACTTCTCTGTTATTTCAAAATTCTGTGAATCTGCACACCATGCTAGTCCGTGACTGGGTAGTTCATAGTCTCCTTCCTACCATAGAAGCAGCCACGATAGGGTTTCTGTACCAGAGGGGGAACAGCCCCTCCTAAAACTAAGCAACAGGCTCTGAGGGATTCTCTAAGACTCCTGCCCCTAGACACCCACACACAGTAGCCCATAATATCCACTCCCCATGTAAGACCTATAAAATACTCTCTTTCAATTGTCTTGCAAAGTTTCAAAACAATATTTTGAGATATATACATATATACCCCCAAACATTATGTATGTGTGTGTGTATATAATATACATATCTGTTTATATTATATATACATTATGTGTATGCATATATAAACATCTAATATTGTCTGTTTCAGCTTTATTGAAGATAGATAGATGTGTGTATGTGCCTGTGCAGGCATGTGTGTGTGCGCTCACACATGCGCACACTTACATACACGGGTTAAGGAAATTATTTTTAAAAATTAAGAGACTCATTTGTAAGGAAGCCCTATGTCCACTTGGTCAGGAAATGGTCTACTATTAATTATACCCAACTGCTTTTTTGAGAAAACCCTAATCATGGTAATTAGTCTTTTTCCTAATGAGCTTCCATTTGTGAAATTGCTTGCTTCCTCAAAGCTCTTAAAGACAAAGAAAGTATGAGACATCTATGAACATTTATTATTGGAAAATATGCTTGGATTCATACATACTTCTCAGTGCAGCTTTGTGACTAGACTTACTCATAATACTAAAAAAAATATTCATTTGACTATAATATTTAACATTAAAAAATCATTAGATAAACCTTATATAACAACTTGACTTTGTAAAACATGGTTATTAATTCCTAATTATTCCTATTCTGTATTGTATCATTATTTCAATACACTTGACTGAGAATCATATCTAGCCAGTTTCTAGAGAAAAAAGTGGACAGCTGCATCCAGTCTAGTCAAATAAATAAACAGCTACATCAAATGGGCTCAGAACAATAAAAGATCATGACCCTAACCCCATACTGTGGTCATTAAACTTCTTACTCTTATTACTGACTTGTCCATGTCTCCTTGCTGACTGACAATGCTGGACCAATGATAACTTACCAGAACCTCAAAGGATATTCTCCATTCAGCACACAGACCATAGATGCTGAGTACATGGGGACTCAAGAGCCCTGGCCCCCCTCAGGAAGAGGGTAGAGTGACCACCCATCCCTAATCAAGCAGGACTGGGACAGTCCCAACATGAGAACATCAAGTCCCAGTCCCAGATTCCCAGTATTGTGCAGGGACCCGGGTTTTCCGTTCACTGGGAAAAACAAGGGAAATGATGGGTTTCCCTTGCAGGCTGGCAGAGTTCCAGCCTACAAGGGACTCCAGGGTGTGGGATGCAGGGGGCTTCAAATGCATGTGTGCACAAGCACACATGCATGTAGCCAAGAATACAGCCCCAGACAGTAGTGGGAATCAGTTTCCCCAGCTGCCTGCAGGTAAGTCTGGAGGGGGTGCAGATTCAGGCCCCCATGGTGAGGGAGGGAATGGGGCAAGGAATGGCCCTGGGAGCACAACCCAGCTAAGGCAGTGCATGGGGCCTGGGGCCTGGGGCCAGGGCAGGGAGTGGGGAAGAGCCACAGGTGGCACATCCAGGGAGTGACAAGGTGAGGGTAGCTCCCTGCCATTGTGGGTGCTCGTTGGGCAGGGCACATGACCCTTAGAGTTACATGTGAGGTGGGGGCAGACACAGGATGCTTGCTGTGGGCTTGGGGTTCCCCGTCCTGCTGCCCTTCCCCCCAGGAGTCCCATGCCAGTTGTGCTGCCAGGGTGAGGCACCCCTACCCACCCAGCAGCAGCAGCACGGGTGGCAGTGATGTGGAGCTGTGCTCCCTGCTGCTGCTGGGTGATCAGGAGGCACCTCGCTATGGTGGCATGGTTGGCACAGGGCTCCCAGGGGGAGGGTAGCAGGGTGGGGAGCCACAAGCCTGAACTGGGTTCTCTACAATCACCCCTGCCCCCCATGCACTCCCTTTGGCTCTGCTCTGTCCATGCTACTTGGGGGGGTGAGGGGGGGACGGACATCATCTTTGAACCCTCCCCTAGCAAAAATAAAAGTCAGTGCCTATGACTCAGAACAATTCCAGAAAGCAGAGATGTGGTAGCCATATAATTTTTTTTTCTGGGCCCAATGCAGAAAAATCTCATTTAAATGGAGAATTAAACCGATCTCTGAGTTTCTGGACTCTCTTCTTTATCTCTACCAGAGCAGATACTGTGATGTGATTCCAAAACCTAACATCTCTGCAAATCTCAACGTCATTCTGGACACCTCTAGTACAGTAGCTGCAAATCTCATGGGCAAACTTTTTATCTTAGTTTGCTCACTAGAAAGCCATGATTCTGCAGAAATAGGCAGCCAGTTACATCATGCCATGGATCTTCAGAATGGGTGAATATAAGGAATGCTAAAACCAGGCTCCTATTTTGATGAGGTCGTTTATTTTCCCAAGGGGAAAGAAAGTTCTTCCAATATGGTAGGGTAAGTGGAAACTGTAGTGGTTATCAGGTTCAATAAACACAGGCATATATATGAATGAGAACCAAAAAACCCAAAGTTTTCTTTATGGGTCAGTAAGCAAGCTGCTGTACCCCTTTAGTCTCTCTAACTAGCTCTCAACTGGGGGATCATCTTCCAATTCCCAACTCTTCTAAATTAGGAGGTGTATCTAACAACTTTTATCACAATATCTTCCTTCTTAACAATAACTTCAAAAATTAATTAACACCTATTGAGGTTCCTAACATAGCACTGTGAAGCAAATCTTTAACACTTTCCTATTCCCCAATTTCTACAGGTCTTTAGCAAGATCCTGAAATCCTCAGTCTTTCAGGAAGGTTTACTTTCTTGTTAGGTGGAAGAAACATCATATATACTCGGTAAGCTGTTTTTGGTGAGAAGCCTTTCCTCCATGTTTTGGTAGACTTAAGTCCTTATACTAGAATATGTTGGATTTGATAGCTGTGCTTCTGCAAGGAGCACAAAGTTCATTAGTTACAGAGTGCAGGGGCTAATTTCCTCTTTCTGCATGATGGTATTTGCATTTGACTGTATTTGCACTTACATTTTTTCTCAGAAGGACATGTTTGCTTCTGGTGTTCTGAAACAATTGATCTTTTTCTAAGAAGACTGTTTGGATTCGGTCTGTATCAGGCAAGAGGATCATTACAAGGCATGATGTTGTTTCTGGATTCAGTGGCTGCATTTACACAAGATGCTGACTGAGCAGTTGTTACTGTGCAGCCGTTTAGTACTTGCATACCCAAGTACTAAATGACTGCACAGTAATGCCATGACTGTGCAGTAATCAGTGTCACTGCTCATTAGCATCCCTGCATGGCTTCCTGGTGATACTCACTGCACAGTAGCTTGTTACTACTGTGCAGTACCTAGTTATCTTGATGTTTGTTGGACTCACTTTTGGACTCAATTTTAAATTTCTATCTTTATACTCTGGTAAAATATTAGCCTGAGCTCTAGTGTCCAATTTAAATGAAATAATTGTTACTTTCACTTCCACTGGCAAAATCTAGTCCCTCTTATTTAATTTGCTGGTGTCTATCATATCTGTATACATTTTTTTCTGGCAGCCTCTCAACTGTATGCAGTTGAGTTTGTTGTGTTTGGGAGCTGCAATACTTGGCAAAATGTTTCCTCTTTAGTTAAATCCAATCTTTCCAAATATGGCACAAGTTGTGGGGCTAGGTTGCCTTCCACACATGCTACTCTTTTCTTCCCTTAAAAGTCTTCTTATTAATGGAAAATTTGACCTTGTGAAGTTACTGCCTACCAGTGGAAAATTTCACTCTGGGAGGTGGCTTCTTCTGGCCATATTTTTCATTTCAGCTCTGCATCCCAGGCCTTCACAGTTTCTGCTGCCCTGAACAATTTGACAGTCTTTTTTTCTAGGGACAAGCCTCCCTCTCACAGTAATGTTTCTTATACTGCAGCTTCTGCAATGCCACAAATAATCTTGTCTCTAATTAGAGATTCTCTCAAGTTCCCCAACTACAGTCCTAACTCAATATCTTTTGTTCAGTAACATACTGATCTATACCTTCTCCTGTTGTTCGCACAGAAAAAAATTCTGTATCTTTCAAGGAACTCATTCCTTTTCTGGCATGTGGTACTCCTCAAATTTGGAGAGTATTTTACTTAATTTCATATTTTAAAATTTATTTTAAAGATAAAGGTGTTATAAAGAGACAGGACTTGCTCCTCCACAATATGCAAAAAGATTGAAGATTTGACTTTGGCATCTTTCTCTTTTGTCTCTATGGTTGCTAGGTACCACTCAATTCTTTGTCTGAATGCCTTCTAGTTTTCTGCTATATTGCCAGACATCAGAAGGGTAGGTGGAGGTTACAACACTTCTATGACCAACTGTCCTTAGACTATAACTGTGCAGGGAGATCACTTACATTGGCCATTATTCTTCCACACAGCTGCTTTGCTCCACTTACTCTCAGGTTCCAACTTCTTCCGTTTGGAATGCAAATGTTGTCAAGTTGTTTCCCTTTCACCACTTTTGACACCATGTAGTAGTCATTGGGTTCAATAAATAAAAGCATATGTTAATAAGAAGAATTAAAAAACACATTTCATTTGTAGAACAGTAAGCAAGCTTCTGCAGTCCTCTAGTCTCTAAATTATAACTTTTATCACTATAGAAATAGTCAGTAAGAGTTGCCTCAGAGAACTTCTGGCTTGTCCTGGATTCCAAACTGTACATTTAGATTACATCCTAGCTTCCTCAAAGGAATCTTGTAGGAATTGCAACCACTTCCTGACTATATTTATAGTCACTCTCATAAGAAGTCTCTCTCTCCCTCCCAACAGATCATAGATGCCTAGTGACAAAAGGCAGAAAGGGTTGAAACATACACCTAACATTTAGAATTTAAGCTTCAATGATACTTTTGCATGAAAATCTTGAGAAAAGATTGAAGGATTTATTTCTTGTAGTACAAATGATACTGCATTTCCTTTGGCTTATGGATGACATTTTCTGAATTTGTGCAGTATCAGTTATCTTTTCAATTAAGGATGGAGTGATCAGCCAAACCTTTTCTTAGGACTTGTATTCCCAGTCCTTCATGAAAATCAATTGGTTAAATTTACAGATTTGCATTTCAAGAACTCAGAAGAATGCCCCCGCCCCAAGTCTAGGACCTCTGATAACACCTCTGAACTCTACTGATTATATTTGTTCATTCATTTCACCATTACTAAAGATGTTGTATCAACATGATAGCTAATAGAATAGAATGGTCAATTGTTAAAAATCCATTTTACATGAAATACTAAGAATTTGCATATAAATAGGATTTTATATTTATATGCCCCGTGGGTGAATTTGATCCAATATCTGTCAGAAATCAGGATTCTAAAATGTCTCATTTAGTTGTCTAAAGTCTGTCTACCAATAATGGTGAAGGTGGACAGCTTTTGAATGGCAAGACCTTCCTTTCTAGGAATTGTTTACAAGACCGAGAAATCACAGTTCAATTTTACTGTACCATTTAGGCTATTCTCAAGATGTTAACAGTGAAATGCATTTCCTTGTTACTTCCTTGCTACTTTCTATTTCTAACAGTCATATGTACTCTCCCCCTTTCCCCACCACCCTTTTTCTACAAGTGTTTGCATGTAAATTTCATGGGAACTATTTTAACCAAGGCAGGCAAAATAGTAACATTTTGAATGCTTGATTGCACCTCTTGTTGCTTAAGATAGAACCATTATCTCATGTCTGCCATTATGTCAGCTAGCTGTTTAAAAATGAAATAAAAAAGTAACAATTAGCCTGTATTTATATTTCTCTGGTGGCATTGTTTGCTCCCCTATAATTAAGGGATCTGCTAGCTTTTCAATTATAAAATCCTATTTTTAGGGCTTTATAAATTTAACACAGAAATGCACACAAGAAATTGAAAAAGAAAAAAAAAAGTTGCATCCACTTCAGGTTAGCCTGTGATATTGTAAGCAACACTGAGTAAGGATCTATGCATAATTGGTCCATGCAGGCGTGAACCTCTAGAGCCAGACTGCCTACTGGAGCACCTCCAGGTTATTGGGGTAGAAATAATTTAATTTAAGCATACTTTTGATTCAGCTTGTTCACCAGTCTCAGTAGGGCTAGCTAGCTCTACTGAATGCCATGCAGAGCACCATGGTTTCACCTACATAATACTCCCATTCCCTCATTTCTTGTAATATTATCTATGTAATATTTGCATTTCTTTGATGAACTAGATCATATCACTTGAAAATACCTACTTTCATTCATTATAGACCCAAAGTTATATATAGTCCAAATGCATGTGGCATCCTTACAGTTTTATTGTTAAAAGTTATTTACATAACATAGAGTTTAGAAAGAATTGTCACAGGAAATGTGTGAACAGTTGATGTTAATGTTTCAAAAAATTCTTGCAAATCTTGAAGAAAGCAAATGATATGCTAAAATAGAAGAAGAGTAATTAGATGATCTGCATTTGTGGAAGCCAGGGAGCCAGATACTGATCTCAGCAAAAATATAAAGAATCTGATGCAGGAGATAATTAGTAAACAGTTAAAGATAAGGTCATAATAACTACTAGTCAATGTAGTTCTGTACAAAATAGACTCAGAAAAATACATCTGGAAGACATCTGAAGAGATCATCTAGTCCTATCCCCTGGTCAGGGCATGATTATCTTTGTCTAAGCCAAATATTTGTTATACACACGCTTAAAAGCTTCAAAAGAGGGATACTTCACAAAATTTTAGGTATTTTTTTTCAATGCTTATGCACTCTTGTAATACAACTAATGCAAATCACCTTTTTGTCATTGAACCTCATTACTTCTCATCCTATTGCCACTGGATGTGGTGGAAAACAGATTGGCATCCTGTCATAGAACCATAGAAACCTAGGGTTGGAAGGGACCTCAGCAGGTCATCTAGTCCAACCCCTTGCTCAAAGCAGGACCATCCCCAACTAAATTATCCCAGCGAAGGCTTTGTCTAGCCATGTCTTAACCCCCCCCAAGGATGGAGAGTCCACAACCTCTCTGGGTTACCTGTTCCAGTGCTTTACTACCCTCCTAGTGGGAAAATTCTTCTTTATATCTCACCTAAACTTCTCTTGCCGCGACTTGAGACTATTGGTCTTTGTTCTGTCCAGGGCAAAGCCAGCAGAGGGAAGGGTAAGGGAAGGGAGGCAGATGGGGCCATTGGTGCCATTGCCACAGAGGGAAGGACTGGGCCCCCCTGCAGCTCAGGACCCTACATATGTGTCTAGTTTGCCTATGCATTAATCTGGCCCTGGTTCTGCCAACACCAAGAACATTCTAGTTGCATCCTCTTTCGAACCCCACCTTCAGGCTGCTATTAAATCCCCTCTTCTCTAAACCAGACAAGCCTGATTCCTTCAGTCTTTCCTCACAAGTCATGTCCCACAGCCCTCTCACCATTTTTGTTGCCTTCTGCTGCACTTTCTTCAATTTGTCCATTGTAGTGGGTGGCCCAAAACTGGACACAGTACTCCAGATGTGGCCTCACCAGTGCTGAATAGAAGGGAATAATCACTTCCCTTGACCTACTGGCAACACACCTACCAATACAGCCCAGTATATTGTTAGCCTTCTTGGCAACAAGGGCACACTGCTGGCTCATATTCAGCTTATTACCCACTGTAACCCCCAGGTCCTTTCTGCAGAGCTGCTGCCCAGCTAGTCAGCCCTCAGCCTGTACCGATGCATGGGATTGCTCCATTGTGAGTGCAGCACTTCGCACTTGTCCTTGTTGAACCTCATGTGATTTCTTTATAACAGTCATTTTTATATTTGATATTGAATCAATGCTCAGTTTTCCCTTCTCTAAAATAGGTAGTCCCAATTCTTCCAACTTTTCTTAATGTGTCGTGTTTTCAAGGCTTTTACTATTTTGTTGCTTTTGTCTGGACTTCTAATGTGTACACAACTTTAGTAAGTTGTGGTGTCCAAAACCAGACAGAGTACTCCAGTTTCATCAGTAATGAGAAGAGTGGAAAAATTACTCTCCAGATTCTTACATACAAAATTCCTGTTAGCACATCCTAATATCCTATTACCTTTTCCCGCTCAACAATATTACATTGTTGACTCATATTCTGCTTATGATCTACTTTAACTACCAGATCCTTTTTACAGTACTACAGCCTACTCAGTGGGCATGTCTGCATTGTATTAATGCATTGTAGTTACTGCATGTTAAATTTATTACCTGTAATAACACAGGTACTCAATACTTAGTAACCAGCACTACTGTGCAGTAGCACCAGTGAATGTCTTTTTAGTGATGCTAATGTGCAGTAGACTAATATTACTGTGCGTTAGCCCATTAGTTTGGGTTTTGCTGTGACTTGCTGATGTGTAGTAGAAATAGTTTGCTTTACATTTAGCGTCTCATGTAGACAGGTGCAGTGTTTCCTATTTTGGTTTTCTTCATTTGATTCCTAAGTGTAGTACTGTGCACTTACCTCTTTAAGGAATGGCCAGCACTTCTAAATTGGCTTTCCTTAGGATCTTTCTCATACCAGTTCTCTCAAATGCTCATTCTGAAGTTCTCCTTTATTCCTTTTCTTAAGGTCAGCTTAGCAGGTGGAGGGCTCCATGTCTGCAGAAGGGAGTCTTTGACACAACTATTTCTTGTTTTCTCATGAGAGTTTTGACTGCAGCCTCCTCTCAGATTTAAGGTGGTAAGACTTTGAGGCTTCCACCATTGTGAAGAGGATTTGGCATGTTCATCTGTGATGGCAGGTGAAAATACAAACTCTTCACTTCAGTTGATGGGGGCTTGAAGCACTTTCTGCTGCCAGAGTAGACAACCTGTATGCTCTGACAGCTCACTAAACACATTTGATATTCAATACCATTAGTTTTATTTAGATTACAAGTTTATTTTATATAGGTAGCTATGGCAAACTGTACTTCTTTAAGGCATTTAGCTTGGTATGACACAACATTCACAGTGAAAAAGTTACTACTACACACAAAAAAAATATTATATGGGTAAAGAACCGGATGATAGATGCTTTAAAATGTTGTACATCAAGACATCATATTTTAAGAGGATTTCTAGAGGCATTTTGCAGGGATCTGTTCTGAGGATAGTACTGCCTCTACCAATTATTTGGGTAAAATAGACAAGAACTGTGGTATAATCTGCACTTGAGACAAAGTTGGTTGAGAGTTAAATGATAAAGATACAATGGCTATACAGAACAACCGTTAATAGCTGATCATTCTGGTTAGAATTATATTTCTCTTTGTGCCTCTAAATGGCAAAGTTATCCACCTGTTTTTTTAGGGGGGAGGGGCTCTGTCTTTATGTTCTGGTTGCATAAGTATGCATGCATAGATTGCACATGTACAGTAGGGACCCCAAAGATGATGAGGAGCATCCTCTCATATTTTAGAAACAAGAGATGAATAGTTAGAGCATTCATCTAGGGTTCTAACCCCCACTCCTTGTCTGTAGCAGATTTGAACCTGCATCTTCCTAGTATATCACTCTTATTATTATGCCACAGGTCACACTGCCTCTCTGGCATTTCTTTTGGTTGAAGCTGAGCTACTCTCCACCAAGTTTAATGATCATTGGATATGACACTCAGGCAGCTAGCTTAGGCTGAGTTCTGTGCTGCTATTGCTACATTGTTCTCATCACCTGAGTTAACTAGATTAAAGCTAGCATGAGTATATATCTATTCAAGATCCAGTCAATCTTTGGATTACAGTGTAGTTATGTTGCTAACACACTAATAGAATTAAATGGCTAATAACAGCAACCAATAATAATAGTAATACCGGATGTTATAGAAGTGTTCTCTTAGCTTATATGGAAAAATAAAGTACCAGCTACTCTCTATCTGAGTCCTAACTACAGCCAGACAGGTAAAAGTAACAATAGTAGTATGCAATTTGTAAAGATAATCCATCATAAAGAGCAACAAATTCCACTTTTTAGCATTTTCTGTGCTAAGCAGTGGCAGAGAAATTGATACTTTAATTATATGTCTCAGAAAATGTAACATACACTTTTAAGACTGGTTAAAACGGGTCTAATTTTTGTGGGTATACCAGGATTCCTCACCATTAGACTAAGATAGTGGTGCCCAACCTGTTTTCCTGGGAGGTCAGATGGGCAGTGCCCAGTCCATCCATGGGCCAGATCCAGCTAGTGGCTCTGATCTGGTGTACAGGTCAATGGGGCTCCATCTAGCTGTGTGGATGGGGGCAGGAGGCAGCCCAGCCCTGATTAAGCTCGGGGAGGGGGGAGGGGGATGGAAGGAAAGTAGGAGTGGCAAGGTTCATTTCCAGCTGTACAGGGAGGGGAAGAGGGGTCTGGCCCATCTCACTGTGCAGGGGGAGTGTGCATGAGAACTTGGCAGCAGGGCAATGGCCACTGTTCCCCTATTGCCAAATTTTCTGACCTGTGGGGAGCCCTGTAGGCCAGCTGCATTTGCTCCATGGACCGCATTTGGCCTGTGGGCCAGAGGTTAAGCACCCCCCAGACTAAGCCATTGCACAAACAAAAGCAAGAGAGAACAAAACACAGTAGGCTTTAAGAACAAATTCCTATTTCGCCCACAACATTTTTAAAATGTAGCTGCCAGCTACCCCCTGAGTTATGTAACCAGGGTTGGGGACTGATCCTACTTCTTCTGATTACCTGCACAGTACCCCCTACCCCGCAACCTTGTAGGTATAGAACTGGATTTATGTATCTCCAGTGACAGGTTCTGTTTGACTTGTCTCTCTTAGACTTGAAAATGGGTGACTTATGCACCTCTAGCAGGCAATTCAAGATGGAGCAGCTCACAGCAGCACACTAGCCTCATGTTTTCCTCTCTGACTCCCAGGCCTGTTTTGCTAGGTGTACTCAGTCCTCTGGCTGTCTACTCCAGCTATCCTTATGCTCCGGTAAGATTCCCTTTAGTCCCCAGCCTTCTACCTCATCCTCAGTCCTGGCAGCTATCCTGCATGACCTGTATTTACCTCTCTACTCTTTCTGAAAATCACCTCAGTGGCCTGTCCTGTCCCCGCTGACCATTATCTTGCTCGCCCTACAGCAGTCTGAGACTCAGGGGCACTTATATGTGGTTTGGCAGCTAAGTCCTGCCAACTATAGTTTAGGCAAAACTAACTTTTTCTGCTTACCTGGGCTCTGAGCTCTGGGCTCTTGGGGGCCCACCTCAATCACTTATAGATTAAGTGGCCTCTGTGCACGTGCACGGGCATCTTGGATCTCTCTGAAGCATGCTCAGAGGCCACAGTTGTTCGTTATGCAGCTAAGCTGTAGCTGGGTAATGCACTTAACCAAATAGTGGTGACTCAATAACAACAGAAAATAAAATGCCAAATTATTTTTAGGAAGGCAATTAGGAAATTAAGACATTGCCAGTGAAAACTGAGTCTAAAAGAATTTTGCCAAGACAGTTATATAGGTAAATAGCATCTATGCATCCAGTGGATGATTTTGCCATACATTTCTAGATTCCAGTGTGTTTGAATTAAGAGGCAGAGGTTTCCATTCAGCAAAGCTCTTTTACTTTGTTTAATCTCCTGTTTAAACAAACAGGGGACTGGTTGAATTTCCCTCTCTTGTTTATATATGAAATTTCTTAATTGCTGTCTAACAACATTTCGACATTTTCTTTTCCTTTTTAATTTTTTTTTATTTTTGAGAAAAAGGAAGTAGAAAAATATACAAGGAAATAAAACAGCAACAAAGAATAAACTATTTTGCTTGGCTTGGTGGGAAGTTATTTTATTTGACCTAAGATTTATATCCCTAATAAGTCTAGTATAATTTCATAGATTTCATAGACATAAGGGTTGGAAGGGACCTTGGAAAATCATTGAGTCCAGCCCCCTGCCCCAGGGGCAGGAAATCAGCTAGGGTCAAAGGATCCCAGCATGATAGGCATCCAAATGTTTCTTAAAAGAGTCCAGAGTAGGTGCCTGCACCACCTTTGGGGGAAGTCTATTCCAGGCCTTGGGGGTTCAAAGAGTAAAGAAGAATTTCCTTCTGTCCAGCCTAAAATGGTTTTGGAGAAGTTTGTGACCATTTGACCTTGTCATCTCTTGGGGTGCTCTGGTGAACAGATGTTCCCCAGATCCTGATGCACACCCCTTTTATGCTTATAGGGGGCTACCAGGTCACCCCTGAGTCTGCACTTTTCCAGGCTGAAGAGTCCCATGGTGCTCAGCCTCTCATCATAAGGCCTGTTCTCTTGCCCTCTGATCATGCGCATGGCTCTCCTCTGAAGTCTCTCAAGCTTTTCCACATCCTTGTTAAATTGTGGAACCCAGAAGTGGATGCAGTACTCCAGCTGCAGCCTCACCAAGGCCGAGTACAGCAGGAGGCTGATGTCCTGAGCTTTGCTTGAGAAGCATGTATGGATGCTGTCACAACCCAAAGGGTGTGATTTTTGTTTTTGTGTGCTTCGGCACTGCTAAATTGTTCCCGCTAAATTATAGCTTCTTTGCACGGTGGAGTTTTCTGCTGCAAAAGAGAACCCCGGTG
>NW_005841840.1:1567113-1570050 GCF_000455745.1 Alligator sinensis | reverse complement strand
GGCGGCTAGTGATTGGCTTGCTAGCCGTATAAGAGGCTTGAGTGGTTTCCGCCCAAGTTGGAGGACTCCACGAACACCGGGAGGAGGAGACTTCACACTGTGTGAAGATCTCTAAGCGCTGCGGATCCTTACGGACCCAGCGCATTTCAAGCAGGCAACAGAGGTCTGATCAGCCTCTGGCCTCTCCCCGTCACCGATAGATTCCTAGACGTATCCCTTCCTGCGCGCAAAAGAACCGGACCCACGGAGCCTAGCAAACTTCGTGTGAGTCTATTCAGAGCTCCTTCGGACGAGTACTTTCTTTGGTTGGCACAACAGGCTCGCGGTTTAGAGCCTCCAACCAGATGGGCTAGAGTTCGCGAGTTTAGAACTGTTGTCCGCCTCTCTTCTTTCCTGTCTGTAACCGCAACTCAAGCAAGATTTCCAGCCTGCACCGCAACCATCTCCGGTGTAAGTAAACAATCTTTAAATCTACCGCTACGAGTCTGTGCCTAATTCTAGTTTGTCGCGCCCCTCTCTCCAACCCCACGTGCCTGGGCTGCTGGTCACAGCCCACGTGCAGCACAAAAAAGGGCCCAGCTCACGCCCGGCCTGCACAGATGCAAACCAGTGTTTTGCTCACTTTGCTAGCTGCTGCATCACATTGAAGGCTCATGTTCACATTGTGGACAATCATGACTCCCATGTCCCTTTTGGCCATGGTGCTAGTGAGCATAGCACTGCCTAGCCTATAAGCATGATGCGGGTTTTTTTCTCCCCTGAGGTGGAGTACCTTGCATTTTTCCATATTGAATGTCATCAGGTTTTTTTCCACCCACTTTCTAAGCCTGTCAAGGTCAGGCTGGATCACCAGCCTATTCTCAGGTGTGGACGCTTTTCCCCAAAGTTTGGTGTCATCGGCGAACTTGGCCAGTCCACTTCTAACACCAATGTCCACATTGTTAATAAAGATATTAAATAGTACAGATCCAAGGACAGAGCTTTGGGGGATACCACTGGTCACTTCTGTCCATTACTGCTCTCTGGTTCTGACCTCAGAGCCAATTCCCCAGCCATGGGACTGTGATGTAGCCAAGGCCGCAGTTGGCCAATTTTTCCACGAGGAGATTGTGGGACACCAGATCAATTTCCACTTCTGAGAACATCTCTGAGAACGTATCAAACCATGATATGTTTAAATATTATGAAGGGCATAGCCATGGCAGTACATATTTCTTACTGCATCTGAGATCTATTCACCTCAAATGAGAGAGCAGTTAGGAGCCAGCATTCTCATTTTGTGAGCCATTCTGCACTGACTCTGTGATGACAGAGTAGAGAATAGAAGCTATTCTGATTAATACATCAAGTAAAATTCACAAACAGGGAGAAGAGCTGCACCACAACTTTCTTCCATCTTTTCACCTGGCCCTGATTCCAGATGTGACTGTAGCTTGGTTCAATCTGAAGTTAAGCAGGACCTGGCTTTGTCAGGTTACACCAAGTGGGAACTCCTTATACTGGCATAAAATCTTAACTGACCAGTTTGGGCAGAATCTTGCTCTTTTGCAGGGTCTGTGAGGCTTAAAGGCAGCAAGATGAGAGATGAGATTCTCAGCCCTGAGTGCATTTATGTACTGGAAGAATGATTGCAGACAGAGGGTAGAGAACTAAAGTAATGTATATTCATTTGTAAATTAATGTGTTATATACAATTATTTTTTGTTCAACTCCATTAGGCCTTCAGGTGCTAGGCCTCTGATGCACCCTGCATGGACTCCTTTAATTGAATGCAGAGCATGTCATATATCTTTAATCTCTGAGTCTATATTAATTTTTTTTTCACTGGGTATGTGCTATGTATACTGGGAGCACTCAAGCTTTCACTAAACTAAATTCAATCCCTGAGTCTTTCTAATGAACTGTAAAAACTCACTGTAATTTACATTCAAACATCACTATGCTCTCCATTCTGTAATTATATTAGTAATGATCTATCTGAAGGCTTCTTAAGTTTTATAGGACTTTTGCATGTAATTATAAAAAATATGGGAGAGAGATAAGGGAGAGAAAATGAGGGAATGGGTAAGAAAGAAGAGAAAGGATAAAAAAGGATAAAGGCCAGGAAAATGGAAGAAAGGATGAAAAGAAAATAAGAGCATAAGAAACTGCAGTAGCATGCCAATGTGACAGAATTTCAAGTCCTGTCAAAATCAGTTTCATGCACAGATAAATAATAAACATATCAGCAAAAATATAAAAGAATTTGGTTGCTTTTACTGAATTAACAATATTTTCATGTAAAAGCCCACTGCTTAAAGCATAAGCACAATCAGCAGTTCTTTTGAGGCAGAGTGGGAGAGTGTGTGTGCAAGTATGTATATAAGCAGTGTGAAAGCCATTCTCATTTAAAATCCACAAGGAGTCAAATTCAAACCTTGGCTAAGAAATTGCTTCAATTGCAAATCTCTGGCATAGGTTTTAAATTCTAACCCTTTTTATTTTTTTTCTCTTTACTTTTGATGGCCAATTTCTTATGTTCATTTCAATATGAAATAATGTCAGAATGTGCAAAAAACAAGCATTTCAATTTTAAACATATCTCCAGAGATAGTATGGATATAAAAGTAATTTTTTATCCAGTTATAATTTGAATTGTAACTCTTCGTGGTTTTTAAATCAGAAGTTGAAAACAAATAGTAATAGTTATTATGGACTCTTGGCAGTTTAATGTAGTATGTCATATCATATTTGTGTCCTGTAGTACTACATACAATACACACTATATTTTGTTGTTATTTAAAATAGTTCTGGTGTTTTATGATATTCATTATATTATAAGAAATGGTAGGTAGACATTAACAAAAATTGCAATAATTTGATCTTTTTTCTCTGGACAATTGTAAGGTAATATGATAAAAATGCAAACTAAACTCCCTTTTTCTGACTTCACATTTT
>NW_005841840.1:1542684-1567103 GCF_000455745.1 Alligator sinensis | reverse complement strand
ATTCTCTCATTGTTGTTAATTTAAATGCATGCAGAGATATCGGGCTACATCTAAAATAGTTTTCCTTCTGCCCTGTCCCCCCCAAAATTCCTTATTTGTTGGGGTTTGGAAACTTTTTCTTCCCTCCCAATCAAGAAAACACATGTGCTCTTGGTATGGTTGAAATGAATAATGCCAAGCAAAAATGTGCTATTCTTATCAGTGAAAATCAAAGAGATTAATGCTGTTTTGACAATATTTTTAAGGGATTACATGAGCCCTTCATTATTCTTGATATTTTAAAGTTCCTAGTAATTTGCTCCTTCTGCATAATACCCTCTACCACTAAGAAAGAAAGCAGCCCTAGGGGTTCAACATGCCATACTTTCTCCAATTATTATATTTTTCATCATCTATTTCACTTTCATTCTCTTAAAACCTGCCAATGATTGTTATTGTAGTGACAACAAAAACATGGAAAGAGGCTGAAAGGCAAGGCAGGGATTTAAGGGGAATCTGTTACAATCAAAGAAGCAGGAAAATAAATAAACTTAGCTACATGTTAGATGAATGAGAGATGAAACATGAGATAGGAGATGACAGATCAGTAACATTAACCAGTAAACAATATGTGTGAATAATGTTTGATGGAAAAGGTAAAGACAGTTGGGTAACTGAGGAATTTACAAGATGTTAGACATAGGACATCAAGGACCAGTAAAGGAATGGTGATTATGGGCATATCTCATATAAGCTAGGGACAGAAATTACACATAAAGTGGTATAAGTGATCAAAAACCATTTCAAATCTGTAACACAACAGAAGTTCAGTGCACATAAAACACTTTCAGAATGACCAAACCAATTTAAGATAAGCCTGGATGGATATAGGATCAGACATCATTGATTTAGGTTAAATTGGTTTGTTGAACTTCTGTCCCAGATCTCCTTCAGATTTAAGTAAACTCATTGTCCCCCAGCACTGTAAACTTCTTTGCACCTCCCTGCAAACCCTACCTTGCAGAGTGGGCAGGCTAGCCTTGGTCCATGCTCTCTTCTCCAGCTAAACAAGGAGGCATGCTCTAGCACCTCCCAGCTTCTAGTCTGGGTCACTGCAGGCATGTGGCTGCATTTCTAGAATCAAAACTGAATGTCTGTTCAATTTTTTATCAGTTCAGTCTATGTAGCTTAGCTTCAGTCTATGTAGCTTTAGTCTATGCACCGCCACTTGTTGTGACAGTTCACTGTTTGTGCCTGCCACTTTAAGAACTTAAGGCAGGCTGTGGGAAGCTGACAGGTGTGGTCAGGTCCAATTATGTGGTCACATGACCACAAGGGGGCCACCTGATTGGATTAGGGCAGGGAAGATGGGGTATAAGCCCAGGCCCTAGGAGAAGAGCCGACAGTTGTATCTAGGGAGCTGGTGCAATTACATTACCTAGCCTGAGGAGAGCAGCTCTGTGAACACCTGGAGGTTAGGTAGGAACTATGGCGATGGAGGAGGTTCCTGTTGGTCCTGGGTAAAATCTGAAACTGCACTCTGCTGGGGTTTGATGGTATGATGGGGCTGCCTATGGTTGGGCAGATGCCAGGAAATGGCACACCTGTGCCTCCCTGATCAAAGGCGGGGATGGGGAGCCATAAAGCCTCACCCCACCCCAGTGCCTTGTAGGTACCGTGGGGAGGAGAAAGGCTTAGGGAACACACCCTGACAAAAGAGCACAGGGCCCAGGTCCACTGAGTCGAGGGCTGAGGCAGGGCCAAGGTCCACTAAGAGCAGGGATGGGCAAAATGGAAGATCCGGCCGGCAGCCAGACTCCATTTCCCAGCTGTCCCTGCCTACATGGCTGGGGCCAGTCTCCATGGAGACGCCAGTTACAGCTGTGCTGTGATAGTGCAAGGCTGGGGTTGTCATGGAGACTGGTCCCAGAAGCCCTGACAGGGTGCAGGGCAGGGCAGGGCAGGGGGCTGGTCTGGAGCCACTGGGATTTTGTGGTGGGGCAATCCGGTCCATGACTAGGGCAGAGCCGCAATCCACTTCCTGCATGCCCTTGCCTGGAATGTGCAGGATGCAGATCATGGCTCTGTCCTGGCCCCAGACCAAGCTTCCCCTGCCATAAGATCCCAGGGGCTCCAGCCATGCAGGCAGGGGCTGCTGGGAAATGGAATCCACTTCTGACCAGATATGGCCCATGGGCCAGACTTTGCCTGCCTCTGACTAAGAGGGACCTGAGGTCCAAGGGGTGAAAAAGACCGAGCATGAGTGTGTGCCTTGATACAGGGTGGAGTGAATGTATGTCCCAGAGACAGGGCAAAATGGGTGTGGCCCAGTAAAGGGCAGAATGATCAAGCTCCAGTAAGGGGGTGGGGGTGGTGGAATGAGTATGTTCGTCCAGTGAGGGATCAGGGGAGCTGTCCGGTGAGGGGCCAAGGGGCCAAGGTCCACTTAGAGGGACCTGAGGCCACATATGGGCCAGAGGCCAAGTGCAGCCCAGAAAAGAGGGCAGGGGAATCGAAGGCAATTTTGGATGCTATCTGTGAAGCATAGGACACAGTGTAGAGCCTCGTAATGGGCCCAGTACACCAGGGCCAGAATTAGGGCAGCCTCCTGCATTTTTATCCATTTACATCGAGGCATGGCAGATGAGTGAGGGCAGACTGACCTAGAATGGGGGCGGGGCATCGATCTTCTCAGGTGCCCAAGGACCCCCCCCTGTCACACCTGTGAATATTGAATTGATTCAGCCTTGGGCTTGTTGATTGTCTGTACTTAGCCATAATGAGATGCCAAAACATCATGTTAGTTCTTTTTTCTAGAAATAAATAAATGAATAAACCAGAAGCTGAGAGCTGGAGAAGTGCCCTGGGATTTGGCAACAACTGCCTGTCCTAAGGCTATTAAAATATCTTCTATAGAACCCAGGCTGTAACTTGATGAACCTAGAATTAAGAACTTAAGAACTGTCATTTATTGGGTCAAACCATAGACATGATTTCTCTTTGACATAGCCATGTTTATTCCTCCCCAGTAAGTCATATTCATCCACTTGCTGAACAATTTTTTAATATTATTATTTCTACCAATTTTCCAGGAACGGAAGTTAGACTCACTGGCCTGTAGGTCTCTGTGTACCTTCAAGGGTTTTTTAAATAAGTTTTTGGTACATACTGCAATTATTAATAATGTTAAGATGACAATTTTCTAAGCACATGGAAGAAATAAGAAGTGTTCCTCATGAAATCACAGATTCAGGCAAGTGAGACCTTGGACTGCTAAGCTAGTGGGTGAAAATTAAATTTGTGTAAGCAATTAATGCTTCTTCATAAGAATCATTGTGTGGTAATTAGGATGGAGTTCATTATTTGGATCCTTTCTTATTTAGCATTTAAACCACAATATGTAGCTAAATTTAATAAAATAATTTTAATGTATGATATCTATACTCTACGTGTGTTTCCCAAAAAATCATATTTTATTAAGAAGGACCTACAATCCTGTCAAACATTGTTCCACACAACTTTTTAGCATTTATAAAATATTTTTCCCTTACAAACTATTAAGAAATGATATACCTCTTACAAATTAGAATTTCAGAAGTCAATAAATTAAATTATATTACTAGGCAATTGCATAAATATATTTTAAAAACATCTATTTTTATTCTACAAATAATGCTCATATATATATATATATATATAAAGTAAGTCTTCAGGAAAAAAACTACTAATATATTTCATATTGTCATGTTAACTTAACAATGCAAGATTACGTATTAAATACATAAAATATTGCTGTTTATATATTTTTCTAGCTATGCTGAAGTCATTTATAACAATCTCTGCAATTGGTTTTATTTCTTCAAGGCTACAGAAGGTCCTACTTACATATTCTGACTTCATTATATAAATGAATGACAAAATTCAGACAAAGAAGGATAAATGACAACATCCACAGTCATTTAGGAGAAAATAAATGCTAATCACTACCAAATGCATTTTGTGCCTAACCAGTCTCACCTCTGTGAGAACAAAAGAAGAATGAGATGATCTGTCTAAACAATTAATAAAATTTTTAAAGGAAGGGTAGCAAGAACATTATCCTAAAATCCACATGCAAACATAAGCTTTATTTGTATATAAATACAAATCAACTTTAGAGGGACCCATCTCTCATGAGCAAATACCAATATTTATTTATGTCTTGTAGTAGTTTGTGGCTTGAATTATAGGAGAGAATAATGCAAACAGACAGCAATGTATTTTGTCTTAGGCATAGATTGGTTTGATAAGGCCTCTTTTAAAGTCCATATCTATGATAATGAGGATCTTAGAGATCTTGCTTAAGACACTAAGAAGAATAGATGTCAATATATAATTATACATGACATATAGGGCCAATCTAATTCAAAAGAAATTAGATCAGGCCCTTATATAACACTTTTCAACCATAGCTGACAAGTGCTTACAGATGAACTAAGTAAAAAAGATTAAAGTTCATATTCCAAAAAAATATATAGGTGAGATCTATGCCTACACTTAGGCATTAGGAATACTTAAAATGTAAGTACCTTGCTCAGGGATTGATTCAGTACAACTGGGGTTGACTCTTTCAGTTTCTGTGCCCTCAAAATAAAGTCTTAGGCACCTTACAGAAAGTGATTCAGTGTTAGGCCCATAGGCATCCTCTATAGAGAAAGGGGAGAAGTAAGTATCTCCAAAAGGCAATTTCGAATGCCCAGAGGTACAATGTAGTATTTAATAGGAAATGGTAAAGACCTCTCAGGAATTTAGTTTCCTACCTCACTCTGCAAATTAGGACCTTCCATTCAGTTGTGATTCAGAACACTCACACCCATTTGTAAGAACAAGTGCCTCGTGCTATTCTTAGGCGCTAGGATGGTGATTCCTAAGGTGTTATAGAAACATTAAAAAGGATACATGTGGATGATTTAAAATTGAAAAACTTAAGAGAAGGGTAAGACATGCTTTATACTTGACTCAAATGAACAGTTCTTGAGGCTTGTACCTTACTTAACATAGTCCAAATTAAGCAAAAGAGGTTATATAGTTGAAGTAAAATTCTCCCCCGGGACAAAATAGACATAGATTTGTCAACAATGCTAAAAAAACTCCACCCAACTCTGTACTTGTCCTAGCTTTTATTCTTACTCCTTTGAGATAGCCTTACTAGATCTTATTGTTAAACAGGTGACTGAACATATCAAATCTAATTTTTTTCATGATGTTATACCTGACATAGTAATATCTGACAAATGGGTCAAATTTCAGTGGCTATGCATTAAGACTTTGCAATGAAGTATGTTGGAAATGTAGTGCAGCTCTTTCCTATTATCCTGAAACCAAAGAACCAGTAGGCATCAACATCAAAATAACAAAGTGCCAACTAAAGAAAGACTGGAGTGTCAAATTCTGATCCATATATATCAAAACAGAACAGCACCAGTAAAAAAAGAGGTTGTCACCTGCTGGCAGTTTGTTCAACAAAAAATTGAAAAAAAAAGCATGTCTGCATTGGTAGGAATTGTTATCAGAGTCGTTGGGAATTTGCAGATACATAGACAGATAAAGTAGACAGATAAAAAACTCACTATAATCTGGGGTCTCGGCACTTACCACCACTTCATAAAACAACACTGTGGTCATGTGTACACAAGACACTGACTGCTCACTAGCTGAAAAATACTGCGCAGTAGCACATCACAGCATAGACAGTGCTAATATGCTACTGGGCAGTATTATTAGGTTACTAATAAAAGACATTTGCTGGCACTACTGAGCAGTAACTGGAGTTACTGCTCCATTTATTTAATACTTGCTAATACAAGTATTAAATAAATGTGCGGTAATGACTGAGCAGTAGCGTCTTGTGTAGATGTGCCCCGCGTATATCCCGGAAGGGAAATTGGTCTCAAACAGCAGTTATGTCCCCCCCCCAACAACAGACCCCCTCCTTCCCCAACACACTTCCCCCTTCCTCACTCCTTCTCCCAGCAACACACCCCTCCTTAACCCCAATGTGCACCAACAGCAAAAAACCCATGTCCCGGGATACTATGTATAATGTGCTTTGTCAACTGCATTAAGGAGGGAACAGTAGGGTGGAGCTCTAGGGCTACTGCATGGGGAACCAGGCACTGTGTATCTGCACCCTGGGACACTGGAGACAGCCACACAGCCTCACCACTAGGAGGGACAGAGTCCAAACATGGTACCCAAGCATCTGGCAGCACCACCACAGGTGCAGATGAGGCCAGTGGGCTAGGGGCTTGCCCAGGGCCAAGGGTAGGCACTGTCTTGTCTGCTCAGCTTGTTCCCTCTCCTCCACCATGGGGACAGAACCAGCAGGGACCACATGTGCTGCTGGACCAGCTGCAGGCAGCTGCTACTCATGGGCCACATGGTGACTGGGTAAGCAGTAGGTGGGGGGCCAGGTGGTTGGGGGACCTGGCTCAGGAGCAGGTACAGGGGGCCCTGACCACTGCAGGCAGTGCTGGACTTCATTCCAAGCCCACTGGGGGACTTGGTGCTGGGCCATGCATGGCTGCCAGGGGGCAGGTGGGGATGAGGCCTGGGCCACGGGCAGCTTCCAGGAGACAAGTTGGACTGGGCTGAGAGCTAGCCACTGGGTTGCATGAAGCTAACCACCAGAGCCAGGATCCTTGGTTGACTCCCCTGCCTGAGACACCATATGTTTCAAGGATCCTCTCAAGGAGGGTGACATGCTTTTCCTCAAGGATGAAGAGCCTCTCCTGGAGGGTGCTGTCCTCCCAGTCCCTTTCCCACTCTGACTGTAGATTCTGAGCTCACCAGGCCACGAGCCCCTCCTCTACCACTGTGACCAGTTGGTCCAGCAGCAGGGTGTGGTCCCCACTCCCCATGGGGCTCATGACTCCCAGCATGCAGCCCAGGAGTGGCAGGTCAGTTGGCATTGGAACAGGTGGCTGCAGCATCCCCTCCCCCTGGCCCTTTTCCCTGTAGGGGGTTTACTGAATGGGCATGACAGGTGCTCACAATGTTTGGACTCTGTCCCTCCTAGTGGAAAGGGGGTGAGGCTGCTTCCAGTGTCCCAGGGTGTGAAGGCACGGTGCCTGGCTGCCCATGCAGTGGCCTCCTCTAGGGAGGAGCCAGTGAGTGGAGCTAGAGTTGGTGGGGTAGGTGTTGGTTTGGGATTCCTGAGCTGCCAAATGAGGATAAGGGTGAAGAACACACTGGGACATGCAGCTAATGCCCTGAGGGGCTCTCCCCCAGAGTGTACTCATCACTGCTGGGCTGTGGCAGGGGGTCCAGCACCCTGCCCATGCCGGAGTACATGTGCTGGCCCTTATCAGGGTCCCTAATAGCCAGGATATAGTCCAGCTGCCACATGAAGGGCATGGTCCTATGGGCAGCCCTGGACTGCTGGTTGTGGACTGTGACATGGACCTACTGGGCCCACAGGGCCTCAACCTTGATGCGGCACTGGCACCCAAATTGCTGGTGGCTGTGCTCCTGCATGTAGGCTGCCATCACCTTGTATGTATGAGCATTTGACTGGGTGGCCCAGCCAAAATGCTTCTGTACCTCTGTGCTGCCCCAAACCGAAATGAAGTCAGTGGTCTCTCACTTGGACTAGTTGGGGTCCTGGGACCACAGCATCAGGGAGTCTGCCTTGAGAAATGCTGCCAGAGGCCTTCAGGGCTCAGGCAGGGGTTCCAGGTGCCAACAGGGCTTGGCACATGCCCACAGTGAAGGGACCCAGTGTCCAGGAGGCAGGTAGCTGGTGGCAGAGGCCCCAGGGGGCAGAGTCAGGGTCTGTGGTGCTGCTACAGGTAGTGCTTGCTTACATGTGTGGGGCACAGTGAGCAGAGGGCAGGCAGCAACTGGCATAGGTAATGAGGGTCAGGCCAGGGGCCTGGAGGCCAGCCTGGGACAACCAAGGAGGCATCCCTGCCATGTGGCTGGAGGAACTACCAGCCATGTGGCTCTGGTCCAGGCAGAAGGCTAGTCCCCTGCTGGTGTGGCTGACTGGGTTTACATTTGCTCCCAATGTCAGCATCTACACACGCACCAGTAGCTAATGTGCCATTAATCTAGTAATTTTATTTCTTGGTACTAGCAAACCACGCATTAGACTAATTTACTGTGCAGTAAGTGCCACACACATGTAGACTATTCTAATGCACCGTAAAGTGTCTTGTGTAGATGTGCTTACAGAGTAGCTTACATGTTACTTTATTTGGCTTTGGAAGGAAGATGAGATGACCTGAAGCTTTAGGCAGCAGTTAAAACCAGTTGTCATTCTATGGATGTCATTCAACATCACACTATACTGGGCATGTCTACATGTGCAATTAATGTGAATGAATAAACTGAGGAGCTTATTGCTTCAGATGTTGTTGCTCCTAGGTGCATGCTTATATGGCATGCCTGGGCACAATAAACTCCAGAGCAATAAGCTCCACAGTTCATTTATGCACAGTACATTGAGCTGTGGCAGAGCAGCCCTAGCTGGCAGGGTTTCTGGGGGTTCAATCTACCAGCCCACGGCTGCTTCCCCCAACTCACTGTGCTGTGGAGGGACTGGTTGGGGCAGGAAAGTGCTTCAGTGCAGGGCTAGCCAGCAGGTACCCCCATACTGAAGCATCCTCCTGTCTCAGCCAGCTGGGCAGTGTCTACACATGCACTGCTGTGGAGTTTTTTACTCCGCAGCAGAGCAGGATAGTACTTAGTCAATACAAGTACTATCCTGCTGTGGAGTAAATTAATTTACTCCGGCCTGATAGGCGTGCATGTGTAGATGTGTGATGTTTACTGTGCAGTAAACATCTTTTATAGATGTGCCCACTGTGAAACTGGATGAGACAACCTTCTTTCAGGCTCTGTGGGTCTGAATCCTAATCCTTACTGATAAACATACAGTCTTGGTTTGTTATACTAGAGGTCTTGGTTTTATGTAACCTAACTTAGCAAAACGTGATTTCAACAGTTTCTCTCTCACGTAAATCTGGATGCAGTTTTGTAGGTAAAAGGCACCTCCTTGATTTCACCAGAACCCTTTGTCAAATTTCTGTTTCCTTTAAACACCATGCAGACATGTGGACTTTAGGAGATGAAGACATATTATAAACAAAAATATGAGGGAGAGCAGGTTCTGTGAGCCTATGTCTTGCACACTTTGTAAGAAGCAGGTGGAAAATACACTAGGATCAATTCTGATCCCATTTACCTTCAATGTACAGGTCAGCAGAACTGAGAAAAACCAAAATGGGACTGTCTTTCATTTGGCAAAGGACTGTATAAGTTAATTATTCCCCTAGGAACCAGTCCTTCGGGGAACTGACAGAGAAATACTTCCTCCCTACATTTATTAGGGCTGTGTGAAGTTTCAGTCCCTGATTTGATTCAGTGGAGATTCGGCCTGATTCGGTAGCTGAATCTCCAAATGCAAATCGAATCAGAGGACCCCTTAATCACTCTGAATCGATTTTGAACCCTCCAAATTGATTTGGAGACATTTGGACAGATTCAGTGAATTGGATATAGATACAGCTTTAAATGTTTTTTCTACATACCTCTAGGTAGCTGGGGCTCTGAATGCTGTGGTGCTGGGGCAGATGCAGCATCCCACAAAGCATGGAGGGGCACCCCAGCACCCTCAGCAGCAGCCCCAGAAGTGGACCAGAAGTAATTCCAGTCCACTTCCTGGTCTACCAAGGAGCTTGCGGGAGGGCATGGGGTGAGTCCAGAATTGCTGACGAGCATGCTGGAGAGCCCCCCATGCTCCTGTGTGACACTCCATCTGCCCCAGCACTGCAGTGATCACAAGCTGCACCTGCTATCTCAAGGTATGTAGAAAATTTTTTTTTAAAGCTGTGCCTGTGTCCAAATCACTGATTTGCCAAATCAGGATTGACTCTTCAGATTTGAATTAGGTCGAATCAAATCAGGGACAGTGATCCAAATCACTGTTCCTGATTCCGGCTGAATCCAAACCCGAATCGGGCCTGTTTCGCACAGCCCTAACATTTGCATATGAGGCAGTCCAGAAATGTGGTATCCCATATTCAGGGGACTAAAAAAAGACAAATTCTAGCTTTAGTTGTTTATATTTCTAAAGTACAGCACCAACATTTCTCCTCCTACCAGCAAGAAAAATCATTATTCAAATTCCATGAAGGGAAAATTTTCCAGTTCCTATACCAAAGTTTCATGGTGTCTAATCCTACTCTATTAAAATTTAAACATCAAATCTATGACTTTGCTGTTCCACTTGGATGCCATATCAAAGATTACAATTTGTCTTATAAATGGCAAATGTCTTCAAAGCACACTTTCCAAACATAAGGATGTGGTCAGATTAATATTACAAAGGAATTTTGGCATACTTTTTTTTCTATTTACTAACAACAATTTCAGGATATCTCAGGATCTCTACTGGTTTCCAAATATTGCTTTTAAATACTTTTATGGAGTACTGCCTCTTTATCGGACCAATGTAAATATTTGGCTTTAATTTTGCAACTGTGAAAGTAATAGTCATATAGTAATAAATATTTAAAAGCTTTCAGTTTGGAAGGGCAGCTCACCCAAAGGTATGGTAGATATTTGATAGTCTAGAAGATATGTCCTTTTCAGAGACAGATTATCCAGAAATTATGATTCATTGTGGCAGGTAAGGAAAAGTCTAAGAGTGCTTAGGTAATTTAAAACATTGAAAATATTACATATTTATAATTAGACAATGGTCAAAATATGTTTGTTTTTATTTCATCCCAACTATTTTGGATGGCTTTTGCCAAATGCCTTTTCTACTCTTGCTTGTTTTAAATTATTGGAAGGAACACCGATAGTTTACATTTTTTCTTGAGGGTTTTCTGAAATACTATCAAATTGTGTCTCAGTCCTGCAAGCACACATGTATTTAACTCTAAACACATGAATGTTATTAGTGAATACAACAGGATGACTTGCATACTTGAAATTTAAGCACATACTCCAATTTTTACAGAGTCTGGTACTTGACTGCTAATCGCTGTTTTTAATATCATGTTATTTCCAGAGGTATTGCTTTTCAAGGTAATACACTAGCAATGAACAGCATGATCATGAACTAACTTAGAGATGTTTTAGGTCATTGTTGTGATCATATTTCATTAATTAGTAATTAGTTTTGCTTCTTAGCTTTGAAGCATTTTTGCTTTCCTTCCTATTCATCAGGGGCTGCTTGTGTGGCATGAATGTGAGCTATCAGTCAAAAATATGGTTCACTCTCTCTGAAACTGAGAAGACAAAATCATAGCATTTTATCAGCCCTTAGGCTGGTCTCCTCATGTCAAAACCTGAACATGGGTGTGCAGTGCAGACAGAAAGACAGTCCCCAGCAAGCTATATTGCTGTAGAGCTTGCCATTTTGTTTTAACTACATAGCTCAGAAATACTGGAGGGACAGATGGATCATAATATATTTTTCATGCTTTGTTTTTTTGGTTTATAGGTCTGTGCTAGAAAAGAGCAACTTGCAATAGAAGTCAAATTATAATCCCAGCAGAGAACTCCAAATAACTTAGAGAGAACATTCATGAATGAAACTCCTACATAAGTCTAGATCTAGCAAGTCAACTGGGACACATATTGCAAGGGTCTTGATTTACAGTCTTTTGATTTTGTAGAATTTAGCAAAAGAGATTTTGACTGTATAGTAAATGAGCTACTCTTTCATATCAATTCATTTGTGTTGGGTACAGTTTCACACCCTACACTTTAAATATTATCATGTGGATTTCTTACCATGGCTTAAAATTAATTATGCAGCCCTGCACAAGAGTAGTATAAAAATCAGAAAGACATTTTATCTTTGTATCTACGCAGCAGTGTCTGTATAGCGACATGGAAAGTATAAAATCAAAAAGACATTACATCCTTGCAGGTTATATGTTAAAAACATTCCTGTGTAGCTAATTTGATATGACTCAGACTCCTCATAAAAAGATTTGTCATTCTGTCAATTGCATTTCAGCTGCATTAAGTGACAAAGCTAGTAAATTGCGTGTTAATGATTGGAAAGAACATGTTGTGATTGTATGATTGAATTTTGGAAACACTGACTAAACATTTTTGCCATTTCTTTCTACTTGTTTAAATCGAGTGATAGATGTGTCTAATTTTACAATTACTGTTTCAGGAAGATTAAAAATAAAGCAATATTACCATCAATTATAGCATATAACATTTGCAGGTCAACTTTTCAACCTGAAACTGCACATCTGTAACAGAATGGAGAAATGAAACAGTTTCTCATCTCAAATGAAACCTTATTTAAATAACTAAAGGTATGCAAACAACCAAGCAAGCAGGTGAAAAATATTGTTCGTGAGGTAATTTCAGATAGTATTATGTTTAATTTTGACTAAAATAAATTATTAGTGTTCTTGTTGAGGAAATCAGTGATGATTTCTAAAGTTTACTATCTATATTTATCTATTTACATTTCATTTCAATTTAAATTCAGATCTTTACGCAAAATGCATGTAAGGCTTTCAACAATTATAACAAGGTCTATACTATTTCAATAGTGTTTGATTCAAAGAGGGGAACAATTCAATGTTAAATGTTGTGGTCATTTGCCTTATTCTGTTTCATTCTGTGTGGAGGGAAACGAACTGGACAAAGACATAGAGCAAAACTCCTTGGAGACAACACAGTCCGGAGAAATACGTCCTTGTTGAATGCTAGGTAGCTGTCACAAGTTTCTCTGCAACAAGGGCACAATGGGGTACCACTGTGAAAACAAGGTAAGACTATGATCACATAGATGTTAGGAGCTTCTACTCATAAATTTTCCCTAAGAAAAGGGAATAAGATGTGGTGAGAAAAGCCACAGAAGGAAACACTTTTGCAGGTATTTCTACCTTCCTTAATTTTCTGTGGGTAAAAACCCCACTGTCCCAAATGACAGACTTTGGGGATAAGTATGACATTTCTGATTATTTTTTTATTATAACAGTGTTCATGTTGCAATAACGTTGCATTAGTTTTCTCCTTGCTAATTCAGACAGGGGAGAAAGAATGCTTTAGAGTCACTGAAGTCAGAGTTTCTGGCTATCAGACTGTAGGCAGGGTATGTTTGCAGCTTATATACTAACTCAATCAGAGATAAATAGCATAGAGCCTGACCTCGATTCATCAGATGCTGAAGGACATGCACAGAGCAGTATATAAAATGGAGAGAGTAGTTTGAATACCAAAGACAGGAAAGGAGGAGAGAGGGGGTGGGGAAAAATAGTGCTGGAAGAGACAAAAAAAAAAAAAAGAAATAAATCTATAAAAGTAATAAAAACTTGTAACCCAGAAAATGGTATAAGAATTCATAGCTCCTATTTAGGCTATACTTAATAAAATCCAGCCTTTGAATTATTTCTCATTCCACAATTTCCTGTTCAAGTTGTGTTTTAAAATTTTGCTAAGAACACCTACCCTGAGGTAAGTGATGGAAAATCCAGAAATCTCTAGATAGAACATCTACCAGACAGGAGATACATTCTTATACAAAAGCTTTGTTGACTTCAACAGCAGATGAGGATTGCAGGTAATACCAAGGAGATGGAGAGTTGGAGAGAGAGCCAAAAAATGAGTCTTATGGTTGTCTGAATGCTGTTGGCATGATTAAAGAAACCTCTTTGTTAAAGTGGATCCTGACTTAGGGGAAATGAACCCACAATGTGACAACCAGGAGAGGAGCTGTGGGGACTGAAGGCCTTGAAAAACTGGAAAAGGAACAGCTAAGTATCTTTTGGGGTACTCAAGCTGTGTGGGATGGACTGAAGACAAAGAGATGGTTTAACCCCTTGGGAGATGGGCAGAAAAAAACCTCTGTATGGGTAGACTTTGCCCTAGTAAATGTCTTTCCTGAAGTGACTGTCTTTGCTGCTTGAAATTTTGGGTTGTGCTGGGTCTCCCCAGTAGGAGGTAAAATATCTGTGTGAGGAGCAGAACTGAATGCTAGTTCTTTGATTCAGGGTCATGGATGGTCTCACCAGGAAAGGAGAGAGATCAAAAGATTGGGGTTATTCTCAGAGTGGGAAGGAGTTTAGCCTCCCCATTGCTGCTCTCAAAGCTATGCCTGGACTGACTTCAGGGGATTCTCTAAGAGCCCAGACAAAGCCAAAGTGGTTCCAGGCAAGAATCCCTCCTAGAGGATATTCCATGGGCATTTATAAGTGTGCTTCAGGAGTTGGGGGGGGACACTTTAATTAGAGTGACTTTGAGAGATGCTCTAATTAAATCACCCAGAGCATCATGTGTATACTGAAAAATGGTGGCAGGGGGGCTTTAACTAAAGCTCGTTGAACAAGCTTTAGTTTAAGTGGCCCCAAAGCCATCTTTTAGCGTGATGACACTGATACACGTGACACTGGAGTGCACGAGAGGGTAGTATAATTATCATATTTTGGCAGACTCAATTAATCAAGTCTGCTCCAGTGCTATAATTACAGCACATCAGAGCAGCATTGCTGCATGTGTATAGGTGCCCCATAACACCCATACACTATTTGTTTGGTGGTTTTAATTGAAGTTTACTTCTGATGACTCATGTTGGCCCTCGACTTCGGGGTGAATAATGATCTTAATGCATTCTATTAGTGGTCACTGTGTGTATAACTGACTGAACTGAGGCCAATGAGCATAATAACTGTGCCCCACGTAACTGCCACTTTATTGGTAATGTAGGATGGGAGTTTGGAACAAGAAAGTCAGGACAAGGATGTGATTATAGTCTAGGTGAGGTATAGTCTAAGGAAGTGTTGAAAAGTGTTTTTAAGCCAACTCTGTGCCTTTGGGGTTTGAACCATTTGGTAGCTAAAGCCATATGATTTAGGTATGCTCTGATCTATATTACCTTTGCCCCAGATGCATATAAGTAACTAAGTATCCAACAACATGGTCCAACAACATTTTGTAGCACTCTGCTCTATGGTCCAGGCTTTGACCAATCATCTTTCCAACTCATGTTTAATCTGGATTTTGAAAAGAGCCCTGTACAGTAGGTCTGTGCAAAGCTTCAGTCCTGATTCGATTGAGCAGAGATTCGGCCTGATTTGGTGATGGAATCTCTTAATCCAAATCAAATCAGAGGACCCTTTAAACTCTCTGAATTGAATTGGAACCCTCCAAATTGATTCAGAGAGATTTGGAAAGATTTGGAGATTTGGACATAGACACAGCTTTAAATGGTTTTTCTATATACCTCTAGATAGCAGGTGGCTCATGAATGCTGAGATGCTGGGGCACATGGAGTGTCCCACCAGAGCATAACATGCTTGGCAATAGACCCGGAAGTGCACCAGAAATACTTCTGGTCCACTTCCAGGTCTGCTGTGGAGCACGCTGGAGGGCCCCCCAGTATTCCCCTGGCATTGTTGAGCCCCAGCTCAAGTCTGGGATCGTGCCCGGTATGCAAAAGCCAATAAAGATACCAGGGGTGAAAGTATAAAGATTTATTGCTAGCAATACAAGGTGCAAGCGGAATAATTTCACGTAACAAGCACACAGATTCTTAATTCTAAGCATCTTTTATACAGGAGTATTGGACCTTCATAAGCATTCTTGTTTGCTAATTGGTTATAAGGGAGTGACGCAAGGAGTTCTTTACTGAGCATGTCTCTATACCTGTGTTTTAGCTATGTATCTCATTTCCATACATGTATGTTTCATTAGCATACTTTCTCCCCACCTAGGGGTGTGAATCTTAATATTTAAATCAGCTCTTTGCCCTAGTCCACTGATTCTGCTTTTGTTTTCAAGCCTCCTTTATCTAAGACTGTCTCCTCCTTATCATTGCAGATGGGCATTAGTTACATAACAGAGACTTTTGCTTGGGCTTTGTGTAGTGGTTTCTAGGTCAAACCTGACAGCATGGCAACTGGTGCCTCCTCAGTCTGGAGAGGGGCACCCAGGGTCCCCGCATGACAAATTGCTGAGCCATGGGGGCATGGGGAGAGGGGGCACGCGCTCCCCGGTGGATCCAGAAGTGGACCAGAAGTACTTCACCACTGAGTACGTGGAGGGCCCGCCCATACTCCTGTGGGATACTCCATGCACCCCAGCATTGCAACATTCACAAGCAGTGCTGGTACCTCGAAGTATGTAGCAAAAACTTTTAAAGCTGTGTCTATGTCTGAATCGCTGGTTCTCTGAATCAGCATTGAATCTTCAGATTCAGATTCGGCCAAATCAAATCAGGGGCAGTGATCCAAATCAACGAATTGAATCACTGTCCCTGAATCGGGCTGAATCCGAATCAAATAGGGCCCGCTTTGCACACCCCTACTGTACAGTCTGTATTTTCAAACTAATCTGAAAATACCGTTGTACATTAGATGAGTTTGTGTATCATGTCATGGCTAAATATGTATAGTGGCCTTTGTACATTGTTGCATATTTTTAATTACAAGGAAAAATGAAAAAGGATATCTAAAACTTAAGAAATTCTAGTTAAAAGTATATATATAACAATGAACAATGAAAGCCTTCAGTATCTACATTATTATGAAAGGCACACTAATGAAAGATGACATAATTTTATGTTGTTGTTTCTTAAGAGCAATAAAAGTACATTTACAAGTTTGACATTAAAATGACTATCTTATCCTAGGTAATAAAAATGGACTGAAATTTCTCCACTCTAAATGTTACATCTGAGTATGTCATCCTATAAATATGTCAACAGACTAGTTCTGTTCATTTTAGAATTCCTTCTTCCCCCTGTAATAAGTAACAAGTCAATAGGGCTCAAAGAATTTAAACAACATAATAGCTAATGAAAGATAAATCTTCAGCATTTCTTTCAATCAACCACCTGCTATATAAAAAAAAAAATACCATATTTACTCAAATATAAGAGAATGATTTTTCCCCAATTAGCATGGGGAAAAAAGCTCCTTGTCTTACATTTGCATACAAGGATACCTCATTAAATCCATTGTCATTAAACTGCTGCTAAAAGCAGCATGTGATCAGTAATGGAAACCAACTATGAAGCTGATTAAATGCAGCTATCACTGAGAATGACTATAAAACACATGACCCATATTAGGCAATCATTCTGATAAGAACCCTCTTTTTTTTTTTTTACACATTTTTTTTAAAACAAACGTATCACTACATTTACAAAGTGTCACATAATGAGCATCCTTATTTTACCAAAACTTCATATTGCAAAAATAATTATATGTTCAAAAATATACAACTATGTATAATAAAGCCTTAAACAACATATATCAACTTCCCACAAAAACCCCTTACACAAATCTTTTCTTCATACAGAACCCCATGAAAAACTATTACCTCAGTAACCACCTGAAACTGTCTGTCCTTCCTTTCAGTCCTCTCTGTTGGTTCAGTGAAACAAGTGTGTTCAGTCCTTTTCTCATCACTTCTTCTCTGCCTCTTCTTCCTTGTCACAATCCATGTAGTATTTCAGTTAATACTGCCCCAACTTCAGACACTCTCTTTCAGTAAAAGCCAGCCCCTTAAAAACCCAGAGGTTTCTTACTTTCGATAAACTAGTTTTAACACTTACCAATAAAGTCCTTAATAACATTTCCTCCAGTCCCTTTGCTTTGAGTCCATATAGCACCATCTCCCATGCTAAGAAAAGGTTTATTTTGGTGGCACTCAGAGAGTGGCGGACCCTTTCCCACACCCCCTTTGAATATGTACACTCTCGAAACATGTCCCACCATTTCATCTTCCTCTCATAACTCCCTTGGGCACTTTGATGAGTTCATCCAGCTTCATCTGTTTTGCAACTCTCTCACCAGCAAGTTATTTCTTACAACCAGCCATGCTAGGTCAGCATGTTCACCTTTTAGTTGTTTACCCACCACTGCTCCCCACACCTCCTTCACTTGTCCTTCTGTGAAGTTTCCCACCCGTGCCATCCTGTCTCTCTCACTGCTTAAATCAATTTAAGATGAAACCTTCCATCCTGATATAATGAATCAGCAGTTGCCATGCCCATGGACTCTTCAAAGAGGTCTGATATACTCCCCATTTTCTCAAAATTGCGGCTGCATGAAATTGAGTGATATGTGCCGCTTTCCCATCTCCCTCGATTACTGCCTTGCATACTGCACTTACATATTCTGCATAAATGAACCATCCTAAGTCTGGCAGCTCCAGTCCCCACATCTCTCTTGCTTTGTACAATTCAGCTGTAGCCAATCTTTCTCTTTTGGCATTCCATAAGAACATATTTCCCCATGTACTTTTGCTATTTGCTGCCATGTCAGTGGGAATATAATTCCCATATGTAGAATAATTGGCATTAGTACAGACTTAAAAACCACCAATTTTCTAGCAAAGGACAGTGTTCTTCTGGACCATACCCAAGTATTTGCCATAATCCTTGTCATCACATTTTCCTATGCTTTTCCCTCGGCATCCATTAGGATCCCTAACACTCTGATTTCTTTCTTTTTTATTTGAAGGCCCAAGTTCTCCAAGTTCCTCCAGTTTCTCACTCCCATTATGGTGTTTTTTGATGTATTTAGTTTAGGCCCCATCACTTCTCCATATCTTGATATATGCTTTAGAACCCTTTCCACTGAAAGTCTGTCTCAAACTACAACATTTATATCATCCATGTATAGTACACATTTAATCTTTCTCCCTCCCAGTATCATTACTATGCTTATAACCTTGTCTTGTCTTATTCTTTGTGCTAATGGTTCCAAGCTGCACACAAATCCTTTTTGGATTTAAAGACCCCACTTAGATGCCTATTATTTTCGACTTGACTCTCTGCTTGTCTATACAATAACCTTATCCAGAATTTAAATTTCTCCAGGGACCCCATTTTTCCTAACACTTGGAATATATAATCACGATCCACTCTGTCATGTGCTTTTTCCAAATCTAGGTTTGATATAATTGTTTGTTTTCCTCTATTGGATGTGGGGCAGTGTATTACTGATCACTCTGATTGCTTCAGAGATCCTTCTACCTGGTACTGCACATATTTTGTCTTCATGTATTATCTTCTAGAGGTTTTTCCTTATCCTAAAAGCTTGTGTCTTGGCCATAAACTTATAGTCCATATTAAGGAGTGTAATTGGTCTCCAGTTCTTCAGGAGTTCCTTCTCCCCTTTCAGGAAGAGTAAGATAACAGTGCCTCTTGTTAAATCCTTCCCTGCCTCTCCTATTTCGGCTATTTCCTTGAAAACTTCCACTATGTCCCTTCCTACCCATGTCCAAAACTTCTTGTAAAATTCTACAGGTAGCCTGCCAACTCCTGGTGATTTCCCTCTTGTAAAGGTTTTTAAACACTTCTCCACTTCCTTTAGGCTCATCTTTTCTTCCATCTTCTTTGCTTTCTCCTCCTCTACTTCTTCTTCAGTCTCTTCTGACAGATCCATCATCTTCTTCCTGTTCATTTCCCTCTTCTGTTATAGCTCTTCATAAAATCTTCTTGTTGCCTCCAACACCTCCTCCTGCTTCTCTACCTAGGTACCATGTTCTTCCTGCACTGTTTTTAACTCTCTTTTCACCATCTTCACTCCAGCTGAAAAGTACCAGAACTACATTGTTTTCTCCCACCAATAATGCTTGTGCTAAAAACACTTTCTCTCTCATTTTTCTTTTAAACCAGCTTTCTGCCTTTTGCCTTGTTTCTTCTAGTTCTTCTCGTACCTGTCTTTCTTCTGCACCTTCCATTAGCAGCTCCACAGTCTCTTTTCCTCTCTGAAATATCCTATCATGTCTTCCATGTCTTGGATTATGAATGGACAGTGCCACACCTGACCTAGGTTCCATTCCTTTGCTTGTAACACTACTTGTGCCCTCTGTTACCAAATTTGCCCATTACTTTGGGGTGTGCTCATGTATTAGGGATAGTTTCTAGGGTCTTGGTGATTCTGTCAATGTGCTGCTTGTGTTACTATACGGAGCTGTATTTCTCCCTTCTGCAAGCCCTCACCCCCAGTGGAGCTATCTTGCAGGACTCAATCTCAATGGGACTGGGTTCCTCCAGTCACCAAATCAGTCATACACACAAACACACACAAATTAACGTGACACGCCTGACCTGGCCAGGCTGATCAGCATGGACAGGCTGACACCCTCATATGCCAAGAATCAGTTCATAAGAGCAACAATAAAATGCAGTCAGACACAAGCACACAGGTAAACAGAATCCCTCTGAATCCGGCTGGGTGTCCAGCTGACACCCTCATGGGCCAGCATTCAGTTCATAAGGGCACGTCTGAGTCAAACTGGGTCAATCAGCCTGTACAAGCTGATCCCCTTATGTGTTTCAAACTCAGCACGTCCCAATCTTTGGCCTCTTGATGAGCAGACCCCACAATAATTTGGGCTTCACAGGGATCTTTAGCATAGGTAAAAGAAGCGTTGCTGCACAGCACGGGAGGAAAGAGAAGCAGAGAAGGAAAAATATACCCAATTACTACCAGTTTAACTATAAAAGTTATTTATTGCTAAGCATATGAAATATATAAAAGTACTAGTAGTAATAGACATGCAAAAGAAAAACAAACACCAACAATGACAATACTACCCTGGTTTCACTAAGTATTTGGGGAAACTTAGCTCAAGCTTAACTGATACAGTTCAGGTTCAGAAGTTTATGCCTAGAAAGAAGACAGAGAACGCTGGGATCTCACCTAGTCCACGGTACTCAGGCTGCAAAGCTGACAGGCACAGTCTGTAGCACAGTCCTTGAAGGGAGAGATGATCTGTTCTTCCAGCGTCCCAAGAACGACAGGGGATGGTGTCAGCACAGGGGTTTTCTTCTTCTCCTTCTTTCCTCCTGCTTCTACTTCTTTTCCTTCCTTTTCCTCTTCCTGTTCTTCCTCTAGCAGCACACACACTTACAGATTTTTATACCCTCAGTTCAGCTGCTCCGTAGCACCCTCAGTAGTGTAAATCATTGTCTTTTCTATTGACAAGGGGTTATCTGGTTTGGACCATCTCAGGAAACTGATTGATAATCAGGAAACACTTAAGATTAGGGAGTAACCCAAATACTTGGGAGCCAGCTTGAGATTCCTATGGGTGGCAGATATACTGATGGGATATCTCATGGTTTCTTCAGGAACAATAGATAGCTTGCAGCATCAGGATTTTGGATTTTTACTTGTTGTGCACAAGCCTCAGCTTAGCATGACTTTTCCAGATCTTACTATAGTCTTTTAACAGACTTAAAGCAATTATTGGGGTGCTCATAACCTTTTGTGGAGAGGACTCCCACCAGTCGTCTCGGGAAAGATATGACAACACCTGGGATTAGGGCTCCAGCAGGCTGGATGCTGTGATGAACCCTTAACCATTGTTCAAATGTTGCCCATACCCGCTCTGACTCGGTCTCTTGCCTCAGCATTCCCTAACCCGGCAACCGAGTTTTAGTCAATCAAGTTTAAATAGGCCTCCCATAGTGGGACCGGTGAATGTACGGCCCGAGATGCCTATTAAACTTAGAGCTGTGCGTGTGTGTCTGGGGGGGGAAAATTCCTTAGTAAATCCAGATTAGAACTGGTCTGATAAATGCTGAGCTGGGTGTGTGTGAACATGCGTTGATTAACATTGGAAGCACAGATTCCCCATCATGCAGCGCTCTCCTGCTTCTCTGGTCCCAGAATTCACTGCAGTCTCTGCTTCAGGCTTTCTGTTCTCCATCTCTCATGTAAATGAATGGTCATCTGGTTCCATCTCGGATGCAAATGAGACCTAGGGCAGTTGTTTCACTCTTATCACCCTTATCTGGTGAGGGTCTTAGGTGCGTCTCTCACTGCATCTTAATCAGTTTCTTTTAGGTAGAGGAGGGGAGGGGGGGGGGTGAGTCCTTTGTGAGTCAGACAGACTGCATCCTGTGCCAGGGTTGCCCAAGAATACAGAGCTGAGACATAACACCTCCATGACCCCATCTACATATTATATTTGTCCTCCATTTTCTCCACTCATTACTCTTTGAAAGTCAACTTTAATCCACTTTTCTATATCTTCTGCCTCTATACACTTTTCTATGTCATCTGCCTTCTGTCTTCTGTCTCTAGTATACATTCATACTATAATCACTTGTTCTCTTGACTTTTCTCCTGCTATACATCTTATCCTTCTTAATTCCTCCCTCCCATACTCCTCTGCATGTTTTTTTTTCCCCAAAAAATATTTATACTGTTCTCCAGTCTAGTAAGTGATTTACCACAACTTTCTGTTTGGAAAAACAATTAAGCTGGTAAGGTGCTCCAACTGCACCTCCAGTATATGAAACCGTACCTTTTCCAAAATTCATATCTGTTCAAAACTGATCCCTTCTCTATCCCATCACTGACTAATTCTGCCTTTATCCAGTCTCTTTTCCTCTTTGAAATATCCTATCATGTCTTCCATGTCTTACTTTGAAGCCACTTTTGATAGGCTGGCATTCAGTCATATTCTTTCCGTTCTGTGTCTCACCCAGTGTATCTACTCCTGCTGCTCCCAGTCAGTAACCTGCTCTCCTTTGTTCCTGTCCTCCTTCTAGCATCATCACTCTTGTCACCTCCTTCTTCACTGCTGCTGCCATGATTGCTGCCTTCTCTGTTGCTCCTGCCATCAACTTCTTTCATGCCCGCTTCTCAAACTTTGATCACTTTCCATCTGTCTCCCAACCTTCTTTTCCAGTCTTAATTTCTTTTTTCATCTCATGGTTACTCACCACCATAGCCATTATTTCAAGTTTCAGGTCTCCCTCCACCACTCTTTGCACACCATGCTCTGTTGACCTCTGTCTTCAACCTTAAGGTATTGATCAGGTTTTCTGTGCTGATGGGAACCTACCACAAAGATGGGTTAGTGCACCATTTTTTTTAAGGAAAGTGTTTCATGTTCCAAGTCAAATCGGACAAATCAGTGAGTCATTCAAGAACCATATGTGGCCCTACTACAGGCAAACATCTTCCATCCCTGCCTGGGGCTTCCAAAGCATTTAGCAGGCATCCTACATGCAGGCCCAAGCCCAGAGGCTTAGGGTTCAGATCCCCCTGGGTTTAGCATGCCCTAGATGTATGGCTACAGGAGCAAGCTAGAGAGGAGTCTCCCATTTCCATAAAGTGGGTGTAAAGCCAAGATTATTGCAGCTTATCTGAAATAAGATGCATATTCAGTTCCCATTCATTTAATGGTAGTATCCACTGAGCACAGTCCCCCTCAGTGCTGACTGTATCATTTCATGGTGAATACTGCATTGGACACATTTCAACTTCTTTTTCATTCCCACAGCTAAGCTGAACTTTTCTTTCCCATTCCCAATGATTCCTGTTTCTTTACCAGTCTTTAATGTATGGCAAACATCACGAAACAAGGCTGCAAATAGTTCCCCTAGAATCCCTCTCTTGCCACTTCTCTCAGCCCATTGCATACTATTAGTGCGGCCCCACCATCCATGAGGTGGAGCTGGACAAGGTTGTCCTGTGCCTCATCTTCACATAATTTTTTGGAGGGTCCAGGGCTCATGACAAGAATACCTGGTTCCAGTCATGAGTGGAGGCAATTAGTACATGGATCCTTTGTGAGGGGTGTTTAGAGTGTGCACACACACACTGAGCAGTCCCGGAGGACTGGAAAAGGGCCAGTGTGGTCCCTATTTTCAAGAAGGGGAGGAAGGAGGATCCAGGCAACTATAGGCTAGTCAGTCTCACCTTCATCCTTGGCAAAGTCTTTGAAAAGATTATTAAGGCTCATATATGTGAGAGCCCAGCAGGAAAAATTATGCTGAGGGAAAACCAGCACAGGTTCATAACAGGTGGATCATGCCTGACTAATCTAGTCTCTTTTTATGACCAGGTTACAAAACACCTGAATGCAGGAGTAGGGGTTGACATCGTCTACTTAGTCTTCAGGAAGGCCTTTGATACAGTATCCCACCCCATACTGGTGAACAAGTTAAGAGGCTGTGACTTGGATGATTACACAGTCCAGTAGGTGGCAAATTGGCTAGAGGGTTGAACCCAGAGAGTGGTGGTGGATGGGTCGGTATCGACCTGGAAGGACGTGGGCAGTGGGGTCCCGCAGGGCTCGGTCCTTGAACCTATATTCTTCAATATCTTCATCAGTGACTTGGAGGAGGGAGTGAAGTGTACTCTGTCCAAGTTTGTGAATGATACAAATCTGTGGGGAGAAGTGGACACACTGGAGGGCAGGGAACAACTACAGGCAGACCTGAACAGGTTGGACAAATGGGCAGAAAACAACATAATGCAATTTAACAAGGAGAAATCCAAAGTGCTGCACCTAGGGAGGAAAAATGTCTAGCACACCTACTGCCTAGGAAATGACCTGCTTGGTAGCACGGAAGCGGAAAGGGATCTTGGAGTCTTAGTGGACTCCAAGATTAATATGAGTTATCAGTGTGATGAAGTCATCAGAAAAGCTAACTGCACTTTATC
>NW_005841840.1:1535911-1542249 GCF_000455745.1 Alligator sinensis | reverse complement strand
CTATTGAGGTCCGTTCCTACCCTAACATCTATGAATCTATGAGCTGTGGGTTCACCATAGCTTGAAACAATGGTGACTCTGCTGGGGTCCAGCCCAATGAACAATTTGGTAAATCATGAGCCTTTTGGCTTTAGATTAATATGTATAGTTTGTACTACAAAAAATGCATACAAAATTGGTGCTTAAAAGTGAGCTGATGGAGTACCTGTGCTGAAATTTGCAGTAGTTTAAAAAAAAAAAGGTAAGTGCATCAATTCTGGATGAACTAAGTCTATGGTGTTAAGCACTGGCCTCTTAATTAAGCAAATGAGGGTGTTACTCCTCCGAGAACCCAGCCCAGGGAAAGGGTTTTTAAGGTGGGGGGAGGCTCTAAGCAGGTTGTTTGCTTGCAGCCCAGCGCTACTCCACCACAAAAACAAATGATCAGACTCTTCAATTAAACTGGGAATTGCAGGACTGTATTAATGATAACAGACAACAACAGTACTTACAATAATTACAAGATTATTTACAATGATAAGTAAGGAAACAGTGAGAAAGAATAGAATAGAACAGATGCAGACCCTCAGTCTGAGAGCTTCAAACCATGTTGGAAGTTACATTAGCACATATACAGAAAGCCTGCTGTTATAGACTCTCAGGCCTTATGCTTACAATGAGAACTATACAGATTCCCCACCTTCCCAGGAGATTTTCCCCTCTTCAGGGTACTCTTTCTCCTTCAATCCAGGGAATGGGTAATACATTACCATAAAAGTGTTAGCCCACTGGCGCATACAGGAGCAAAGGCCCTTGGGGAATAGTGGTCACCACTTTTTGTGCTAAAATCCCTGTTGCCGGGTCTCTACTGCATACGCTAATATATGTATTAAGGTCAGCCCCTCCTCAGAGGTAATAAATTCACTGCAGAACCTTGACTTAATGTGCAAGTGCAGGACTTGATCTTTCCACATTACAGCATCACCTTCGGATTAGCTAGGCCAAGGAATGTAGCAGCACCGTGCCCTCTGCAATGGGTACTATAGAGGTGTTTATTTCAAGGTCATGATTTTCAAATTTTCCCCTCACTTCCATGTACTTTAGGAAAGAAGGAGGCAGCAGGGGGAAGAAGTTGGGAGGGGCAGAAAACAAAAGGGCCATGCCCCCTCAGATTTATTTTTTCCTGCTGTAGCAGTGGTTGTGTGGGTGGGGAAGATATTCAAAGAAAGCCTCCAATAATTCAATTCTAAAGCTGGAAAATTATTTTAAAAAGTATACATTTTTAATATTTAGAATAAAATTATTATTATGGGGGCTTATATTATATTTGAGTAAATAAAGTAATTAGAAATATGTTGAAACTGGAATAGCAAGTCTAAACACATCTGCATTTGGAAGAAATATGTTGGTATCCAAATATCTAATTCTGGCCTCTTTTTCAAATACTCTGTGAAGTTGAGGGAGTTTTGGATTTGGATCTTCTCCCATATCTGAACATGGACTCATTTGTAATGATTTATAATTCAACCTGCCTCATTAAATGAGAAATAATGTTTACCAACTCTTTGGACCCTGAAATACATATATCAAAATTTTTTAAACCAAATGATCAAACTCTTTCTATTATTACAACTAATACATGTCTCTTTAAAAATATGAGTAACTGAGAAGCTCACAAAAATAACAATCCAGTGCAATACTTTTGGATGGTCAACATTGTTTATCTGCAATTAATACAGCTCAGTTGTTTTCCAAATATTTGGGGGAGGGGGAAGTTTAGAGAAAAAGAGAGAAGCCAGGGAGGGGAATTCTGAAATGTGAATTTCTGATTTTCCTTACTCTCTGGGCTATCTTTGACATAAATATGATGACAGACAGAAGCAGCAGTCACTGAATATTTAAGAAGCTTAGGAAATACTTAATACTTAGGAAACTTAAAACTACCCCACTATCCTGTACTATATCATATGAAGAGCAACATGGCTTATTAGCTTACCTGCTAGAGCTCTCTCTTTCTCTCTCTCTCTTTTTTTTTTTTTTTTTTACAAATATAAACAATTGAACATATATGGTGCATCCAGATGTTCATGGACATGTGGTTTCTCGGGGACAACTAGAAGCGTTGCACTTTGTGCTGCCACTAGCTGTCCCTGGAGAATGCCTATGCCATGTGTGTGTTGGCACACAGAAAGTTATCCCAGATGAGGTAGGGGAGACTAGGTCAGCACTGGGCTGGCCCTAGCAGCCTTAGCTGGGGTCCTGAGGGCCTCCTAGGGCTGCAGCAGTGGAGATGCTCTTGTGCAGAGCCTGGCTGTCAGGGGAACACAGCTTCAGGTGTTCAGACTCTGGCTTTGGGTGGTGCATGCTGCTGTTCCATGCACCACTCTGCTTTTCTTCTTTCCAGGTTTTTTTGACCCCTGGCTATCCTGGATAGCCAGGAGTAAAAAAAATTCCTCCATGCAGCTCCCTTGTAGCATGGAGAACAACAGAACATGTGGTATGTGGCACTGCAGATATGTCTGCAGTGCCACATACTTCACTGCCATGCTCATCTGGACACAGCTATACAGTATAATTGTCTCTGTATAAAGCCATCTGTATCATCTCACGGTGGATCATTTTCTCCTGGAAATTTGATAGCAAGAAGACCTGAGTTTGGAATATGCAGCATAGTTTATATGAAAGACCTTCATGCATACAGGATGATATGCCCTCACGTATCTGGATTTATAACTGGAAGTGACATTATGTTTCAATTAAAAGTCACATAGCAAAACATGTCATGGCAGAACAAGATTTTGTCACATGTTACCTGACAACACAAGTGGGATGACAAAATAATATACACAGAACTGAACAGCAACCCTGAGTTCCTAGTCAGCAAGGAAGCCAGAAATCTGTCAAAAAAGTTAGGATTTGGAAATCTGTTGGCATGTATAGCAGGTACACAGATAGATGGTTCTTTGCTCTGGAAGTCCATAGTTGAAATGTATAAATTTGAAAGCTACTTAAAAGTTTATTAAAATTCATAGGGGAAAAATAGGTAAAGAGGAGAAACTTTTCACACAACTTTACTACTAGATAAAAAAAAGGGGGTCTTTATTGATGTAGGACTTAGATTACAGTAAAAACTGTATTTAAATATAGAGGAATTGTAACAAATAGAAAAAGTCAATAAATATGGTTTAAAGATGGTTCCTGTGTCTGCATGCTTAGTATTGTCTTGTTTTGTTTTGCTTATTATGGTAACAAAAGAGTATATCATAGAATGGCCACTGTACAGATTTGGAACCAGTAGAACCAGTGGAACAAATGTAATATAACTGTCTTAGGGTCTGGGCACAAATTACCTTAAAATGTTATAAAGGCAGATAAAAACAAGAGCAGTTATTAGTAAAGGGGTGTTAAATCACCATAAGTAGCCTCAAAACATTTTAAAGATAAGCCCCTCAAAACACAGTTTACCTTGGAAAAGTTTTACCCATGCCATTCCAGGGTATTGTTTGAAAGGTGGGGGGCAGTAAAATGCTTGACGTTAATTCCTTCAGCATCCCAGGAGAGATCCCACCTGCTGTACCCCTTACTACCCTGTGAAACTCTAGTGGACCACCCCTCCACTCGCTGCTAAGAATAACTGTTCTGAGCATAATTGCAGAGAGTCTCTAGAGGTGGGGAAGCCTGCTCCCCCAGATGCATGGTCTGGCTGCAAGAAGCTCAGTTTCAGCCTGAGCAGAGTCCCAGGGAGGATACTTCCCAGGGACTCTGTGTTCCTGATGATCTGCTGTTGCTCTGCTTTAAGTGCCGAGAGGCCCTGTCCATTTCAGCCCAAGCACAGCTCCCCAGATAAGCAGACTCCCTGCCTAACAGCTGCAGGACCCTGGAGTGGGGTGAAACATGCTTTCCCAACCCCAGGGTCTTGCCACTTGGGCCAGGACAGCTCCACCCCCCACCCCTCCCCCGCCTTCCCAGCCAGCACAACCCCTATTTCCTTTAACCCCACTCTCCTTACCCCAACCTAATCCCAATTCACTGAGAGACATGCAAGATTTTAGTCCTTTATTTTTTTAACATCCTTTTCTCACTTCTTTCTCATTCTCCTATCTCCCTTCCCCACCTCCCCCCATTTCAAATTTCACTTCAAATAGTTTTGAAAAATGTCTCCTCTTGTTCCATTTGCTCTGGCTGGGGTCCTGCTGGTTGTGGAAGGAGGGTAGCCTTCATGCTAATTTCTCTGCCTCCCAACTACATGCCAGCCTCCCTCCCCTCTCCCACTACAGGGAAGGAATAGAGTCCTGGCTCCTCTCCACTACCCTACTCACTAGCCCTCTATTGGCAAGTCACAATCATGCAGGTCTGAAATGAAATGAAGTTTTCACCTGAGACTGCTCTAAAAATGCCATCAGTTTATAACACTATAATATTTCTCAGATTTCTGATGTTATGCAGATAACCTGTGCCATAGCGCTTAATGGGTATATGCCAGTAAGCTTGTTTCATGGATATGTGTATTAACGGGGCAGGGACTGCCCCTGCCCCATGTGCCCTCAGAAACATTGAAGAGATTTTGATGCATAAATCTCATTTCAATGGGAATGGTGTTTAAAGCTGCCAAAGCAGCTTAGACAATCAAAAAGTAAATGCAAAATTAACACACATCAATTAATACCATATGGAATTGCATCTTTGAGTAGAGACCTACTTAATAATGGCAGTTTCTGTGAATGCTGTGCAAAATGGCGTTTGCCATGATTTCCCACAGAATCACCCCCCAAACAATAAAAACTTACTAAAAATAAAATGCTGGCTCCCCAGTGGCAGCCAGTGGTCCTCGTGGACACTGATGCCCAGGCTTGTAGCCCATGGGGAATGGGAAGTGGTGGAGCAGCATTAAGGGGAGCAGTTAAAGATTGTGGCCGCTTTTGTGTCCATCTTCTCCGGGGCCTCTCCTCCAATTAGTGGCAAGGAGTGGAGCCACATGAAAAGCAGCCTTCTATGCCAATCAGCAGTGAGGGGAGGGGTCTCCAGGGCTATTCTCAGTTAATCAGCAGAGAGGGGTAGGGCTGTCACAAAATGTCCACAAAAGTGGCTCTGTCCTGCAAACAGCCCATGAAAAAACCTTTGCTCTTTAATATGAAGCATTTCATGTGGAATTCATCCTTTTATCTCCTTTATATCTCTAGAAGGAATGTGGCTATATTATGTTTTGAGACTCAGCTTCAAGGTCCAATACTATGAGTCTTGTCTAGGTCAGTATGGACACTGCTTCACATCAGATACTACTTACTTACAATTGCCCTTGGTTAAACATGCCTGATAAAAATGTTCCACCCGGGTGCTCTTTCTGCCATTTTTGACAACTCAGGCAGCCTTAATAGGTCAGGGCATGTTCTCTTCCCTTCTCCAGCTGAAGGATTTGCTTTTCCTTTTCCTACTAGATGTGGGGTCTAGATGCCCTATTAAAACTAAAGAAAAGGTTTTATTTCTGCTTCAGCTGACTGCTTCAGTTGTCTGCTACTCAAGTAAGACTCCTGGGGTGATATAACTACCCGTGAGAGAGTAGAGCAGAGAGGGTCACTGAAGTAGACAGATGAGGTACTGAAGAAAGACAGACAATGATGGGAAGTTCAGCTTAGCTGTTGTGTTGCTAGCTGCTTGATGTACCATAGCACAATTATTGGATTTGATGGTCATTCCTGTAGAATAGCTGAAGGTTTTTAACTTTTTATTTTTATTATACCTGGATGGAATGTTTTTAATGGAACTTTTTTTCCTTTGGAAAACACCAGTTAAGTTTCAACAAAATGTTCTTAGATGATAAGACAATTTCAATAAAAATCTAATTAAGAAAAAAACAACACCCCACAAATAGAATGTTTCATTTAACCTTTTCAGAATGGAATAAATTGTTATTGCAAAATATTTTTTCATGACATTTTATACTGATATAAAAGATACAATAAAAACTAGAACTGAAATATTTTGGGTTTTTTTCAGAATGAGGTATTTCAGTGATGCTAATATTTATCAGCATTTTATTTTATAGAACATTTCTAATTTTTTTGTTCCATTTCGGAAGACAAAAAAAGTAATTTCAATTTTCAGATTTATCATCAAAAGGGAAAACTTTATTACTTCTTGATGAACATTGGGGGTGTCTACATGTACATTTCTGCCAGTTTCTGTGCATTTCTGTACAGTTCTACCAGTTTACTGTGCAGTAAGTTACTATGCAGTAAGCAGGAATAGGCAGGTGTCTACATGTGCAGGTGACCTGGAACTAACTTCATTCCCAGGTTAGAGAAGGCTGCCATGAGCCCTTGTGGCTAAAACGGGGGGCGATCACTGCCGCGAATATATCT